>NC_142089.1:84853129-85220629 GCF_054644295.1 Miniopterus natalensis
AGGGTTCCGATTGGACCTAGGGTTAGGGTTATGTTGAGGGCTAATGTTAGAGATCAGGTTAGGGTTGCGATTGGACCTAGGGTTAAGGTTATGTTGAGGGCTAGGGCTAGAGATCCGGTTAGGGTTCCCATTGGACCTAGGGTTAGGGTTATGTTGAGGGCTAGGGTTAGAGATCCGGTTAAGGTTCCGATTGGACCTAAGGTTAGGGTTATGTTGAGGGCTAGGGTTAGAGATCCGGTTAGGGTTCCGATTGGACCTAGGGTTAGGGTAATGTTGAGGGCTAGTGTTAGATATCCGGATCAGGTTCCCATTGGACCTAGGGTTAGGATTATGTTGAAGGCTAGGGTTAGAGATCCCGTTAGAGTTCCGATTGGATCTAGGGTTAGGGTTATATTGAGGGCTAGTGTTAGAGATCCCGTAAGGGTTCAGATTGGAGCTAGGGTTAGGGTTATGTTGAGGGCTAGGGTTAGAGATCCGGTTAGGGTTCAGATTGGATCTAGGGTTTGGGTTATGTTGAGGGCTAGGGTTAGAGATCCGGTTAAGGTTCAGATTGGAGCTAGGGTTAGGGTTATGTTGAGGGTTAGGGTTAGAGATCCGGTTAGGGTTCCGATTGGACATAGGGTTAGGGTTATGTTGAGGGCTAGGGTTAGAGATCCGGTTAGGGTTCCGATTGGACCTAGGGATAGGGTTTTGTTGAGGGCTAGGGTTAGAAATCCGGTTACGGTTCCGATTGGACCTAGGGAGAGGGTTCTGTTGAGGGCTAGTTTTAGATATCCGGTTAGGGTTCCCATGGAACCTAGGGTTAGGATTATGTTGAAGGCTAGGGTTAGAGATCCCGTTAGGGTTCCGATTGGACCTAGGGTTAGGGTTACTTTGAGGGCTATGGTTAGAGATCCGGTTAGGGTTCCGATTGGAGCTAGGGTTAGGGTTAGTTGAGGGCTATGGTTAGAGATCCGGTTAGAGTTCCGATTGGATCTAGGGTTAGGGTTATGTTGAGGGCTAGTGTTAGAGATCCCATAAGGGTTCAGATTGGAGCTAGGGTTAGGGTTATGTTGAGGGCTAGGTTTAGAGATCCGGTTAGGGTTCAGATTGGAGCTAGGGTTAGGGTTATGTTGAGGGCTAGGGTTAGAGATCCGGTTAGGGTTCCGATTGGACCTAGGGTTAGGGTTATGTTGAGGGCTAGGGTTAGAGATCCGTTTAGGGTTCAGATTGGAGCTAGGGTTAGGGTTATGTTGAGGGCTAGGGTTAGAGATCCGGTCAGGGTTCAGATTGGAGCTAGGGTTAGGGTTATGTTGCGGGCTAGGGTTAGAGATCCGGTTAGGGTTCCGAATCGACCTAGGGTTAGGGTTGTGTTGAGGGCTAGGGTCACAGATCCGGTTAGGGTTCCGATTGGACCTAGGGTTAGGGTTATGTGTAGGGCTAGGTTTAGAGATCCGTTTAGGGTTACGATTAGACCTAGGGTTAGGGTTATGTTGAGGGCTATGGTTAGAGATCCGTTTAGGGTTCCGATTGGACTTAGGGTTAGGGTTATGTTGAGGGCTAGGGTTAGAGATCCGGTTAGTGTTCCGATTGGACCTATGCTTAGGGTTATGTTGAGGGATAGCGTTAGAGATCCGGTTAGGGTTCTGATTGGACCTAGGGTTAGGGTTATGTTGAGGGCAGGGGTTAGAGATCCGGTTAGGATTCCGATTGGACCTAGGTTAGGGTTATGTTGAGAGCTACGGTTAGAGATCCGGTTAGGGTTCTGATTGGACCTAGGTTTAGGGATATGTTGAGGGCTAGGCTTAGAGTTCCGGTTAGGATTACGATTAGACCTAGGGTTAGGGTTATGTTGAGGGCTAGGGTTAGAGATCCGCTTAGGGTTCAGATTGGACCTAGGGTTAGGGTTATGTTGAGGGCTAGGGTTAGAGATCCGTTTAGGGTTTCGATTGGACCTAGGATTAGGGTTATGTTGAGGGCTAGGGTTAGAGATCCGGTTAGGGTTTCGATTGGACCTAGGGTTAGGGTTATATTGAGGGCTAGTGTTAGAGATCCCGTAAGGGTTCAGATTGGAGCTAGGGTTAGGGTTATGTTGAGGGCTAGGGTTAGAGATCCGGTTAGGGTTCAGATTGGAGCTAGGGTTTGGGTTATGTTGAGGGCTAGGGTTAGAGATCCGGTTAAGGTTCAGATTGGAGCTAGGGTTAGGGTTATGTTGAGGGTTAGGGTTAGAGTTCCGGTTAGGGTTCCGTTTGGACATAGGGTTAGGGTTATGTTGAGGGCTAGGGTTAGAGATCCGGTTAGGGTTCCGATTGGACCTAGGGATAGGGTTTTGTTGAGGGCTAGGGTTAGAAATCCGGTTACGGTTCCGATTGGACCTAGGGATAGGGTTCTGTTGAGGGCTAGTTTTAGATATCCGGTTAGGGTTCCCATGGAACCTAGGGTTAGGATTATGTTGAAGGCTAGGGTTAGAGATCCCGTTAGGGTTCCGATTGGACCTAGGGTTAGGGTTATGTTGAGGGCTAGGGTTAGAGATCCGGTTAGGGTTCAGATTGGAGCTAGGGTTAGAGATCCGGTCAGGGTTAAGATTGGAGCTAGGGTTAGGGTTATGTTGCGGGCTAGGGTTAGAGATCCTGTTAGGGTTCCGAATCGACCTAGGGTTAGGGTTATGTTGAGGGCTAGGGTCACAGATCCGGTTAGGGTTCCGATTGGACCTAGGGTTAGGGTTATGTGTAGGGCTAGGTTTAGAGATCCGTTTAGGGTTACGATTAGACCTAGGGTTAGGGTTATGTTGAGGGCTATGGTTAGAGATCCGTTTAGGGTTCCGATTGGACCTAGGGTTAGGGTTATGTTGAGGGCTAGTGTTAGAGATCCGGTTAGTGTTCCGATTGGACCTATGCTTAGGGTTATGTTGAGGGATAGCGTTAGAGATCCGGTTAGGGTTCTGATTGGACCTAGGATTAGGGTTATGTTGAGGGCAGGGGTTAGAGATCCGGTTAGGGTTACGATTAGACCTAGGGTTAGGGTTATGTTGAGGACTAGTGTTAGAGATCCGGTTAGGGTTCCGATTGGACCTAGGTTAGGGTTATGTTGAGAGCTACGGTTAGAGATCCGGTTAGGGTTCTGATTGGACCTAGGTTTAGGGATATGTTGAGGGCTAGGGTTAGAGTTCCGGTTAGGATTACGATTAGACCTAGGGTTAGGGTTATGTTGAGGGCTAGGGTTAGAGATCCGGTTAGGGTTAGGATTGGACCTACGGTTAGGGTTATGATGAGGGCTAGGGTTAGAGATCCTGACAGGGTACCGATTGGACCTAGGGTTAGGGTTATGTTGAGGGCTAGGGTTCGAGATCCGGTTAGGGTTCCGAATGGACCTAGGGTTAGTGTTATGTTGAGGGCTAATGTTAGAGATCAGGTTAGGGTTCCTATTAGACCTAGGGTTAGTGTTATGTTGAGGGCTAGGGTTAGAGATCCAGTTAGGGTTCCGATTGGACCTAGGGTTAGGGTTATGTGTAGGGCTAGAGTTAGAGATCCGGTTAGGTTTAAGATTAGACCTAGGGTTAGGGTTATGTTGAATGCTAGGGTTAGAGATCCGGTTAGGGTTCCGATTGGATCTAGGGTTAGGGTTATGTTGAGGGCTAGGGTTAGAGATCCGATTAGGGTTCCGATTGGACCTAGGGTTAGGGTTATGTTGAGGGCTATGTTTAGAGATCCGGTTAGGGTTCCGATTGGACCTAGGGTTAGGGTTATGTTGAGGGCTAGGGTTAGAGATCCGATTAGGGTTCCGATTGGACCTAGGGTTAGGGTTATGTTGAGGGCTAGGGTTAGAGATCCGGTTAGGGTTCCGATTGGACCTAGGGTTAGGGTTATGTTGAGGGCTAGGGTTAGAGATCCGGTTAGGGTTACGATTGGACCTAGGATTAGGGTTATGTTGAGGGCTAGGGTTAGAGATCCGGTTAGGGTTCCGATTGGACCTAGGGTTAGGGTTATGTTGAGGGCTAGGTTTAGAGATCCGGTTAGGGTTCCGATTGGACCTAGGGTTAGGGTTATGTATCGGGCTAGGTTTGGAGATCCGGTTAGGGTTACGATTAGACCTAGGGATAGGGTTATGTTGAGGGCTAGGGTTAGAGATCCGGTTAGGATTCCGATTGGACCTAGGGTTAGGGTTATGTATAGGTCTAGGGATAGAGATCCGGTTAGGGTTACGATTAGACCTAGGGTTAGGGTTATGATGAGGGCTAGGGTTAGAGATCAGGATAGGGTTCCGATTGGACCTAGGGTTAGGGTTATGTTGAGAGCTAGGGTTTGAGATCCGGTTAGGGTTCCGAATCGACCTAGGGTTACGGTTATGCTGAGGGCTAGGGTTAGAGATCCGGTTAGGGTTCCGATTGGACCTAGGGTTAGGGTTATGTTGAGGGCTAGGGTTAGAGATCCGGTTAGGGTTCAGATTGGAGCTAGGGTTAGGGTTATGTTGAGGGTTAGGGTTAGAGATCCGGTTAGGGTTCCGATTGGACCTAGGGTTAGGGTTATGTTGAGGGCTAGGGTTAGAGATCCGGTTAGGGTTCAGATTGGAGCTAGGGTTAGGGTTATGTTGAGGGCTAGGGTTAGAGATCCGGTTAGGGTTCAGATTGGAGCTAGGGTTAGGGTTATGTTGAGGGCTAGGGTTAGAGATCCGGTCAGGGTTCAGATTGGAGCTAGGGTTAGGGTTATGTTGAGGGCTAGGGTTAGAGATCCGGTTAGGGTTCCGAATCGACCTAGGGTTAGCGTTATGTTGAGGGCTAGGGTCACAGATCCGGTTAGGGTTCCGATTGGACCTAGGGTTAGGGTTATGTGTAGGGCTAGGGTTAGAGATCCGTTTAGGGTTACGATTAGACCTAGGGTTAGGGTTATGTTGAGGGCTAGGGTTAGAGATCCGGTTAGTGTTCCGATTGGACCTATGCTTAGGGTTATATTGAGGGATAGCGTTAGATATCAGGTTAGGGTTCTGATTGGACCTAGGGTTAGGGTTATGATGAGGGCAGGGGTTAGAGATCCGGTTAGGGTTACGATTAGACCTAGGGTTAGGGTTATGTTGAGGACTAGGGTTAGAGATCCGGTTAGGGTTCCGATTGGACCTAGGTTAGGGTTATGTTGAGAGCTACGGTTAGAGATCCGGTTAGGGTTCTGATTGGACCTAGGTTTAGGGATATGTTGAGGGCTAGGGTTAGAGTTCCGGTTAGGATTACGATTAGACCTAGGGTTAGGGTTATGTTGACGGCTAGGGTTAGAGATCCGCTTAGGGTTCCGATTGGACCTAGGGTTAGGGTTATGTTGAGGGCTAGGGTTAGAGATCCGGTTAGGGTTACGATTGGACCTAGGATTAGGGTTATGTTGAGGGCTAGGGTTAGAGATCCGGTTAGGGTTCCGATTGGACCTAGGGTTAGGGTTATGTTGAGGGGTAGGGTTAGAGATCCAGTTAGGATTCCGATTGGACCTAGGGTTAGGGTTATGTTGAGGGCTAGGTTTAGAGATCCGTTTAGGGTTCCGATTGGACCTAGGGTTAGGGTTATGTTGAGGGCTAGGTTTAGAGATCCGGTTAGGGTTCCGATTGGAGCTAGGGTTAGGGTTATGTTGAGGGCTAGGGTTAGAGATCCGGTTAGGGTTAGGATTGGACCTACGGTTAGGGTTATGATGAGGGCTAGGGTTTGAGATCCTGACAGGGTTCCGATTGGACCTAGGGTTAGGGTTATGTTGAGGGCTAGGGTTCGAGATCCGGTTAGGGTTCCGATTGGACCTAGGGTTAGTGTTATGTTGAGGGCTAATGTTAGAGATCAGGTTAGGGTTCCTATTAGACCTAGGGTTAGTGTTATGTTGAGGGCCAGGGTTAGAGATCCGGTTAGGGTTCCGATTGGACCTAGGGTTAGGGTTATGTGTAGGGCTAGAGTTAGAGATCCGGTTAGGTTTAAGATTAGACCTAGGGTTAGGGTTATGTCGAAGGCTAGGGTTAGAGATCCGGTTAGGGTTCCGATTGGACCTAGGGTTAGGGTTATGTGGAGGGCTAGGGTTAGAGATCCGATTAGGGTTCCGATTGGACCTAGGGTTAGGGTTATGTTGAGGGCTATGTTTAGAGATCCGGTTAGGGTTCCGATTGGACCTAGGGTTAGGGTTATGTTGAGGGCTAGGGTTAGAGATCCGGTTACGGTTCCGATTGGACCTAGGGTTAGGGTTATGTTGAGGGCTAGGGTTAGAGATCTGGTTAGGGTTACGATTGGACCTAGGATTAGGGTTATGTTGAGGGCTAGGGTTAGAGATCCGGTTAGGGTTCCGATTGGACCTAGGGTTAGGGTTATGTTGAGGGCTAGGTTTAGAGATCAGGTTAGGGTTCCGATTGGACCTAGGGTTAGGGTTATGTATCGGGCTAGGTTTGGAGATCCGGTTAGGGTTACGATTAGACCTAGGGATAGGGTTATGTTGAGGGCTAGGGTTAGAGATCCGGTTAGGATTCCGATTGGACCTAGGGTTAGGGTTATGTATAGGTCTAGGGTTAGAGATCCGGTTAGGGTTCCGATTGGACCTAGGGTTAGGGCTATGTGTAGGGCTAGTGGTAGAGATCCGGTTAGGGTTCCGATTGGACCTAGGGTTAGGGTTATGTTGAGAGCTACGGTTAGAGATCCGGTTAGGGTTCTGATTGGACCTAGGATTAGGGTTATGTTGAGGGCAGGGGTTAGAGATCCGGTTAGGGTTACGATTAGACCTAGGGTTAGGGTTATGTTGAGGACTAGTGTTAGAGATCCGGTTAGGGTTCCGATTGGACCTAGGTTAGGGTTATGTTGAGAGCTACGGTTAGAGATCCGGTTAGGGTTCTGATTGGACCTAGGTTTAGGGATATGTTGAGGGCTAGGGTTAGAGTTCCGGTTAGGATTACGATTAGACCTAGGGTTAGGTTTATGTTGAGGGCTAGGGTTAGAGATCCGGTTAGGGTTAGGATTGGACCTACGGTTAGGGTTATGATGAGGGCTAGGGTTAGAGATCCTGACAGGGTACCGATTGGACCTAGGGTTAGGGTTATGTTGAGGGCTAGGGTTCGAGATCCGGTTAGGGTTCCGAATGGACCTAGGGTTAGTGTTATGTTGAGGGCTAATGTTAGAGATCAGGTTAGGGTTCCTATTAGACCTAGGGTTAGTGTTATGTTGAGGGCTAGGGTTAGAGATCCGGTTAGGGTTCCGATTGGACCTAGGGTTAGGGTTATGTGTAGGGCTAGAGTTAGAGATCCGGTTAGGTTTAAGATTAGACCTAGGGTTAGGGTTATGTTGAAGGCTAGGGTTAGAGATCCGGTTAGGGTTCCGATTGGACCTAGGGTTAGGGTTATGTTGAGGGCTAGGGTTAGAGATCCGATTAGGGTTCCGATTGGACCTAGGGTTAGGGTTATGTTGAGGGCTATGTTTAGAGATCCGGTTAGGGTTCCGATTGGACCTAGGGTTAGGGTTATGTTGAGGGCTAGGGTTAGAGATCCGATTAGGGTTCCGATTGGACCTAGGTTTAGGGTTATGTTGAGGGCTAGGGTTAGAGATCCGGTTAGGGTTCCGATTGGACCTAGGGTTAGGGTTATGTTGAGGGCTAGGGTTAGAGATCCGGTTAGGGTTACGATTGGACCTAGGATTAGGGTTATGTTGAGGGCTAGGGTTAGAGATCCGGTTAGGGTTCCGATTGGACCTAGGGTTAGGGTTATGTTGAGGGCTAGGTTTAGAGATCCGGTTAGGGTTCCGATTGGACCTAGGGTTAGGGTTATGTATCGGGCTAGGTTTGGAGATCCGGTTAGGGTTACGATTAGACCTAGGGATAGGGTTATGTTGAGGGCTAGGGTTAGAGATCCGGTTAGGATTCCGATTGGACCTAGGGTTAGGGTTATGTATAGGTCTAGGGATAGAGATCCGGTTAGGGTTACGATTAGACCTAGGGTTAGGGTTATGATGAGGGCTAGGGTTAGAGATCAGGATAGGGTTCCGATTGGACCTAGGGTTGGGGTTATGTTGAGAGCTAGGGTTTGAGATCCGGTTAGGGTTCCGAATCGACCTAGGGTTACGGTTATGCTGAGGGCTAGGGTTAGAGATCCGGTTAGGGTTCCGATTGGACCTAGGGTTAGGGTTATGTTGAGGGCTAGGGTTAGAGATCCGGTTAGGGTTCAGATTGGAGCTAGGGTTAGGGTTATGTTGAGGGCTAGGGTTAGAGATCCGGTTAGGGTTCCGATTGGACCTAGGGTTAGGGTTATGTTGAGGGCTAGGGTTAGAGATCCGGTTAGGGTTCAGATTGGAGCTAGGGTTAGGGTTATGTTGAGGGCTATGGTTAGAGATCCGGTTAGGGTTCAGATTGGAGCTAGGGTTAGGGTTATGTTGAGGGCTAGGGTTAGAGATCCGGTTAGGGTTCCGAATCGACCTAGGGTTAGGGTTATGTTGAGGGCTAGGGTCACAGATCCGGTTAGGGTTCCGATTGGACCTAGGGTTAGGGTTATGTGTAGGGCTAGGGTTAGAGATCCGTTTAGGGTTACGATTAGACCTAGGGTTAGGGTTATGTTGAGGGCTAGGGTTAGAGATCCGGTTAGTGTTCCGATTGGACCTATGCTTAGGGTTATATTGAGGGATAGCGTTAGAGATCAGGTTAGGGTTCTGATTGGACCTAGGGTTAGGGTTATGATGAGGGCAGGGGTTAGAGATCCGGTTAGGGTTACGATTAGACCTAGGGTTAGGGTTATGTTGAGGACTAGGGTTAGAGATCCGGTTAGGGTTCCGATTGGACCTAGGTTAGGGTTATGTTGAGAGCTACGGTTAGAGATCCGGTTAGGGTTCTGATTGGACCTAGGTTTAGGGATATGTTGAGGGCTAGGGTTAGAGTTCCGGTTAGGATTACGATTAGACCTAGGGTTAGGGTTATGTTGACGGCTAGGGTTAGAGATCCGCTTAGGGTTCCGATTGGACCTAGGGTTAGGGTTATGTTGAGGGCTAGGGTTAGAGATCCGGTTAGGGTTACGATTGGACCTAGGATTAGGGTTATGTTGAGGGCTAGGGTTAGAGATCCGGTTAGGGTTCCGATTGGACCTAGGGTTAGGGTTATGTTGAGGGGTAGGGTTAGAGATCCAGTTAGGATTCCGATTGGACCTAGGGTTAGGGTTATGTTGAGGGCTAGGTTTAGAGATCCGTTTAGGGTTCCGATTGGACCTAGGGTTAGGGTTATGTTGAGGGCTAGGTTTAGAGATCCGGTTAGGGTTCCGATTGGAGCTAGGGTTAGGGTTATGTTGAGGGCTAGGGTTAGAGATCCGGTTAGGGTTAGGATTGGACCTACGGTTAGGGTTATGATGAGGGCTAGGGTTTGAGATCCTGACAGGGTTCCGATTGGACCTAGGGTTAGGGTTATGTTGAGGGCTAGGGTTCGAGATCCGGTTAGGGTTCCGATTGGACCTAGGGTTAGTGTTATGTTGAGGGCTAATGTTAGAGATCAGGTTAGGGTTCCTATTAGACCTAGGGTTAGTGTTATGTTGAGGGCCAGGGTTAGAGATCCGGTTAGGGTTCCGATTGGACCTAGGGTTAGGGTTATGTGTAGGGCTAGAGTTAGAGATCCGGTTAGGTTTAAGATTAGACCTAGGGTTAGGGTTATGTTGAAGGCTAGGGTTAGAGATCCGGTTAGGGTTCCGATTGGACCTAGGGTTAGGGTTATGTGGAGGGCTAGGGTTAGAGATCCGATTAGGGTTCCGATTGGACCTAGGGTTAGGGTTATGTTGAGGGCTATGTTTAGAGATCCGGTTAGGGTTCCGATTGGACCTAGGGTTAGGGTTATGTTGAGGGCTAGGGTTAGAGATCCGGTTACGGTTCCGATTGGACCTAGGGTTAGGGTTATGTTGAGGGCTAGGGTTAGAGATCCGGTTAGGGTTACGATTGGACCTAGGATTAGGGTTATGTTGAGGGCTAGGGTTAGAGATCCGGTTAGGGTTCCGATTGGACCTAGGGTTAGGGTTATGTTGAGGGCTAGGTTTAGAGATCCGGTTAGGGTTCCGATTGGACCTAGGGTTAGGGTTATGTATCGGGCTAGGTTTGGAGATCCGGTTAGGGTTACGATTAGACCTAGGGATAGGGTTATGTTGAGGGCTAGGGTTAGAGATCCGGTTAGGATTCCGATTGGACCTAGGGTTAGGGTTATGTATAGGTCTAGGGTTAGAGATCCGGTTAGGGTTCCGATTGGACCTAGGGTTAGGGCTATGTGTAGGGCTAGTGTTAGAGATCCGGTTAGGGTTCCGATTGGACCTAGGGTTAGGGTTATGTTGAGGGCTAGGGTTAGAGATCCGGTTAGGGTTCCGATTGGACCTAGGGTTAGGGTTATGTTGAGGGCTAGGGCTAGAGATCCGGTTAGGGTTCCCATTGGACCTAGGGTTAGGGTTATGTTGAGGGTTAGGGTTAGAGATCCGGTTAGGGTTCCGATTGGACCTAGGGTAAGGGTTATGTTCAGGGCTAGGTTTAGAGATCCGTTTAGGGTTACGATTAGACCTAGGGTTAGGGTTATGTTGAGGGCTATGGTTAGAGATCCGTTTAGGGTTCCGATTGGACCTAGGGTTAGGGTTATGTTGAGGGCTAGTGTTAGAGATCCGGTTAGTGTTCCGATTGGACCTATGCTTAGGGTTATGTTGAGGGATAGCGTTAGAGATCCGGTTAGGGTTCTGATTGGACCTAGGATTAGGGTTATGTTGAGGGCAGGGGTTAGAGATCCGGTTAGGGTTACGATTAGACCTAGGGTTAGGGTTATGTTGAGGACTAGGGTTAGAGATCCGGTTAGGGTTCCGATTGGACCTAGGTTAGGGTTATGTTGAGAGCTACGGTTAGAGATCCGGTTAGGGTTCTGATTGGACCTAGGTTTAGGGATATGTTGAGGGCTAGGGTTAGAGTTCCGGTTAGGATTACGATTAGACCTAGGGTTAGGGTTATGTTGAGGGCTAGGGCTAGAGATCCGGTTAGGGTTCCCATTGGACCTAGGGTTATGGTCATGTTGAGGGCTAGGGTTAGAGATCCGGTTAAGGTTCCGATTGGACCTAGGGTTAGGGTTATGTTGAGGGCTAGGGTTAGAGATCCGGTTAGGGTTCCGATTGGACCTAGGGTTAGGGTTATGTTGAGGGCTAGTGTTAGATATCCGGATCAGGTTCCCATTGGACCTAGGGTTAGGATTATGTTGAAGGCTAGGGTTAGAGATCCCGTTAGAGTTCCGATTGGATCTAGGGTTAGGGTTATGTTGAGGGCTAGTGTTAGAGATCCCGTAAGGGTTCAGATAGGAGCTAGGGTTAGGGTTATGTTGAGGGCTAGGGTTAGAGATCCGGTTAGGGTTCAGAATGGAGCTAGGGTTTGGGTTATGTTGAGGGCTAGGGTTAGAGATCTGGTTAAGGTTCAGATTGGAGCTAGGGTTAGGGTTATGTTGAGGGTTAGGGTTAGAGATCCGGTTAGTGTTCCGATTGGACATAGGGTTAGGGTTATGTTGAGGGCTAGGGTTAGAGATCCGGTTAGGGTTCCGATTGGACCGAGGGATAGGGTTTTGTTGAGGGCTAGGGTTAGAGATCCGGTTAGAGTTCCCATGGAACCTAGGGTTAGGGTTACGTTGAGAGCTATGGTTAGAGATCCGGTTAGGGTTCCGATTGGAGCTAGGGTTAGGGTTATGTTGAGGGCTATGGTTAGAGATCCCGTTAGAGTTCCGATTGGATCTAGGGTTAGGGTTATGTTGAGGGCTAGTGTTAGAGATCCCGTAAGGGTTCAGATTGGAGCTAGGGTTAGGGTTATGTTGAGGGCTAGGGTTAGAGATCCGGTTAGGGTTCAGATTTGAGCTAGGGTTAGGGTTATGTTGAGGGCTAGGGTTAGAGATCCGGTTAGGGTTCCGATTGGACCTAGGGTTAGGGTTATGTTGAGGGCTAGGGTTAGAGATCCGGTTAGGGTTCAGATTGGAGCTAGGGTTAGGGTTATGTTGAGGGCTAGGGTTAGAGATCCGTTTAGGGTTCGTATTGGAGCTAGGGTTAGGGTTATGTTGAGGGCTAGGGTTAGAGATCCGGTTAGGGTTCAGATTGGAGCTAGGGTTAGGGTTATGTTGAGGGCTAGGGTTAGAGATCCGGTCAGGGTTCAGATTGGAGCTACGGTTAGGGTTATGTTGAGGGCTAGGGTTAGAGATCCGCTTAGGGTTCCGAATCGACCTAGGGTTAGGGTTATGTTGAGGGCTAGGGTCACAGATCCGGTTAGGGTTCCGATTGTACCTAGGGTTAGGGTTATGTGTAGGGCTAGGGTTAGAGATCCGTTTAGGGTTACGATTAGACCTAGGGTTAGGGTTATGTTGAGGGCTAGGGTTAGAGATCCGGTTAGTGTTCCGATTGGACCTATGCTTAGGGTTATATTGAGGGATAGCGTTAGAGATCCGGTTAGGGTTCTGATTGGACCTAGGGTTAGGGTTATGTTGAGGGCAGGGGTTAGAGATCCGGTTAGGGTTACGATTAGACCTAGGGTTAGGGTTATGTTGAGGACTAGGGTTAGAGATCCGGTTAGGGTTCCGATTGGACCTAGGTTAGGGTTATGTTGAGAGCTACGGTTAGAGATCCGGTTAGGGTTCTGATTGGACCTAGGTTTAGGGATATGTTGAGGGCTAGGGTTAGAGTTCCGGTTAGGGTTACGATTAGACCTAGGGTTAGGGTTATGTTGAGGGCTAGGGTTAGAGAATCGGTTAGGGTTCCGAATCGACCTAGGGTTAGGGATATGTTGAGGGTTAGGTTTAGAGATCTGGTTAGGGTTCCGATTGAACCTAGGGTTAGGGTTATGTGTAGGGCTAGGGGTAGAGTTCCGGTTAGGGTTCCGATTGGACCTAGGGTTAGGGTTATGTTGAGGATTGGGGTTTGAGATCCGGTTAGGGTTCCGAATCGACCTAGGGTTACGGTTATGCTGAGGGCTAGGGTTAGAGATCCGGTTAGGGTTCCGATTGGACCTAGGGTTAAGGTTATGTGTAGGACTAGGGTTAGAGATCCGGTTAGGGTTCCGTTTGGACCTAGGGTTAGGGTTATGTTGAGGGCTAGGGTTCGAGATCCGGTTAGGATTCCGATTGGACCTAGGGTTAGGGTTATGTTGAGGGCTAATGTTAGAGATCAGGTTAGATTTCCTATTAGACCTAGGGTTACTGTTACGTTGAGGGCTAGGGTTAGAGATCCGGTTAGGGTTTCGATTGGACCTAGGGTTAGGGTTATGTGTAGGGCTAGAGTTAGAGATCCGGTAAGGGTTACGATTAGACCTAGGGTTAGGGTTATGTTGAAGGCTAGGGTTAGAGATCCGGTTAGGGTTATGATTGGACCTAGGGTTAGGGTTATGTTGAGGGCTAGGGGTAGAGATCCGGTTAGGGTTCCGATTGGACCTGGGGTTAGGGATATGTTGAGGGCTAGGGTTAGAGATCCGGTTAGGGTTCCGATTGGACCTAGGGTTAGGGTTATGTTGAGGGCTAGGGTTAGAGATCTGGTTAGGGTTACGAGTGGACCTAGGGTTAGTGTTATGTTGAGGGCTAGGGTTAGAGATCTGGTTAGGGTTCCGATTGGACCTAGGGTTAGGGTTATGTATAGGTCTAGGGATAGAGATCCGGTTAGGGTTACGATTAGACCTAGGGTTAGGGTTATGTTGAGGGCTAGGGTTAGAGATCCGGTTAGGGTTCCGATTGGAGCTAGGGTTAGGGTTATGTTGAGGGCTAGGGTTAGAGATCCGGTTCGGGTTACGATTGGACCTACGGTTAAGGTTATGATGAGGGCTAGGGTTAGAGATCCAGATAGGGTTCCGATTGGACCTAGGGTTAGGGTTATGTTGAGGGCTAGGGTTTGAGATCCGGTTAGGGTTCCGAATCTACCTAGGGTTTCGGTTATGCTGAGGGCTAGGGTTAGAGATCCGGTTAGGATTCCGATTGGACCTAGGGTTAGGGCTATGTGTAGGGCTAGTGTTAGAGATCCGGTTAGGGTTCCGATTGGACCTAGGGTTAGGGTTATGTTGAGGGCTAGGGTTAGAGATCCGGTTAGGGTTCCGATTGGACCTAGGGTTAGGGTTATGTTGAGGGCTAATGTTAGAGATCAGGTTAGGGTTGCGATTGGACCTAGGGTTAGGGTTATGTTGAGGGCTAGGGCTAGAGATCCGGTTAGGGTTCCCATTGGACCTAGGGTTAGGGTTATGTTGAGGGCTAGGGTTAGAGATCCGGTTAAGGTTCCGATTGGACCTAGGGTTAGGGTTATGTTGAGGGCTAGGGTTAGAGATCCGGTTAGGGTTCAGATTGGAGCTAGGGTTAGGGGTATGTTGAGGGCTACGGTTAGAGATCCGGTTAAGGTTCCGATTGGACCTAGGGTTAGGGTTATGTTGAGGGCTAGTGTTAGATATCCGCATCAGGTTCCCATTGGACCTAGGGTTAGGATTATGTTGAAGTCTAGGGTTAGAGATCCCGTTAGAGTTCCGATTGGATCTAGGGTAAGGGTTATGTTGAGGGCTAGGGTTAGAGATCCGGTTAGGGTTCCGATTGAACCTAGGGTTAGGGTTATGTGTAGGGCTAGGGTTAGAGATCCGTTTAGGGTTACGATTAGACCTAGGGTTAGGGTTATGTTGAGGGCTAGGGTTAGAGATCCGGTTAGTGTTCCGATTGGACCTATGCTTAGGGTTATATTGAGGGATAGCGTTAGAGATCCGGTTAGGGTTCTGATTGGACCTAGGGTTAGGGTTATGTTGAGGGCAGGGGTTAGAGATCCGGTTAGGGTTACGATTAGACCTAGGGTTAGGGTTATGTTGAGGACTAGGGTTAGAGATCCGGTTAGGGTTCCGATTGGACCTAGGTTAGGGTTATGTTGAGAGCTACGGTTAGAGATCCGGTTAGGGTTCTGATTGGACCTAGGTTTAGGGATATGTTGAGGGCTAGGGTTAGAGTTCCGGTTAGGGTTACGATTAGACCTAGGGTTACGGTTATGTTGAGGGCTAGGGTTAGAGAATCGGTTAGGGTTCCGAATCGACCTAGGGTTAGGGATATGTTGAGGGTTAGGTTTAGAGATCTGGTTAGGGTTCCGATTGAACCTAGGGTTAGGGTTATGTGTAGGGCTAGGGGTAGAGTTCCGGTTAGGGTTCCGATTGGACCTAGGGTTAGGGTTATGTTGAGGACTGGGGTTTGAGATCCGGTTAGGGTTCCGAATCGACCTAGGGTTACGGTTATGCTGAGGGCTAGGGTTAGAGATCCGGTTAGGGTTCCGATTGGACCTAGGGTTAAGGTTATGTGTAGGACTAGGGTTAGAGATCCGGTTAGGGTTCCGTTTGGACCTAGGGTTAGGGTTATGTTGAGGGCTAGGGTTAGAGATCCGGTTACGATTCCGATTGGACCTAGGGTTAGGGTTATGTTGAGGGCTAATGTTAGAGATCAGGTTAGATTTCCTATTAGACCTAGGGTTACTGTTACGTTGAGGGCTAGGGTTAGAGATCCGGTTAGGGTTTCGATTGGACCTAGGGTTAGGGTTATGTGTAGGGCTAGAGTTAGAGATCCGGTAAGGGTTACGATTAGACCTAGGGTTAGGGTTATGTTGAAGGCTAGGGTTAGAGATCCGGTTAGGGTTATGATTGGACCTAGGGTTAGGGTTATGTTGAGGGCTAGGGGTAGAGATCCGGTTAGGGTTCCGATTGGACCTGGGGTTAGGGATATGTTGAGGGCTAGGTTTAGAGATCCGGTTAGGGTTCCGATTGGACCTAGGGTTAGGGTTATGTTGAGGGCTAGGGTTAGAGATCTGGTTAGGGTTACGAGTGGACCTAGGGTTAGTGTTATGTTGAGGGCTAGGGTTAGAGATCTGGTTAGGGTTCCGATTGGACCTAGGGTTAGGGTTATGTATAGGTCTAGGGATAGAGATCCGGTTAGGGTTACGATTAGACCTAGGGTTAGGGTTATGTTGAGGGCTAGGGTTAGAGATCCGGTTAGGGTTCCGATTGGAGCTAGGGTTAGGGTTATGTTGAGGGCTAGGGTTAGAGATCCGGTTCGGGTTACGATTGGACCTACGGTTAAGGTTATGATGAGGGCTAGGGTTAGAGATCCAGATAGGGTTCCGATTGGACCTAGGGTTAGGGTTATGTTGAGGGCTAGGGTTTGAGATCCGGTTAGGGTTCCGAATCTACCTAGGGTTTCGGTTATGCTGAAGGCTAGGGTTAGAGATCCGGTTAGGATTCCGATTGGACCTAGGGTTAGGGCTATGTGTAGGGCTAGTGTTAGAGATCCGGTTAGGGTTCCGATTGGACCTAGGGTTAGGGTTATGTTGAGGGCTAGGGTTAGAAATCCGGTTAGGGTTCCGATTGGACCTAGGGTTAGGGTTATGTTGAGGGCTAATGTTAGAGATCAGGTTAGGGTTGCGATTGGACCTA
This sequence comes from Miniopterus natalensis, assembly GCF_054644295.1. NCBI lineage: Eukaryota > Metazoa > Chordata > Mammalia > Chiroptera > Miniopteridae > Miniopterus > Miniopterus natalensis. Next base: position 84,869,496 of record NC_142089.1, read on the forward strand.
GGGTTAGGGTTATGTTGAGGGCTAGGGCTAGAGATCCGGTTAGGGTTCCCATTGGACCTAGGGTTAGGGTTATGTTGAGGGCTAGGGTTAGAGATCCGGTTAAGGTTCCAATTGGATCTAGGGTTAGGGTTATGTTGAGGGCTAGGGTTAGAGATTCGGTTAGGGTTCCGATTGGACCTAGGGTTAGGGTTATGTTGAGGGGTAGGGTTAGAGATCCAGTTAGGATTCCGATTGGACCTAGGGTTAGGGTTTTGTTTAGGGCTAGGTTTAGAGATCCTGTTAGGGTTCCGATTGGACCTAGGGTTAGGGTTATGTATAGGGCTAGGTTTAGAGATCCGGTTAGGGTTACGATTAGACCTCGGGATAGGGTTATGTTGAGGCCTAGGTTTAGAGATCCGGTTATGGTTCCGAATAGACCTAGGGTTAGGGTTATATTGAGGGCTAGGGTTAGAGATCCGGTTAGGGTTCCGATTGGACCTAGGGTTAGGGTTATGTTGAAGGCTAGGTTTAGAGATCTGGTTAGGGTTCCGATTGGAGCTAGGGTTAGGGTTATGTTGAGGGCTAGGGTTAGAGATCCGGTTAGGGTTAGGATTGGACCTACGGTTAGGGTTATGATGAGGGCTAGGGTTAGAGATCCTGACAGGGTTCCGATTGGACCTAGGGTTAGGGTTATGTTGAGGACTAGGGTTTGAGACCCGGTTAGGGTTCCGAATCGACCTAGGGTTACGGTTATGCTGAGGGCTAGGGTTAGAGATCCGTTTAGGGTTCCGATTGGACCTAGGGTTATTGTTATGTGTAGGGCTACGGTTAGAGATCCTTTTAGGGTTCCGATTGGACCTAGGGTTAGGGTTATGTTGAGGGCTAGGGTTAGAGATCCGGTTAGGGTTCCGATTGGACCTAGGGTTAGGGTTATGTGTAGGGCTAGAGTTAGAGATCCAGTTAGGGTTACGATTAGACCTAGGGTTAGGGTTATGTTGAGGGCTAGGGTTAGAGATCCATTTAGGGTTCCGATTGGACCTAGGGTTAGGGTTATGTTGAGGGCTAGGGTTAGAGATCCGGTTAGGGTTAAGATTGGACCTAGGGTTAGGGTTATGTTGAGGGCTAGGGTTAGAGATCCGGTTAGGGTTCCGATTGGACCTAGGGTTAGGGTTATGTATAGGTCTAGGGATAGAGATCCGGTTAGGGTTACGATTAGACCTAGGGTTAGGGTTATGTTGAGGGCTAGTGTTAGAGATCCCGTAAGGGTTCAGATTGGAGCTAGGGTTAGGGTTATGTTGAGGGTTAGGGTTAGAGATCCGGTTAGGGTTCAGATTGGAGCTAGGGTTAGGGTTATGTTGAGGGCTAGGGTTAGAGATCCGGTTAGGGTTAAGATTGGACCTAGGGTTAGGGTTATGTTGAGGGCTAGGGTTAGAGATCCGGTTAGGGTTCCGATTGGACCTAGGGTTAGGGTTATGTATAGGTCTAGGGATAGAGATCCGGTTAGGGTTACGATTAGACCTAGGGTTAGGGTTATGTTGAGGGCTAGTGTTAGAGATTCCGTAAGGGTTCAGATTGGAGCTAGGGTTAGGGTTATGTTGAGGGTTAGGGTTAGAGATCCGGTTAGGGTTCAGATTGGAGCTAGGGTTAGGGTTATGTTGAGGGCTAATGTTAGAGATCAGGTTAGATTTCCTATTAGACCTAGGGTTACTGTTACGTTGAGGGCTAGGGTTAGAGATCCGGTTAGGGTTTCGATTGGACCTAGGGTTAGGGTTATGTGTAGGGCTAGAGTTAGAGATCCGGTAAGGGTTACGATTAGACCTAGGGTTAGGGTTATGTTAAGGCTAGGGTTAGAGATCCGGTTAGGGTTATGATTGGACCTAGGGTTAGGGTTATGTTGAGGGCTAGGGGTAGAGATTCGGTTAGGGTTCCGATTGGACCTGGGGTTAGGGATATGTTGAGGGCTAGGGTTAGAGATCCGGTTAAGGTTCCGATTGGACCTAGGGTTAGGGTTATGTTGAGGGCTAGGGTTAGAGATCTGGTTAGGGTTACGAGTGGACCTAGGGTTAGTGTTATGTTGAGGGCTAGGGTTAGAGATCTGGTTAGGGTTCCGATTGGACCTAGGGTTAGGGTTATGTATAGGTCTAGGGATAGAGATCCGGTTAGGGTTACGATTAGACCTAGGGTTAGGGTTATGTTGAGGGCTAGGGTTAGAGATCCGGTTAGGGTTCCGATTGGAGCTAGGGTTAGGGTTATGTTGAGGGCTAGGGTTAGAGATCCGGTTCGGGTTACGATTGGACCTACGGTTAAGGTTATGATGAGGGCTAGGGTTAGAGATCCAGATAGGGTTCCGATTGGACCTAGGGTTAGGGTTATGTTGAGGGCTAGGGTTTGAGATCCGGTTAGGGTTCCGAATCTACCTAGGGTTTCGGTTATGCTGAGGGCTAGGGTTAGAGATCCGGTTAGGATTCCGATTGGACCTAGGGTTAGGGCTATGTGTAGGGCTAGTGTTAGAGATCCGGTTAGGGTTCCGATTGGACCTAGGGTTAGGGTTATGTTGAGGGCTAGGGTTAGAGATCCGGTTAGGGTTCCGATTGGACCTAGGGTTAGGGTTATGTTGAGGGCTAGTGTTAGAGATCAGGTTAGGGTTGCGATTGGACCTAGGGTTAGGGTTATGTTGAGGGCTAGGGCTAGAGATCCGGTAAGGGTTCCCATTGGACCTAGGGTTAGGGTTATGTTGAGGGCTAGGGTTAGAGATCCGGTTAAGGTTCCGATTGGACCTAGGGTTAGGGTTATGTTGAGGGCTAGGGTTAGAGATCCGGTTAGGGTTCAGATTGGAGCTAGGGTTAGGGGTATGTTGAGGGCTAGGGTTAGAGATCCGGTTAAGGTTCCGATTGGACCTAGGGTTATGGTTATGTTGAGGGGTAGGGTTAGAGATCCAGTTAGGATTCCGATTGGACCTAGGGTTAGGGTTTTGTTTAGGGCTAGGTTTAGAGATCCTGTTAGGGTTCCGATTTTACCTAGGGTTAGGGTTATGTATAGGGCTAGGTTTAGAGATCCGGTTAGGGTTACGATTAGACCTCGGGATAGGGTTATGTTGAGGCCTAGGTTTAGAGATCCGGTTATGGTTCCGAATAGACCTAGGGTTAGGGTTACGTTGAGGGCTAGGGTTAGAGATCCGGTTAGGGTTACGATTGGACCCAGGATTAGGGTTATGTTGAGGGCTAGGGTTAGAGAACCGGTTAGGGTTCCGATTGGACCTAGGGTTAGGGTTATGTTGAGGGCTAGGGTTAGAGAAGCGCTTAGGGTTCCGAATCGACCTAGGGTTAGGGATAAGTTGAGGGTTAGGTTTAGAGATCTGGTTAGGGTTCCGATTGAACCTAGGGTTAGGGTTATGTGTAGGGCTAGGGGTAGAGTTCCGGTTAGGGTTCCGATTGGACCTAGGGTTAGGGTTATGTTTAGGGCTAGGGCTAGAGATCAGGTTAGGGTTCCGATTGGACCTATGGTTAGGGTTATATTGAGGGCTAGGGTTAGAGATCCGGTTAGGGTTCCGATTGGACCTAGGGTTAGGGTTATGTTGAAGGCTAGGTTTAGAGATCTGGTTAGGGTTCCGATTGGAGCTAGGGTTAGGGTTATGTTGAGGGCTAGGGTTAGAGATCCGGTTAGGGTTAGGATTGGACCTACGGTTAGGGTTATGATGAGGGCTAGGGTTAGAGATCCTGACAGGGTTCCGATTGGACCTAGGGTTAGGGTTATGTTGAGGACTAGGGTTTGAGACCCGGTTAGGGTTCCGAATCGACCTAGGGTTACGGTTATGCTGAGGGCTAGGGTTAGAGATCCGTTTAGGGTTCCGATTGGACCTAGGGTTATTGTTATGTGTAGGGCTACGGTTAGAGATCCTTTTAGGGTTCCGATTGGACCTAGGGTTAGGGTTATGTTGAGGGCTAGGGTTAGAGATCCGGTTAGGGTTCCGATTGGACCTAGGGTTAGGGTTATGTGTAGGGCTAGAGTTAGAGATCCAGTTAGGGTTACGATTAGACCTAGGGTTAGGGTTATGTTGAGGGCTAGGGTTAGAGATCCGGTTAGGGATCCGATTGGACCTAGGGTTAGGGTTATGTTGAGGGCTAGGGTTAGAGATCCGGTTAGGGTTAAGATTGGACCTAGGGTTAGGGTTATGTTGAGGGCTAGGGTTAGAGATCCGGTTAGGGTTCCGATTGGACCTAGGGTTAGGGTTATGTATAGGTCTAGGGATAGAGATCCGGTTAGGGTTACGATTAGACCTAGGGTTAAGGTTATGTTGAGGGCTAGTGTTAGAGATCCCGTAAGGGTTCAGATTGGAGCTAGGGTTAGGGTTATGTTGAGGGTTAGGGTTAGAGATCCGGTTAGGGTTCAGATTGGAGCTAGGGTTAGGGTTATGTTGAGGGCTAGGGTTAGAGATCCGGTTAGGGTTAAGATTGGACCTAGGGTTAGGGTTATGTTGAGGGCTAGGGTTAGAGATCCGGTTAGGGTTCCGATTGGACCTAGGGTTAGGGTTATGTATAGGTCTAGGGATAGAGATCCGGTTAGGGTTACGATTAGACCTAGGGTTAGGGTTATGTTGAGGGCTAGTGTTAGAGATCCCGTAAGGGTTCAGATTGGAGCTAGGGTTAGGGTTATGTTGAGGGTTAGGGTTAGAGATCCGGTTAGGGTTCAGATTGGAGCTAGGGTTAGGGTTATGTTGAGGGCTAGGGTTAGAGATCCGGTTAAGGTTCAGATTGGAGCTAGGGTTAGGGTTATGTTGAGGGCTAGGGTTAGAGATCCGGTTAGGGTTCAGATTGGAGCTAGGGTTAGGGTTATGTTGAGGGCTAGGGTTAGAGATCCGGTTAGGGTTCAGATTGGAGCTAGGGTTAGGGTTATGTTGAGGGCTAGGGTTAGAGATCCTTTTAGGGTTCAGATTGGAGCTAGGGTTAGGGTTATGTTGAGGGTTAGGGTTAGAGATCCGGTCAAGGTTCCGATTGGATCTAGGGTTAGGGTTATGTTGAGGGCTAGGGTTAGAGATCCGGTTAGGCTTACGATTGGACCTAGGGTTTGGGTTATGTTGAGGGCTAGGGTTAGAGATCCGGTTAGGGTTCCGATTGGACCTAGGGATAGGGTTTTGTTGAGGGCTAGGGTTAGAGATCCGGTTACGGTTCCGATTGGACCTAGGGATAGGGTTCTGTTGAGGGCTAGTTTTAGATATCCGGTTAGGGTTCCCATGGAACCTAGGGTTAGGATTATGTTGAAGGCTAGGGTTAGAGATCCCGTTAGGGTTCCGATTGGACCTAGGGTTAGGGTTACGTTGAGGGCTAGGGTTAGAGATCCGGTTAGGGTACTGATTGGACCTAGGTTTAGGGATATGTTGAGGGCTAGGGTTAGAGTTCCGGTTAGGGTTACGATTAGACCTAGGGTTAGGGTTATGTTGAGGGCTAGGGTTAGATATCCGGTTAGGTTTCCGATTGTACCTAGGATTAGGGATATGTTGAGGGCTAGGGTTAGAGATCCGGTTAGGGTTCCGATTGGACCTAGGGTTAGGGTTATGTTGAGGGGTAGGGTTAGAGATCCAGTTAGGATTCCGATTGGACCTAGGGTTAGTGTTATGTTGAGGGCTAGGTTTAGAGATCCGGTTAGGGTTCTGATTGGAGCTAGGGTTAGGGTTATGTATAGGGCTAGGTTTAGAGATCCGGTTAGGGTTACGATGAGACCTAGGGATAGGGTTATGTTGAGGGCTAGGTTTAGAGATCCGGTTAGGGTTCCGATTGGACCTAGGGTTAGGGTTATGTATAGGGCTAGGTTTAGAGATCCGGTTAGGGTTAGGATTAGACCTAGGGTTAGGGTTATGATGAGGGCTAGGGTTAGAGATCAGGATAGGGTTCCGATTGGACCTAGGGTTAGGGTTATGTTGAGGGCTATGTTTAGAGATCCGGTTAGGGTTACGATTAGACCTAGGGTTAGGGTTATGATGAGGGCTAGGGTTAGAGATCAGGATAGGGTTCCGATTGGACCTAGGGTTAGGGTTATGTTGAGGGCTATGTTTAGAGATCCGGTTAGGGTTCCGATTGGACCTAGGGTTAGGGTTATGTTGAGGGCTAGGGTTAGAGATCCGGTTAGGGTTACGATTGGACCTAGGATTAGGGTTATGTTGAGGGCTAGGGTTAGGGATCCGGTTAGGGTTCCGATTGGACCTAGGGTTAGGGTTATGTTGAGGGCTAGGTTTAGAGATCCGGTTAGGGTTCCGATTGGACCTAGGGTTAGGGTTATGTATAGGGCTAGGTTTGGAGATCCGGTTAGGGTTACGATTAGACCTAGGGATAGGGTTATGTTGAGGGCTAGGGTTAGAGATTCGGTTAGGATTCCGATTGGACCTAGGGTTAGGGTTATGTATAGGTCTAGGGATAGAGATCCGGTTAGGGTTACGATTAGACCTAGGGTTAGGGTTATGATGAGGGCTAGGGTTAGAGATCAGGATAGGGTTCCGATTGGACCTAGGGATAGGGTTATGTTGAGAGCTAGGGTTTGAGATCCGGTTAGGGTTCCGAATCGACCTAGGGTTACGGTTATGCTGAGGGCTAGGGTTAGAGATCCGGTTAGGGTTCCGATTGGACCTAGGGTTAGGGCTATGTGTAGGGCTAGTGTTAGAGATCCGGTTAGGGTTCCGATTGGACCTAGGGTTAGGGTTATGTTGAGGGCTAGGGTTAGAGATCCGGTTAGGGTTCCGATTGGACCTAGGGTTAGGGTTATGTTGAGGGCTAATGTTAGAGATCAGGTTAGGGTTGCGATTGGACCTAGGGTTAGGGTTATGTTGAGGGCTAGGGCTAGAGATCCGGTTAGGGTTCCCATTGGACCTAGGGTTAGGGTTATGTTGAGGGCTAGGGTTAGAGATCCGGTTAAGGTTCCGATTGGACCTAGGGTTAGGGTTATGTTGAGGGCTAGGGTTAGAGATCCGGTTAGGTTTCCGATTGGACCTAGGGTTAGGGTTATGTTGAGGGCTAGTGTTAGATATCCGGATCAGGTTCCCATTGGACCTAGGGTTAGGATTATGTTGAAGGCTAGGGTTAGAGATCTGGTTAAGGTTCAGATTCGAGCTAGGGTTAGGGTTATGTTGAGGGTTAGGGTTAGAGATCCGGTGAGGGTTCCGATTGGACATAGGGTTAGGGTTATGTTGAGGGCTAGGGTTAGAGATCCGGTTAGGGTTCCGATTGGACCTAGGGATAGGGTTTTGTTGAGGGCTAGGGTTAGAGATCCGGTTACGGTTCCGATTGGACCTAGGGATAGCGTTTTGTTGAGGGCTAGGGTTAGAGATCCGGTTACGGTTCCGATTGGACCTAGGGATAGGGTTCTGTTGAGGGCTAGTTTTAGATATCCGGTTAGGGTTCCCATGGAACCTAGGGTTAGGATTATGTTGAGGCCTAGGTTTAGAGATCCGGTTATGGTTCCGAATGGACCTAGGGTTAGGGTTACGTTGAGGGCTAGGGTTAGAGATCCGGTTAGGGTTACTATTGGACCTAGGATTAGGGTTATGTTGAGGGCTAGGGTTAGAGAACCGGTTAGGGTTCCGATTGGACCAAGGGTTAGGGTTATGTTGAGGGCTAGGGTTAGAGAACCGGTTAGGGTTCCGAATCGACCTAGGGTTAGGGATAAGTTGAGGGTTAGGTTTAGAGATCTGGTTAGGGTTCCGATTGAACCTAGGGTTAGGGTTATGTGTAGGGCTAGGGGTAGAGTTCCGGTTAGGGTTCCGATTGGACCTAGGGTTAGGGTTATGTTTAGGGCTAGGGCTAGAGATCAGGTTAGGGTTCCGATTGGACCTATGGTTAGGGTTATATTGAGGGCTAGGGTTAGAGATCCGGTTAGGGTTCCGATTGGACCTAGGGTTAGGGTTATGTTGAAGGCTAGGTTTAGAGATCCGGTTAGGGTTCCGATTGGAGCTAGGGTTAGGGTTATGTTGAGGGCTAGGGTTAGAGATCCGGTTAGGGTTAGGATTGGACCTACGGTTAGGGTTATGATGAGGGCTAGGGTTAGAGATCCTGACAGGGTTCCGATTGGACCTAGGGTTAGGGTTATGTTGAGGACTAGGGTTTGAGACCCGGTTAGGGTTCCGAATCGACCTAGGGTTACGGTTATGCTGAGGGCTAGGGTTAGAGATCCGTTTAGGGTTCCGATTGGACCTAGGGTTATTGTTATGTGTAGGGCTACGGTTAGAGATCCTTTTAGGGTTCCCATTGGACCTAGGGTTAGGGTTATGTTGAGGGCTAGGGTTAGAGATCCGGTTAGGGTTCCGATTGGACCTAGGGTTAGGGTTATGTTGAGGGCTAATGTTAGAGATCAGGTTAGGGTTCCTATTTGACCTATGGTTAGTGTTATGTTGAAGGCTAGGGTTAGAGATCCGGTTAGGGTTCCGATTGGACCTAGGGTTAGGGTTATGTGTAGGGCTAGAGTTAGAGATCCAGTTAGGGTTACGATTAGACCTAGGGTTAGGGTTATGTTGAGGGCTAGGGTTAGAGATCCGGTTAGGGTTCCGATTGGACCTAGGGTTAGGGTTATGTTGAGGGCTAGGGTTAGAGATCCGGTTAGAATTACGATTGGACCTAGGGTTAGCGTTATATTGAGGGCTAGGGTTAGAGATCCGGTTAGGGTTAAGATTGGACCTAATGTTAGGGTTATGTTGAGGGCTAGGGTTAGAGATCCGGTTAGGGTTCCGATTGGACCTAGGGTTAGGGTTATGTATAGGTCTAGGGATAGAGATCCGGTTAGGGTTACGATTAGACCTAGGGTTAGGGTTATGTTGAGGGCTAGTGTTAGAGATCCCGTAAGGGTTCAGATTGGAGCTAGGGTTAGGGTTATGTTGAGGGTTAGGGTTAGAGATCCGGTTAGGGTTCAGATTGGAGCTAGGGTTAGGGTTATGTTGAGGGCTAGGGTTAGAGATCCGGTTAAGGTTCAGATTGGAGCTAGGGTTAGGGTTATGTTGAGGGCTAGGGTTAGAGATCCGGTTAGGGTTCAGATTGGAGCTAGGGTTAGGGTTATGTTGAGGGCTAGGGTTAGAGATCCGGTTAGGGTTCCGATTGGACCTAGGGTTAGGGTTATGTTGAGGGCTAATGTTAGAGATCAGGTTAGGGTTGCGATTGGACCTAGGGTTAGGGTTATGTTGAGGGCTAGGGCTAGAGATCCGGTTAGGGTTCCCATTGGACCTAGGGTTAGGGTTATGTTGAGGGCTAGGGTTAGAGATCCGGTTAAGGTTCCGATTGGACCTAGGGTTAGGGTTATGTTGAGGGCTAGGGTTAGAGATCCGGTTAGGGTTCAGATTGGAGCTAGGGTTAGGGGTATGTTGAGGGCTACGGTTAGAGATCCGGTTAAGGTTCCGATTGGACCTAGGGTTAGGGTTATGTTGAGGGCTAGTGTTAGATATCCGCATCAGGTTCCCATTGGACCTAGGGTTAGGATTATGTTGAAGTCTAGGGTTAGAGATCCCGTTAGAGTTCCGATTGGATCTAGGGTAAGGGTTATGTTGAGGGCTAGGGTTAGAGATCCGGTTAGGGTTCCGATTGAACCTAGGGTTAGGGTTATGTGTAGGGCTAGGGTTAGAGATCCGTTTAGGGTTACGATTAGACCTAGGGTTAGGGTTATGTTGAGGGCTAGGGTTAGAGATCCGGTTAGTGTTCCGATTGGACCTATGCTTAGGGTTATATTGAGGGATAGCGTTAGAGATCCGGTTAGGGTTCTGATTGGACCTAGGGTTAGGGTTATGTTGAGGGCAGGGGTTAGAGATCCGGTTAGGGTTACGATTAGACCTAGGGTTAGGGTTATGTTGAGGACTAGGGTTAGAGATCCGGTTAGGGTTCCGATTGGACCTAGGTTAGGGTTATGTTGAGAGCTACGGTTAGAGATCCGGTTAGGGTTCTGATTGGACCTAGGTTTAGGGATATGTTGAGGGCTAGGGTTAGAGTTCCGGTTAGGGTTACGATTAGACCTAGGGTTACGGTTATGTTGAGGGCTAGGGTTAGAGAATCGGTTAGGGTTCCGAATCGACCTAGGGTTAGGGATATGTTGAGGGTTAGGTTTAGAGATCTGGTTAGGGTTCCGATTGAACCTAGGGTTAGGGTTATGTGTAGGGCTAGGGGTAGAGTTCCGGTTAGGGTTCCGATTGGACCTAGGGTTAGGGTTATGTTGAGGACTGGGGTTTGAGATCCGGTTAGGGTTCCGAATCGACCTAGGGTTACGGTTATGCTGAGGGCTAGGGTTAGAGATCCGGTTAGGGTTCCGATTGGACCTAGGGTTAAGGTTATGTGTAGGACTAGGGTTAGAGATCCGGTTAGGGTTCCGTTTGGACCTAGGGTTAGGGTTATGTTGAGGGCTAGGGTTAGAGATCCGGTTACGATTCCGATTGGACCTAGGGTTAGGGTTATGTTGAGGGCTAATGTTAGAGATCAGGTTAGATTTCCTATTAGACCTAGGGTTACTGTTACGTTGAGGGCTAGGGTTAGAGACCCGGTTAGGGTTTCGATTGGACCTAGGGTTAGGGTTATGTGTAGGGCTAGAGTTAGAGATCCGGTAAGGGTTACGATTAGACCTAGGGTTAGGGTTATGTTGAAGGCTAGGGTTAGAGATCCGGTTAGGGTTATGATTGGACCTAGGGTTAGGGTTATGTTGAGGGCTAGGGGTAGAGATCCGGTTAGGGTTCCGATTGGACCTGGGGTTAGGGATATGTTGAGGGCTAGGTTTAGAGATCCGGTTAGGGTTCCGATTGGACCTAGGGTTAGGGTTATGTTGAGGGCTAGGGTTAGAGATCTGGTTAGGGTTACGAGTGGACCTAGGGTTAGTGTTATGTTGAGGGCTAGGGTTAGAGATCTGGTTAGGGTTCCGATTGGACCTAGGGTTAGGGTTATGTATAGGTCTAGGGATAGAGATCCGGTTAGGGTTACGATTAGACCTAGGGTTAGGGTTATGTTGAGGGCTAGGGTTAGAGATCCGGTTAGGGTTCCGATTGGAGCTAGGGTTAGGGTTATGTTGAGGGCTAGGGTTAGAGATCCGGTTCGGGTTACGATTGGACCTACGGTTAAGGTTATGATGAGGGCTAGGGTTAGAGATCCAGATAGGGTTCCGATTGGACCTAGGGTTAGGGTTATGTTGAGGGCTAGGGTTTGAGATCCGGTTAGGGTTCCGAATCTACCTAGGGTTTCGGTTATGCTGAAGGCTAGGGTTAGAGATCCGGTTAGGATTCCGATTGGACCTAGGGTTAGGGCTATGTGTAGGGCTAGTGTTAGAGATCCGGTTAGGGTTCCGATTGGACCTAGGGTTAGGGTTATGTTGAGGGCTAGGGTTAGAGATCCGGTTAGGGTTCCGATTGGACCTAGGGTTAGGGTTATGTTGAGGGCTAATGTTAGAGATCAGGTTAGGGTTGCGATTGGACCTAGGGTTAGGGTTATGTTGAGGGCTAGGGCTAGAGATCCGGTTAGGGTTCCCATTGGACCTAGGGTTAGGGTTATGTTGAGGGCTAGGGTTAGAGATCCGGTTAAGGTTCCAATTGGATCTAGGGTTAGGGTTATGTTGAGGGCTAGGGTTAGAGATCCGGTTAGGGTTCCGATTGGACCTAGGGTTAGGGTTATGTTGAGGGGTAGGGTTAGAGATCCAGTTAGGATTCCGATTGGACCTAGGGTTAGGGTTTTGTTTAGGGCTAGGTTTAGAGATCCTGTTAGGGTTCCGATTGGACCTAGGGTTAGGGTTATGTATAGGGCTAGGTTTAGAGATCCGGTTAGGGTTACGATTAGACCTCGGGATAGGGTTATGTTGAGGCCTAGGTTTAGAGATCCGGTTATGGTTCCGAATAGACCTAGGGTTAGGGTTACGTTGAGGGCTAGGGTTAGAGATCCGGTTAGGGTTCCGATTGGACCTAGGATTAGGGTTATGTTGAGGGCTAGGGTTAGAGATCCGGTTAAGGTTCCGATTGGACCTAGGGTTAGGGTTATGTTGAGGGCTAGGGTTAGAGATCCGGTTAGGGTTCAGATTGGAGCTAGGGATAGGGTTCTGTTGAGGGCTAGTTTTAGATATCCGGTTAGGGTTCCCATGGAACCTAGGGTTAGGATTATGTTGAGGCCTAGGTTTAGAGATCCGGTTATGGTTCCGAATGGACCTAGGGTTAGGGTTACGTTGAGGGCTAGGGTTAGAGATCCGGTTAGGGTTACGATTGGACCTAGGATTAGGGTTATGTTGAGGGCTAGGGTTAGAGAACCGGTTAGGGTTCCGATTGGACCTAGGGTTAGGGTTATGTTGAGGGCTAGGGTTAGAGAACCGGTTAGGGTTCCGAATCGACCTAGGGTTAGGGATAAGTTGAGGGTTAGGTTTAGAGATCTGGTTAGGGTTCCGATTGAACCTAGGGTTAGGGTTATGTGTAGGGCTAGGGGTAGAGTTCCGGTTAGGATTCCGATTGGACCTAGGGTTAGGGTTATGTTTAGGGCTAGGGCTAGAGATCAGGTTAGGGTTCCGATTGGACCTATGGTTAGGGTTATATTGAGGGCTAGGGTTAGAGATCCGGTTAGGGTTCCCATTGGACCTAGGGTTAGGGTTATGTTGAAGGCTAGGTTTAGAGATCCGGTTAGGGTTCCGATTGGAGCTAGGGTTAGGGTTATGTTGAGGGCTAGGGTTAGAGATCCGGTTAGGGTTAGGATTGGACCTACGGTTAGGGTTATGATGAGGGCTAGGGTTAGAGATCCTGACAGGGTTCCGATTGGACCTAGGGTTAGGGTTATGTTGAGGACTAGGGTTTGAGACCCGGTTATGGTTCCGAATCGACCTAGGGTTACGGTTATGCTGAGGGCTAGGGTTAGAGATCCGTTTAGGGTTCCGATTGGACCTAGGGTTATTGTTATGTGTAGGGCTACGGTTAGAGATCCTTTTAGGGTTCCGATTGGACCTAGGGTTAGGGTTATGTTGAGGGCTAGGGTTAGAGATCCGGTTAGGGTTCCGATTGGACCTAGGGTTAGGGTTATGTTGAGGGCTAGGGTTAGAGATCCGGTTAGGGTTCCGATTGGACCTAGGGTTAGGGTTATGTTGAGGGCTAGGGTTTGAGATCCGGTTAGGGTTCCGAATCGACCTAGGGTTACGGTTATGCTGAGGGCTAGGGTTAGAGATCCGGTTAGGGTTCCGATTGGACCTAGGGTTAGGGCTATGTGTAGGGCTAGTGTTAGAGATCCGGTTAGGGTTCCGATTGGACCTAGGGTTAGGGTTATGTTGAGGGCTAGGGTTAGAGATCCGGTTAGGGTTCCGATTGGACCTAGGGTTAGGGTTATGTTGAGGGCTAATGTTAAAGATCAGGTTAGGGTTCCCATTGGACCTAGGGTTAGGGTTATGTTGAGGGCTAGGGTTAGAAATCCGGTTAAGGTTCCGATTGGACCTAGGGTTAGGGTTTTGTTGAGGCCTAGGGTTAGAGATCCGGTTAGGGTTCAGATTGGAGCTAGTGATAGGGTTCTGTTGAGGGCTAGTTTTAGATATCCGGTTAGGGTTCCCATGGAACCTAGGGTTAGGATTATGTTGAGGCCTAGGTTTAGAGATCCGGTTATGGTTCCGAATGGACCTAGGGTTAGGGTTACGTTGAGGGCTAGGGTTAGAGATCCGGTTAGGGTTACGATTGGACCTAGGATTAGGGTTATGTTGAGGGCTAGGGTTAGAGAACCGATTAGGGTTCCGATTGGACCTAGGGTTAGGGTTATGTTGAGGGCTAGGGTTAGAGAACCGGTTAGGGTTCCGAATCGACCTAGGGTTAGGGATAAGTTGAGGGTTAGGTTTAGAGATCTGGTTAGGGTTCCGATTGAACCTAGGGTTAGGGTTATGTGTAGGGCTAGGGGTAGAGTTCCGGTTAGGGTTCCGATTGGACCTAGGGTTAGGGTTATGTTGAAGGCTAGGTTTAGAGATCCGGTTAGGGTTCCGATTGGAGCTAGGGTTAGGGTTATGTTGAGGGCTAGGGTTAGAGATCCGGTTAGGGTTAGGATTGGACCTACGGTTAGGGTTATGATGAGGGCTAGGGTTAGAGATCCTGACAGGGTTCCGATTGGACCTAGGGTTAGGGTTATGTTGAGGACTAGGGTTTGAGACCCGGTTAGGGTTCCGAATCGACCTAGGGTTACGGTTATGCTGAGGGCTAGGGTTAGAGATCCGTTTAGGGTTCCGATTGGACCTAGGGTTATTGTTATGTGTAGGGCTACGGTTAGAGATCCTTTTAGGGTTCCGATTGGACCTAGGGTTAGGGTTATGTTGAGGGCTAGGGTTAGAGATCCGGTTAGGGTTCCGATTGGACCTAGGGTTAGGGTTATGTTGAGGGCTAATGTTAGAGATCAGGTTAGGGTTCCTATTTGACCTATGGTTAGTGTTATGTTGAGGGCTAGGGTTAGAGATCCGGTTAGGGTTCCGATTGGACCTAGGGTTAGGGTTATGTGTAGGGCTAGAGTTAGAGATCCAGTTAGGGTTACGATTAGACCTAGGGTTAGGGTTATGTTGAGGGCTAGGGTTAGAGATCCGGTTAGGGTTCCGATTGGACCTAGGGTTAGGGTTATGTTGAGGGCTAGGGTTAGAGATCCGGTTAGGGTTACGATTGGACCTAGGGTTAGCGTTATATTGAGGGCTAGGGTTAGAGATCCGGTTAGGGTTAAGATTGGACCTAATGTTAGGGTTATGTTGAGGGCTAGGTTTAGAGATCCGGTTAGGGTTCCGATTGGACCTAGGGTTAGGGTTATGTATAGGTCTAGGGATAGAGATCCGGTTAGGGTTACGATTAGACCTAGGGTTAGGGTTATGTTGAGGGCTAGTGTTAGAGATCCCGTAAGGGTTCAGATTGGAGCTAGGGTTAGGGTTATGTTGAGGGTTAGGGTTAGAGATCCGGTTAGGGTTCAGATTGGAGCTAGGGTTAGGGTTATGTTGAGGGCTAGGGTTAGAGATCCGGTTAAGGTTCAGATTGGAGCTAGGGTTAGGGTTATGTTGAGGGCTAGGGTTAGAGATCCGGTTAGGGTTCAGATTGGAGCTAGGGTTAGGGTTATGTTGAGGGCTAGGGTTAGAGATCCGGTTAGGGTTCAGATTGGAGCTAGGGTTAGGGTTATGTTGAGGGCTAGGGTTAGAGATCCTTTTAGGGTTCAGATTGGAGCTAGGGTTAGGGTTATGTTGAGGGTTAGGGTTAGAGATCCGGTCAAGGTTCCGATTGGACCTAGGGTTAGGGTTATGTTGAGGGCTAGGGTTAGAGATCCGGTTAGGCTTACGATTGGACCTAGGGTTTGGGTTATGTTGAGGGCTAGGTTTAGAGATCCGGTTAGGGTTCCGATTGGACCTAGGGATAGGGTTTTGTTGAGGGCTAGGGTTAGAGATCCGGTTACGGTTCCGATTGGACCTAGGGATAGGGTTCTGTTGAGGGCTAGTTTTACATATCCGGTTAGGGTTCCCATGGAACCTAGGGTTAGGATTATGTTGAAGGCTAGGGTTAGAGATCCCGTTAGGGTTCCGATTGGACCTAGGGTTAGGGTTACGTTGAGGGCTAGGGTTAGAGATCCGGTTAGGGTTCTGATTGGACCTAGGTTTAGGGATATGTTGAGGGCTAGGGTTAGAGTTCCGGTTAGGGTTACGATTAGACCTAGGGTTAGGGTTATGTTGAGGGCTAGGGTTAGATATCCGGTTAGGTTTCCGATTGTACCTAGGA
This sequence comes from Miniopterus natalensis, assembly GCF_054644295.1. Classification (NCBI taxonomy): domain Eukaryota; kingdom Metazoa; phylum Chordata; class Mammalia; order Chiroptera; family Miniopteridae; genus Miniopterus; species Miniopterus natalensis. The sequence goes on from NC_142089.1 coordinate 84,885,157, forward strand.
TTAGGGATATGTTGAGGGCTAGGGTTAGAGATCCGGTTAGGGTTCCGATTGGACCTAGGGTTAGGGTTATGTTGAGGGCTAGGTTTAGAGATCCGGTTAGGGTTCCGATTGGACCTAGGGTTAGGGTTATGTATAGGGCTAGGTTTAGAGATCCGGTTAGGGTTACGATTAGACCTAGGGATAGGGTTATGTTGAGGGCTAGGGTTAGAGAACCGGTTAGGGTTCCGAATCGACCTAGGGTTAGGGATATGTTGAGGGTTAGGTTTAGAGATCTGGTTAGGGTTCCGATTGAACCTAGGGTTAGGGTTATGTATAGGTCTAGGGATAGAGATCCGATTAGGGTTCCGATTGGACCTAGGGTTAGGGTTATGTTGAGGGCTAGGGTTAGAGATCCGGTTAGGGTTCCGATTGGACCTAGGTTTAGGGATATGTTGAGGGCTAGGGTTAGAGTTCCGGTTAGGGTTACGATTAGACCTAGGGTTAGGGTTATGTTGAGGGCTAGGGTTAGAGAATCGGTTAGGGTTCCGAATCGACCTAGGGTTAGGGATATGTTGAGGGTTAGGTTTAGAGTTCTGGTTAGGGTTCCGATTGAACCTAGGGTTAGGGTTATGTGTAGGGCTAGGGGTAGAGTTCCGGTTAGGGTTCCGATTGGACCTAGGGTTAGGGTTATGTTCAGGACTAGGGTTTGAGATCCGGTTAGGGTTCCGAATCGACCTAGGGTTACGGTTATGCTGATGGCTAGGGTTAGAGATCCGGTTAGGGTTCCGATTGGACCTAGGGTTAGGGTTATGTGTAGGACTAGGGTTAGAGATCCGGTTAGGGTTCCGATTGGACCTAGGGTTAGGGTTATGTTGAGGGCTAGGGTTAGAGATCCGGTTAGGATTCCGATTGGACCTAGGGTTAGGGTTATGTTGAGGGCTAATGTTAGAGATCAGGTTAGGTTTCCTATTAGACCTAGGGTTACTGTTATGTTGAGGGCTAGGGTTAGAGATCCGGTTAGGGTTTCGATTGGACCTAGGGTTAGGGTTATGTGTAGGGCTAGAGTTAGAGATCCGGTTAGGGTTACGATTAGACCTAGGGTTAGGGTTATGTTGAAGGCTAGGGTTAGAGATCCGGTTAGGGTTATGATTGGACCTAGGGTTAGGGTTATGTTGAGGGCTAGGGGTAGAGATCCGGTTAGGGTTCCGATTGGACCTAGGGTTAGGGATATGTTGAGGGCTAGGGTTAGAGATCCGGTTAGGGTTCCGAATCGATCTAGGGTTACGGTTATGCTGAGGGCTAGGGTTAGAGATCCGGTTAGGGTTCCGATTGGACCTAGGGTTAGGGCTATGTGTAGGGCTAGTGTTAGAGATCCGGTTAGGGTTCCGATTGGACCTAGGGTTAGGGTTATGTTGAGGGCTAGGGTTAGAGATCCGGTTAGGGTTCCGATTGGACCTAGGGTTAGGGTTATGTTGAGGGCTAGGGTTTGAGATCCGGTTAGGGTTCCGAATCGACCTAGGGTTACGGTTATGCTGAGGGCTAGGGTTAGAGATCCGGTTAGGTTTCCGATTGGACCTAGGGTTAGGGCTATGTGTAGGGCTAGTGTTAGAGATCCGGTTAGGGTTCCGATTGGACCTAGGGTTAGGGTTATGTTGAGGGCTAGGGTTAGAGATCCGGTTAGGGTTCCGATTGGACCTAGGGTTAGGGTTATGTTGAGGGCTAATGTTAAAGATCAGGTTAGGGTTGCGATTGGACCTAGGGTTAGGGTTATGTTGAGGGCTAGGGCTAGAGATCCGGTTAGGGTTCCCATTGGACCTAGGGTTAGGGTTATGTTGAGGGCTAGGGTTAGAGATCCGGTTAAGGTTCCGATTGGACCTAGGGTTAGGGTTATGTTGAGGGCTAGGGTTAGAGATCCGGTTAGGGTTCAGATTGGAGCTAGGGATAGGGTTCTGTTGAGGGCTAGTTTTAGATATCCGGTTAGGGTTCCCATGGAACCTAGGGTTAGGATTATGTTGAGGCCTAGGTTTAGAGATCCGGTTATGGTTCCGAATGGACCTAGGGTTAGGGTTACGTTGAGGGCTAGGGTTAGAGATCCGGTTAGGGTTACGATTGGACCTAGGATTAGGGTTATGTTGAGGGCTAGGGTTAGAGAACCGGTTAGGGTTCCGATTGGACCTAGGGTTAGGGTTATGTTGAGGGCTAGGGTTAGAGAACCGGTTAGGGTTCCGAATCGACCTAGGGTTAGGGATAAGTTGAGGGTTAGGTTTAGAGATCTGGTTAGGGTTCCGATTGAACCTAGGGTTAGGGTTATGTGTAGGGCTAGGGGTAGAGTTCCGGTTAGGGTTCCGATTGGACCTAGGGTTAGGGTTATGTTTAGGGCTAGGGCTAGAGATCAGGTTAGGGTTCCGATTGGACCTATGGTTAGGGTTATATTGAGGGCTAGGGTTAGAGATCCGGTTAGGGTTCCGATTGGACCTAGGGTTAGGGTTATGTTGAAGGCTAGGTTTAGAGATCCGGTTAGGGTTCCGATTGGAGCTAGGGTTAGGGTTATGTTGAGGGCTAGGGTTAGAGATCCGGTTAGGGTTAGGATTGGACCTACGGTTAGGGTTATGATGAGGGCTAGGGTTAGAGATCCTGACAGGGTTCCGATTGGACCTAGGGTTAGGGTTATGTTGAGGACTAGGGTTTGAGACCCGGTTAGGGTTCCGAATCGACCTAGGGTTACGGTTATGCTGAGGGCTAGGGTTAGAGATCCGTTTAGGGTTCCGATTGGACCTAGGGTTATTGTTATGTGTAGGGCTACGGTTAGAGATCCTTTTAGGGTTCCGATTGGACCTAGGGTTAGGGTTATGTTGAGGGCTAGGGTTAGAGATCCGGTTAGGGTTCCGATTGGAACTAGGGTTAGGGTTATGTTGAGGGCTAGGGTTAGAGATCCGGTTAGGGTTCCGATTGGACCTAGGGTTAGGGTTATGTTGAGGGCTAGGGTTTGAGATCCGGTTAGGGTTCCGATTGGACCTAGGGTTAGGGCTATGTGTAGGGCTAGTGTTAGAGATCCGGTTAGGGTTCCGATTGGACCTAGGGTTAGGGTTATGTTGAGGGCTAGGGTTAGAGATCCGGTTAGGGTTACGATTGGACCTAGGGTTAGGGTTATGTTGAGGGCTAGGGCTAGAGATCCGGTTAGGGTTCCCATTGGACCTAGGGTTAGGGTTATGTTGAGGGCTAGGGTTAGAGATCCGTTTAAGGTTCCGATTGGACCTAGGGTTAGGGTTATGTTGAGGGCTAGGGTTAGAGATCCGGTTAGGGTTCAGATTGGAGCTAGGGATAGGGTTCTGTTGAGGGCTAGTTTTAGATATCCGGTTAGGGTTCCCATGGAACCTAGGGTTAGGATTATGTTGAGGCCTAGGTTTAGAGATCCGGTTATGGTTCCGAATGGACCTAGGGTTAGGGTTACGTTGAGGGCTAGGGTTAGAGATCCGGTTAGGGTTACGATTGGACCTAGGATTAGGGTTATGTTGAGGGCTAGGGTTAGAGAACCGGTTAGGGTTCCGATTGGACCTAGGGTTAGGGTTATGTTGAGGGCTAGGGTTAGAGAACCGGTTAGGGTTCCGAATCGACCTAGGGTTAGGGATAAGTTGAGGGTTAGGTTTAGAGATCTGGTTAGGGTTCCGATTGAACCTAGGGTTAGGGTTATGTGTAGGGCTAGGGGTAGAGTTCCGGTTAGGGTTCCGATTGGACCTAGGGTTAGGGTTATGTTTAGGGCTAGGGCTAGAGATCAGGTTAGGGTTCCGATTGGACCTATGGTTAGGGTTATATTGAGGGCTAGGGTTAGAGATCCGGTTAGGGTTCCGATTGGACCTAGGGTTAGGGTTATGTTGAAGGCTAGGTTTAGAGATCCGGTTAGGGTTCCGATTGGAGCTAGGGTTAGGGTTATGTTGAGGGCTAGGGTTAGAGATCCTGACAGGGTTCCGATTGGACCTAGGGTTAGGGTTATGTTTAGGACTAGGGTTTGAGACCCGGTTAGGGTTCCGAATCGACCTAGGCTTACGGTTATGCTGAGGGCTAGGGTTAGAGATCCGTTTAGGGTTCCGATTGGACCTAGGGTTATTGTTATGTGTAGGGCTACGGTTAGAGATCCTTTTAGGGTTCCGATTGGACCTAGGATTAGGGTTATGTTGAGGGCTAGGGTTAGAGATCCGGTTAGGGTTCCGATTGGACCTAGGGTTAGGGTTATGTTGAGGGCTAATGTTAGAGATCAGGTTAGGGTTCCTATTTGACCTATGGTTAGTGTTATGTTGAGGGCTAGGGTTAGAGATCCGGTTAGGGTTCCGATTGGACCTAGGGTTAGGGTTATGTGTAGGGCTAGAGTTAGAGATCCAGTTAGGGTTACGATTAGACCTAGGGTTAGGGTTATGTTGAGGGCTAGGGTTAGAGATCCGGTTAGGGTTACGATTGGACCTAGGGTTAGCGTTATATTGAGGGCTAGGGTTAGAGATCCGGTTAGGGTTAAGATTGGACCTAATGTTAGGGTTATGTTGAGGGCTAGGGTTAGAGATCCGGTTAGGGTTCCGATTGGACCTAGGGTTAGGGTTATGTATAGGTCTAGGGATAGAGATCCGGTTAGGGTTACGATTAGACCTAGGGTTAGGGTTATGTTGAGGGCTAGTGTTAGAGATCCCGTAAGGGTTCAGATTGGAGCTAGGGTTAGGGTTATGTTGAGGGTTAGGGTTAGAGATCCGGTTAGGGTTCAGATTGGAGCTAGGGTTAGGGTTATGTTGAGGGCTAGGGTTAGAGATCCGGTTAAGGTTCAGATTGGAGCTAGGGTTAGGGTTATGTTTAGGGCTAGGGCTAGAGATCAGGTTAGGGTTCCGATTGGACCTATGGTTAGGGTTATATTGAGGGCTAGGGTTAGAGATCCGGTTAGGGTTCCGATTGGACCTAGGGTTAGGGTTATGTTGAAGGCTAGGTTTAGAGATCCGGTTAGGGTTCCGATTGGAGCTAGGGTTAGGGTTATGTTGAGGGCTAGGGTTAGAGATCCTGACAGGGTTCCGATTGGACCTACTGTTAGGGTTATGTTTAGGACTAGGGTTTGAGACCCGGTTAGGGTTCCGAATCGACCTAGGGTTACGGTTATGCTGAGGGCTAGGGTTAGAGATCCGTTTAGGGTTCCGATTGGACCTAGGGTTATTGTTATGTGTAGGGCTACGGTTAGAGATCCTTTTAGGGTTCCGATTGGACCTAGGGTTAGGGTTATGTTGAGGGCTAGGGTTAGAGATCCGGTTAGGGTTCCGATTGGACCTAGGGTTAGGGTTATGTTGAGGGCTAATGTTAGAGATCAGGTTAGGGTTCCTATTTGACCTATGGTTAGTGTTATGTTGAGGGCTAGGGTTAGAGATCCGGTTAGGGTTCCGATTGGACCTAGGGTTAGGGTTATGTGTAGGGCTAGAGTTAGAGATCCAGTTAGGGTTACGATTAGACCTAGGGTTAGGGTTATGTTGAGGGCTAGGGTTAGAGATCCGGTTAGGGTTCCGATTGGACCTAGGGTTAGGGTTATGTTGAGGGCTAGGGTTAGAGATCCGGTTAGGGTTACGATTGGACCTAGGGTTAGCGTTATATTGAGGGCTAGGGTTAGAGATCCGGTTAGGGTTAAGATTGGACCTAATGTTAGGGTTATGTTGAGGGCTAGGGTTAGAGATCCGGTTAGGGTTCCGATTGGACCTAGGGTTAGGGTTATGTATAGGTCTAGGGATAGAGATCCGGTTAGGGTTACGATTAGACCTAGGGTTAGGGTTATGTTGAGGGCTAGTGTTAGAGATCCCGTAAGGGTTCAGATTGGAGCTAGGGTTAGGGTTATGTTGAGGGTTAGGGTTAGAGATCCGGTTAGGGTTCAGATTGGAGCTAGGGTTAGGGTTATGTTGAGGGCTAGGGTTAGAGATCCGGTTAAGGTTCAGATTGGAGCTAGGGTTAGGGTTATGTTGAGGGCTAGGGTTAGAGATCCGGTTAGGGTTCAGATTGGAGCTAGGGTTAGGGTTATGTTGAGGGCTAGGGTTAGAGATCCGGTTAGGGTTCAGATTGGAGCTAGGGTTAGGGTTATGTTGAGGACTAGGGTTAGAGATCCGGTCAAGGTTCCGATTGGACCTAGGGTTAGGGTTATGTTGAGGGCTAGGGTTAGAGATCCGGTTAGGCTTACGATTGGACCTAGGGTTTGGGTTATGTTGAGGGCTAGGGTTAGAGATCCGGTTAGGGTTCCGATTGGACCTAGGGATAGGGTTTTGTTGAGGGCTAGGGTTAGAGATCCGGTTACGGTTCCGATTGGACCTAGGGATAGGGTTCTGTTGAGGGCTAGTTTTAGATATCCGGTTAGGGTTCCCATGGAACCTAGGGTTAGGATTATGTTGAAGGCTAGGGTTAGAGATTCCGTTAGGGTTCCGATTGGACCTAGGGTTAGGGTTACGTTGAGGGCTAGGTTTAGAGAACCGGTTAGGGTTCCGAATCGACCTAGGGTTAGGGATATGTTGAGGGTTACGTTTAGAGATCTGGTTAGGGTTCCGATTGAACCTAGGGTTAGGGTTATGTTGAGGGCTAGGGTTAGAGATCCGGTTAGGGTTCCGATTGGACCTAGGGTTAGGGTTATGTTGAGGGCTCGGGTTAGAGATCCGGTTAGGGTTACGATTGGACCTAGGATTAGGGTTATGTTGAGGGCTAGGGTTAGAGATCCGGTTAGGGTTCCGATTGGACCTAGGGTTAGGGTTATGTTGAGGGCTAGGTTTAGAGATCCGGTTAGGGTTCCGATTGGACCTAGGGTTAGGGTTATGTATAGGGCTAGGTTTGGAGATCCGGTTAGGGTTACGATTAGACCTAGGGATAGGGTTATGTTGAGGGCTAGGGTTAGAGATCCGGTTAGGATTCCGATTGGACCTAGGGTTAGGGTTATGTATAGGTCTAGGGATAGAGATCCGGTTAGGGTTACGATTAGACCTAGGGTTAGGGTTATGATGAGGGCTAGGGTTAGAGATCAGGATAGGGTTCCGATTGGACCTAGGGTTAGGGTTATGTTGAGGGCTATGTTTAGAGTTCCGGTTAGGGTTACGATTAGACCTAGGTTTAGGGTTATGATGAGGGCTAGGGTTAGAGATAAGGATAGGGTTCCGATTGGACCTAGGGTTAGGGTTATGTTGAGGGCTATGTTTAGAGATCCGGTTAGGGTTCCGATTGGACCTAGGGTTAGGGTTATGTTGAGGGCTAGGGTTAGAGATCCGGTTAGGGTTACGATTGGACCTAGGATTAGGGTTATGTTGAGGGCTAGGGTTAGAGATCCGGTTAGGGTTCCGATTGGACCTAGGGTTAGGGTTATGTTGAGGGCTAGGTTTAGAGATCCGGTTAGGGTTCCGATTGGACCTTGGGTTAGGGTTATGTATAGGGCTAGGTTTGGAGATCCGGTTAGGGTTACGATTAGACCTAGGGATAGGGTTATGTTGAGGGCTAGGGTTAGAGATCCGGTTAGGATTCCGATTGGACCTAGGGTTAGGGTTATGTATAGGTCTAGGGATAGAGATCCGGTTAGGGTTACGATTAGACCTAGGGTTAGGGTTATGATGAGGGCTAGGGTTAGAGATCAGGATAGGGTTCCGATTGGACCTAGGGTTAGGGTTATGTTGAGAGCTAGGGTTTGAGATCCGGTTAGGGTTCCGAATCGACCTAGGGTTACGGTTATGCTGAGGGCTAGGGTTAGAGGTCCGGTTAGGGTTCCGATTGGACCTAGGGTTAGGGCTATGTGTAGGGCTAGTGTTAGAGATCCGGTTAGGGTTCCGATTGGACCTAGGGTTAGGGTTATGTTGAGGGCTAGGGGTAGAGATCCGGTTAGGGTTCCGATTGGACCTAGGGTTAGGGTTATGTTGAGGGCTAATGTTAGAGATCAGGTTAGGGTTGCGATTGGACCTAGGGTTAGGGTTATGTTGAGGGCTAGGGCTAGAGATCCGGTTAGGGTTCCCATTGGACCTAGGGTTAGGGTTATGTTGAGGGCTAGTGTTAGATATCCGGATCAGGTTCCCATTGGACCTAGGGTTAGGATTATGTTGAAGGCTAGGGTTAGAGATCCCGTTAGAGTTCCGATTGGATCTAGGGTTAGGGTTATGTTGAGGGCTAGTGTTAGAGATCCCGTAAGGGTTCAGATTGGAGCTAGCGTTAGGGTTATGTTGAGGGCTAGGGTTAGAGATCCGGTTAGGGTTCAGATTGGAGCTAGGGTTTGGGTTATGTTGAGGGCTAGGGTTAGAGATCTGGTTAAGGTTCAGATTCGAGCTAGGGTTAGGGTTATGTTGAGGGTTATGGTTAGAGATCCGGTTAGGGTTCCGATTGGACATAGGGTTAGGGTTATGTTGAGGGCTAGGGTTAGAGATCCGGTTAGGGTTCCGATTGGACCTAGGGATAGGGTTTTGTTGAGGGCTAGGGTTAGAGATCCGGTTACGGTTCCGATTGGACCTAGGGATAGGGTTCTGTTGAGGGCTAGTTTTAGATATCCGGTTAGGGTTCCCATGGAACCTAGGGTTAGGATTATGTTGAAGGCTAGGGTTAGAGATCCCGTTAGGGTTCCGATTGGACCTAGGGTTAGGGTTACGTTGAGGGCTATGGTTAGAGATCCGGTTAGGGTTCCGATTGGAGCTAGGGTTAGGGTTATGTTGAGGGCTATGGTTAGAGATCCCGTTACAGTTCCGATTGGATCTAGGGTTAGGGTTATGTTGAGGGCTAGTGTTAGAGATCCCGTAAGGGTTCAGATTGGAGCTAGGGTTATGGTTATGTTGAGGGCTAGGGTTAGAGATCCGGTTAGGGTTCAGATTGGAGCTACTGTTAGGGTTATGTTGAGGGCTAGGGTTAGAGATCCGGTTAGGGTTCCGATTGGACCTAGGGTTAGGGTTATGTTGAGGGCTAGGGTTAGAGATCCGGTTAGGGTTCAGATTGGAGCTAAGGTTAGGGTTATGTTGAGGGCTAGGGTTAGAGATCCGGTTAGGGTTCCGATTGGACCTAGGGTTAGGGTTATGTTGAGGGCTAGGGTTAGAGATCCGGTTAGGGTTCAGATTGGAGCTAGGGTTAGGGTTATGTTGAGGGCTAAGGTTAGAGATCCGGTCAGGGTTCAGATTGGAGCTAGGGTTAGGGTTATGTTGAGGGCTAGGGTTAGAGATCCGGTTAGGGTTCCGAATCGACCTAGGATTAGGGTTATGTTGAGGGCTAGGGTCACAGATCCGGTTAGGATTCCGATTGGACCTAGGGTTAGGGTTATGTGTAGGGCTAGGGTTAGAGATCCGTTTAGGGTTACGATTAGACCTAGGGTTAGGGTTATGTTGAGGGCTAGGGTTAGAGATCCGGTTAGTGTTCCGATTGGACCTATGCTTAGGGTTATATTGAGGGATAGCGTTAGAGATCCGGTTAGGGTTCTGATTGGACCTAGGGTTAGGGTTATGTTGAGGGCAGGGGTTAGAAATCCGGTTAGGGTTACGATTAGACCTAGGGTTAGGGTTATGTTGAGGACTAGGGTTAGAGATCCGGTTAGGGTTCCGATTGTACCTAGGTTAGGGTTATGTTGAGAGCTACGGTTAGAGATCCGGTTAGGGTTCTGATTGGACCTAGGTTTAGGGATATGTTGAGGGCTAGGGTTAGAGTTCCGGTTAGGGTTACGATTAGACCTAGGGTTAGGGTTATGTTGAGGGCTAGGGTTAGAGAATCGGTTAGGGTTCCGAATCGACCTAGGGTTAGGGATATGTTGAGGGTTAGGTTTAGAGATCTGGTTAGGGTTCCGATTGAACCTAGGGTTAGGGTTATGTGTAGGGCTAGGGGTAGAGTTCCGGTTAGGGTTCCGATTGGACCTAGGGTTAGGGTTATGTGTAGGACTAGGGTTAGAGATCCGGTTAGGGTTCCGATTGGACCTAGGGTTAGGGTTATGTTGAGGGCTAGGGCTAGAGATCCGGTTAGGGTTCCCATTGGACCTAGGGTTAGGGTTATGTTGAGGGCTAGTGTTAGATATCCGGATCAGGTTCCCATTGGACCTAGGGTTAGGATTATGCTGAAGGCTAGGGTTAGAGATCCCGTTAGAGTTCCGATTGGATCTAGGGTTAGGGTTATGTTGAGGGCTAGTGTTAGAGATCCCGTAAGGGTTCAGATTGGAGCTAGCGTTAGGGTTATGTTGAGGGCTAGGGTTAGAGATCCGGTTAGGGTTCAGATTGGAGCTAGGGTTTGGGTTTTGTTGAGGGCTAGGGTTAGAGATCTGGTTAAGGTTCAGATTCGAGCTAGGGTTAGGGTTATGTTGAGGGTTAGGGTTAGAGATCCGGTTAGGGTTCCGATTGGACATAGGGTTAGGGTTATGTTGAGGGCTAGGGTTAGAGATCCGGTTAGGGTTCCGATTGGACCTAGGGATAGGGTTTTGTTGAGGGCTAGGGTTAGAGATCCGGTTACGGTTCCGATTGGACCTAGGGATAGGGTTCTGTTGAGGGCTAGTTTTAGATATCCGGTTAGGGTTCCCATGGAACCTAGGGTTAGGATTATGTTGAAGGCTAGGGTTAGAGATCCCGTTAGGGTTCCGATTGGACCTAGGGTTAGGGTTACGTTGAGGGCTATGTTTAGAGATCCGGTTAGGGTTCCGATTGGAGCTAGGGTTAGGGTTATGTTGAGGGCTATGGTTAGAGATCCCGTTAGAGTTCCGATTGGATCTAGGGTTAGGGTTATGTTGAGGACTAGTGTTAGAGATCCCGTAAGGGTTCAGATTGGAGCTAGGGTTAGGGTTATGTTGAGGGCTAAGGTTAGAGATCCGGTTAGTGTTCCGATTAGACCTATGCTTAGGGTTATATTGAGGGATAGCGTTAGAGATCCGGTTAGGGTTCTGATTGGACCTAGGGTTAGGGTTATGTTGAGGGCAGGGGTTAGAGATCCGGTTAGGGTTACGATTAGACCTAGGGTTAGGGTTATGTTGAGGACTAGGGTTAGAGATCCGGTTAGGGTTCCGATTGTACCTAGGTTAGGGTTATGTTGAGAGCTACGGTTAGAGATCCGGTTAGGGTTCTGATTGGACCTAGGTTTAGGGATATGTTGAGGGCTAGGGTTAGAGTTCCGGTTAGGGTTACGATTAGACCTAGGGTTAGGGTTATGTTGAGGGCTAGGGTTAGAGAATCGGTTAGGGTTCCAAATCGACCTAGGGTTAGGGATATGTTGAGGGTTAGGTTTAGAGATCTGGTTAGGGTTCCGATTGAACCTAGGGTTAGGGTTATGTGTAGGGCTAGGGGTAGAGTTCCGGTTAGGGTTCCGATTGGACCTAGGGTTAGGGTTATGTGTAGGACTAGGGTTAGAGATCCGGTTAGGGTTCCGATTGGACCTAGGGTTAGGGTTATGTTGAGGGCTAGGGCTAGAGATCCGGTTAGGGTTCCCATTGGACCTAGGGTTAGGGTTATGTTGAGGGCTAGTGTTAGATATCCGGATCAGGTTCCCATTGGACCTAGGGTTAGGATTATGTTGAAGGCTAGGGTTAGAGATCCCGTTAAAGTTCCGATTGGATCTAGGGTTAGGGTTGTGTTGAGGGCTAGTGTTAGAGATCCCGTAAGGGTTCAGATTGGAGCTAGCGTTAGGGTTATGTTGAGGGCTAGGGTTAGAGATCCGGTTAGGGTTCAGATTGGAGCTAGGGTTTGGGTTATGTTGAGGGCTAGGGTTAGAGATCTGGTTAAGGTTCAGATTCGAGCTAGGGTTAGGGTTATGTTGAGGGTTAGGGTTAGAGATCCGGTTAGGGTTCCGATTGGACATAGGGTTAGGGTCATGTTGAGGGCTAGGGTTAGAGATCCGGTTAGGGTTCAGATTGGACCTAGGGATAGGGTTTTGTTGAGGGCTAGGGTTAGAGATCCGGTTACGGTTCCGATTGGACCTAGGGATAGGGTTCTGTTGAGGGCTAGTTTTAGATATCCGGTTAGGGTTCCCATGGAACCTAGGGTTAGGATTATGTTGAAGGCTAGGGTTAGAGATCCCGTTAGGGTTCCGATTGGACCTAGGGTTAGGGTTACGTTGAGGGCTATGGTTAGAGATCCGGTTAGGGTTCCGATTGGAGCTAGGGTTAGGGTTATGTTGAGGGCTATGGTTAGAGATCCCGTTAGAGTTCCGATTGGATCTAGGGTTAGGGTTATGTTGAGGACTAGTGTTAGAGATCCCGTAAGGGTTCAGATTGGAGCTAGGGTTAGGGTTATGTTGAGGGCTAGGGTTAGAGATCCGGTTAGGGTTCAGATTGGAGCTAGGGTTAGGGTTATGTTGAGGGCTAGGGTTAGAGATCCGGTTAGGGTTCCGATTGGACCTAGGGTTAGGGTTATGTTGAGGGCTAGGGTTAGAGATCCGGTTAGGGTTCAGATTGGAGCTAAGGTTAGGGTTATGTTGAGGGCTAGGGTTAGAGATCCGGTTAGGGTTCCGATTGGACCTAGGGTTAGGGTTATGTTGAGGGCTAGGGTTAGAGATCCGGTTAGGGTTCAGATTGGAGCTAGGGTTAGGGTTATGTTGAGGGCTAAGGTTAGAGATCAGGTCAGGGTTCAGATTGGAGCTAGGGTTAGGGTTATGTTGAGGGCTAGGGTTAGAGATCCGGTTAGGGTTCCGAATCGACCTAGGGTTAGGGTTATGTTGAGGGCTAGGGTCAAAGATCCGGTTAGGGTTCCGATTGGACCTAGGGTTAGGGTTATGTGTAGGGCTAGGGTTAGAGATCCGTTTAGGGTTACGATTAGACATAGGGTTAGGGTTATGTTGAGGGCTAGGGTTAGAGATCCGGTTAGTGTTCCGATTGGACCTATGCTTAGGGTTATATTGAGGGATAGCGTTAGAGATCCGGTTAGGGTTCTGATTGGACCTAGGGTTAGGGTTATGTTGAGGGCAGGGGTTAGAGATCCGGTTAGGGTTACGATTAGACCTAGGGTTAGGGTTATGTTGAGGACTAGGGTTAGAGATCCGGTTAGGGTTCCGATTGGACCTAGGTTAGGGTTATGTTGAGAGCTACGGTTAGAGATCCGGTTAGGGTTCTGATTGGACCTAGGTTTAGGGATATGTTGAGGGCTAGGGTTAGAGTTCCGGTTAGGGTTACGATTAGACCTAGGGTTAGGGTTATGTTGAGGGCTAGGGTTAGAGAATCGGTTAGGGTTCCGAATCGACCTAGGGTTAGGGATATGTTGAGGGTTAGGTTTAGAGATCTGGTTAGGGTTCCGATTGAACCTAGGGTTAGGGTTATGTGTAGGGCTAGGGGTAGAGTTCCTGTTAGGGTTCCGATTGGACCTAGGGTTAGGGTTATGTTGAGGACTAGGGTTTGAGATCCGGTTAGGGTTCCGAATCGACCTAGGGTTAGGGTTATGTGTAGGACTAGGGTTAGAGATCCGGTTAGGGTTCCGATTGGACCTAGGGTTAGGGTTATGTTGAGGGCTAGGGTTAGAGATCCGGTTAGGATTCCGATTGGACCTAGGGTTAGGGTTATGCTGAGGGCTAGGGTTAGAGATCCGGTTAGGGTTCCGATTGGACCTAGGGTTAGGGTTATGTGTAGGACTAGGGTTAGAGATCCGGTTAGGGTTCCGATTGGACCTAGGGTTAGGGTTATGTTGAGGGCTAGGGTTAGAGATCCGGTTAGGATTCCGATTGGACCTAGGGTTAGGGTTATGTTGAGGGCTAATGTTAGAGATCAGGTTAGGTTTCCTATTAGACCTAGGGTTACTGTTATGTTGAGGGCTAGGGTTAGAGATCCGGTTAGGGTTTCGATTGGACCTAGGGTTAGGGTTATGTGTAGGGCTAGAGTTAGAGATCCGGTAAGGGTTACGATTAGACCTAGGGTTAGGGTTATGTTGAAGGCTAGGGTTAGAGATCCGGTTAGGGTTATGATTGGACCTAGGGTTAGGGTTATGTTGAGGGCTAGGGGTAGAGATCCGGTTAGGGTTCCGATTGGACCTAGGGTTAGGGATATGTTGAGGGCTAGGGTTAGAGATCCGGTTAGGGTTCCGAATCGACCTAGGGTTACGGTTATGCTGAGGGCTAGGGTTAGAGATCCGGTTAGGGTTCCGATTGGACCTAGGGTTAGGGCTATGTGTAGGGCTAGTGTTAGAGATCCGGTTAGGGTTCCGATTGGACCTAGGGTTAGGGTTATGTTGAGGGCTAGGGTTAGAGATCCGGTTAGGGTTCCGATTGGACCTAGGGTTAGGGTTATGTTGAGGGCTAGGGTTTGAGATCCGGTTAGGGTTCCGAATCGACCTAGGGTTACGGTTATGCTGAGGGCTAGGGTTAGAGATCCGGTTAGGGTTCCGATTGGACCTAGGGTTAGGGCTATGTGTAGGGCTAGTGTTAGAGATCCGGTTAGGGTTCCGATTGGACCTAGGGTTAGGGTTATGTTGAGGGCTAGGGTTAGAGATCCGGTTAGGGTTCCGATTGGACCTAGGGTTAGGGTTATGTTGAGGGCTAATGTTAAAGATCAGGTTAGGGTTGCGATTGGACCTAGGGTTAGGGTTATGTTGAGGGCTAGGGCTAGAGATCCGGTTAGGGTTCCCATTGGACCTAGGGTTAGGGTTATGTTGAGGGCTAGGGTTAGAGATCTGGTTAAGGTTCCGATTGGACCTAGGGTTAGGGTTATGTTGAGGGCTAGGGTTAGAGATCCGGTTAGGGTTCAGATTGGAGCTAGGGTTAGGGGTATGTTGAGGGCTAAGGTTAGAGATCCGGTTAAGGTTCCGATTGGACCTAAGGTTAGGGTTATGTTGAGGGCTAGTGTTAGATATCCGCATCAGGTTCCCATTGGACCTAGGGTTAGGATTATGTTGAAGTCTAGGGTTAGAGATCCCGTTAGAGTTCCGATTGGATCTAGGGTTAGGGTTAAGTTGAGGGCTAGGGTTAGAGATCCAGTTAGGATTCCGATTGGACTTAGGGTTAGGGTTATGTTGAGGGGTTGGGTTAGAGATCCAGTTAGGATTCCGATTGGACCTAGGGTTAGGGTTATGTTTAGGGCTAGGTTTAGAGATCCGGTTAGGGTTCCGATTGGACCTAGGGTTAGGGTTATGTATAGGGCTAGGTTTAGAGATCCGGTTAGGGTTACGATTAGACCTCGGGATAGGGTTATGTTGAGGGCTAGGTTTAGAGATCCGGTTATGGTTCCGAATGGACCTAGGGTTAGGGTTACGTTGAGGGCTAGGGTTAGAGATCCGGTTAGGGTTACGATTGGACCTAGGATTAGGGTTATGTTGAGGGCTAGGGTTAGAGAACCGGTTAGGGTTCCGATTGGACCTAGGGTTAGGGTTATGTTGAGGGCTAGGGTTAGAGAACCGGTTAGGGTTCCGAATCGACCTAGGGTTAGGGATAAGTTGAGGGTTAGGTTTAGAGATCTGGTTAGGGTTCCGATTGAACCTAGGGTTAGGGTTATGTGTAGGGCTAGGGGTAGAGTTCCGGTTAGGGTTCCGATTGGACCTAGGGTTAGGGTTATGTTTAGGGCTAGGGCTAGAGATCAGGTTAGGGTTCCGATTGGACCTAGGGTTAGGGTTATGTTGAAGGCTAGGTTTAGAGATCTGGTTAGGGTTCCGATTGGAGCTAGGGTTAGGGTTATGTTGAGGGCTAGGGTTAGAGATCCGGTTAGGGTTAGGATTGGACCTACGGTTAGGGTTATGATGAGGGCTAGGGTTAGAGATCCTGACAGGGTTCCGATTGGACCTAGGGTTAGGGTTATGTTGAGGACTAGGGTTAGAGACCCGGTTAGGGTTCCGATTCGACCTAGGGTTACGGTTATGCTGAGGGCTAGGGTTAGAGATCCGGTTAGGGTTCCGATTGGACCTAGGGTTAGGGTTATGTTGAGAGCTAATGTTAGAGATCAGGTTAGGGTTCCTATTTGACCTAGGGTTAGTGTTATGTTGAGGGCTAGGGTTAGAGATCCGGTTAGGGTTCCGATTGGACCTAGGGTTAGGGTTATGTGTAGGGCTAGAGTTAGAGATCCAGTTAGGGTTACGATTAGACCTAGGGTTAGGGTTATGTTGAGGGCTAGGGTTAGAGATCCGGTTAGGGTTACGATTGGACCTAGGGTTAGGGTTATGTTGAGGGCTAGGGTTAGAGATCCGGTTAGGGTTACGATTGGACCTAGGGTTAGGGTTATATTGAGGGCTAGGGTTAGAGATCCGGTTAGGGTTAAGATTGGACCTAGGGTTAGGGTTATGTTGAGGGCTAGGGTTAGAGATCCGGTTAGGGTTCCGATTGGACCTAGGGTTAGGGTTATGTATAGGTCTAGGGATAGAGTTTCGGTTAGGGTTACGATTAGACCTAGGGTTACGGTTATGTTGAGGGCTAGTGTTAGAGATCCCGTAAGGGTTCAGATTGGAGCTAGGGTTAGGGTTATGTTGAGGGCTAGGGTTAGAGATCCGGTTAGGGTTCAGGTTGGAGCTAGGGTTAGGGTTATGTTGAGGGCTAGGGTTAGAGATCCGGTTAAGGTTCCGATTGGACCTAGGGTTAGGGTTATGTTGAGGGCTAATGTTAGAGATCAGGTTAGGGTTCCTATTTGACCTAGGGTTAGTGTTATGTTGAGGGCTAGGGTTAGAGATCCGGTTAGGGTTCAGATTGGAGCTAGGGTTAGGGTTATGTTGAGGGCTAGGGTTAGAGATCCGGTTAGGGTTCCGATTGGACCTAGGGTTAGGGTTATGTTGAGGGCTAATGTTAGAGATCAGGTTAGGGTTCCTATTTGACCTAGGGTTAGTGTTATGTTAAGGGCTAGGGTTAGAGACCCGGTTAGGGTTCCGATTGGACCTAGGGTTAGGGTTATGTGTAGGGCTAGAGTTAGAGATCCAGTTAGGGTTACGATTAGACCTAGGGTTAGGGTTATGTTGAGGGCTAGGGTTAGAGATCCGGTTAGGGTTCCGATTGGACCTAGGGTTAGGGTTATGTTGAGGGCTAGGGTTAGAGATCCGGTTAGGGTTACGATTGGACCTAGGGTTAGGGTTATATTGAGGGCTAGGGTTAGAGATCCGGTTAGGGTTCCGATTGGACCTAGGGTTAGGGTTATGTATAGGTCTAGGGATAGAGATCCGGTTAGGGTTACGATTAGACCTAGGGTTAGGGTTATGTTGAGGGCTAGTGTTAGAGATCCCGTAAGGGTTCAGATTGGAGCTAGGGTTAGGGTTACGTTGAGGGCTAGGTTTAGAGATCCGGTTAGGGTTCAGATTGGAGCTAGGGTTAGGGTTATGTTGAGGGCTAGGGTTAGAGATCCGGTTAAGGTTCAGATTGGAGCTAGGGTTAGGGTTATGTTGAGGGCTAGGGTTAGAGATCCGGTTAGGGTTCAGATTGGAGCTAGGGTTAGGGTTATGTTGAGGGCTAGGGTTAGAGATCCGGTTAGGTTTCAGATTGGAGCTAGGGTTAGGGTTATGTTGAAGGCTAGGGTTAGAGATCCGTTTAGGGTTCAGATTGGAGCTAGGGTTAGGGTTATGTTGAGGGTTAGGGTTAGAGATCCGGTCAAGGTTCCGATTGGACCTAGGGTTAGGGTTATGTTGAGGGCTAGGGTTAGAGATCCGGTTAGGCTTACGATTGGACCTAGGGTTTGGGTTATGTTGAGGGCTAGGGTTAGAGATCCGGTTACGGTTCCGATTGGACCTAGGGATAGGGTTCTGTTGAGGGCTAGTTTTAGATATCCGGTTAGGTTTCCCATGGAACCTAGGGTTAGGATTATGTTGAAGGCTAGGGTTAGAGATCCCGTTAGGGTTCCGATTGGACCTAGGGTTAGGGTTACGTTGAGGGCTAGTGTTAGAGATCCGGTTAGGGTTCTGATTGGACCTAGGTTTAGGGATATGTTGAGGTCTAGGGTTAGAGTTCCGGTTAGGGTTACGATTAGACCTAGGGTTAGGGTTATGTTGAGGGCTAGGGTTAGATATCCGGTTAGGTTTCCGATTGTACCTAGGATTAGGGATATGTTGAGGGCTAGGGTTAGAGATCCGGTTAGGGTTCCGATTGGACCTAGGATTAGGGATATGTTGAGGGCTAGGGTTAGAGATCCGGTTAGGGTTCCGATTGTACCTAGGATTAGGGATATGTTGAGGGCTAGGGTTAGAGATCCGGTTAGGGTTCCGATTGGACCTAGGGTTAGGGTTATTTTGAGGGGTAGGGTTAAAGATCCAGTTAGGATTCCGATTGGACCTAGGGTTAGGGTTATGTTGAGGGCTAGGTTTAGAGATCCGGTTAGGGTTCCGATTGGACCTAGGGTTAGGGTTATGTTGAGGGCTAGGTTTAGAGATCCGGTTAGGGTTCCGATTGGAGCTAGGGTTAGGGTTATGTTGAGGGCTAGGGTTAGAGATCCGGTTAGGGTTAGGATTGGACCTACGGTTAGGGTTATGATGAGGGCTAGGGTTAGAGATCCTGACAGGGTTCCGATTGGACCTAGGGTTAGGGTTATGTTGAGGACTAGGGTTTGAGATCCGGTTAGGGTTCCGAATCGACCTAGGGTTACGGTTATGCTGAGGGCTAGGGTTAGAGATCCGGTTAGGGTTCCGATTGGACCTAGGGTTAGGGTTATGTGTAGGGCTAGGGTTAGAGATCCGGTTAGGGTTCCGATTGGACCTAGGGTTAGGGTTATGTTGAGGACTAGGGTTCGAGATCCGGTTAGGGTTCCGATTGGACCTAGGGTTAGGGTTATGTTGAGGGCTAATGTTAGAGATCAGGTTACGGTTCCTATTAGACCTAGGGTTAGTGTTATGTTGAGGGCTAGGGTTAGAGATCCGGTTAGGGTTCCGATTGGACCTAGGGTTAGGGTTATGTATAGGTCTAGGGATAGAGATCCGGTTAGGGTTACGATTGAACCTAGGGTTAGGGTTATGTTGAGGGCTAGGGTTAGAGATCCGGTTAGGGTTCCG
Source organism: Miniopterus natalensis (assembly GCF_054644295.1). Taxonomy (NCBI): domain Eukaryota; kingdom Metazoa; phylum Chordata; class Mammalia; order Chiroptera; family Miniopteridae; genus Miniopterus; species Miniopterus natalensis. The sequence continues at coordinate 84,903,981 of NC_142089.1, forward strand.
ATTGGAGCTAGGGTTAGGGTTATGTCGAGGGCTAGGGTTAGAGATACGGTTAGGGTTACTATTGGACCTACGGTTAGGGTTATGATGAGGGCTAGGGTTAGAGATCAGGATAGGGTTCCGATTGGACCTAGGGTTAGGGTTATGTTGAGAACTAGGGTTTGAGATCCGGTTAGGGTTCCGAATCGACCTAGGGTTACTGTTATGCTGAGGGCTAGGGTTAGAGATCCGGTTAGGGTTCCGATTGGACCTAGGGTTAGGGCTATGTGTAGGGCTAGTGTTAGAGATCCGGTTAGGGTTCCGATTGGACCTAGGGTTAGGGTTATGTTGAGGGCTAGGGTTAGAGATCCGGTTAGAGTTCCGATTGGACCTAGGGTTAGGGTTATGTTGAGGGCTAATGTTAGAGATCAGGTTAGGGTTGCGATTGGACCTAGGGTTAGGGTTATGTTGAGGGCTAGGGCTAGAGATCCGGTTAGGGTTCCCATTGGACCTAGGGTTAGGGTTATGTTGAGGGCTAGGGTTAGAGATCCGGTTAAGGTTCCGATTGGACCTAGGGTTAGGGTTATGTTGAGGGCTAGGGTTAGAGATCCGGTTAGGGTTCCGATTGGACCTAGGGTTAGGGTAATGTTGAGGGCTAGTGTTAGATATCCGGATCAGGTTCCCATTGGACCTAGGGTTAGGATTATGTTGAAGGCTAGGGTTAGAGATCCCGTTAGAGTTCCGATTGGATCTAGGGTTAGGGTTATATTGAGGGCTAGTGTTACAGATCCCGTAAGGGTTCAGATTGGAGCTAGGGTTAGGGTTATGTTGAGGGCTAGGGTTAGAGATCCGGTTAGGGTTCAGATTGGAGCTAGGGTTTGGGTTATGTTGAGGGCTAGGGTTAGAGATCCGGTTAGGGTTCCGATTGGACATAGGGTTAGGGTTATGTTGAGGGCTAGGGTTAGAGAACCGGTTAGGGTTTGATTGGACCTAGGGATAGGGTTTTGTTGAGGGCTAGGTCTAGAGATCCGGTTACGGTTCCGATTGGACCTAGGGATAGGGTTCTGTTGAGGGCTAGTTTTAGATATCCGGTTAGGGTTCCCATGGAACCTAGGGTTAGGATTATGTTGAAGGCTAGGGTTAGAGATCCCGTTAGGGTTCCGATTGGACCTAGGGTTAGGGTTACGTTGAGGGCTAGGGTTAGAGATCCGGTTAGGGTTCAGATTGGAGCTAGGGTTAGGGTTATGTTGAGGGCTAGGGTTAGAGATCCGGTTAAGGTTCAGATTGGAGCTAGGGTTAGGGTTATGTTGAGGGCTAGGGTTAGAGATCCGGTTAGGGTTCAGATTGGAGCTAGGGTTAGGGTTATGTTGAGGGCTAGGGTTAGAGATCCGGTTAGGTTTCAGATTGGAGCTAGGGTTAGGGTTATGTTGAAGGCTAGGGTTAGAGATCCGTTTAGGGTTCAGATTGGAGCTAGGGTTAGGGTTATGTTGAGGGTTAGGGTTAGAGATCCGGTCAAGGTTCCGATTGGACCTAGGGTTAGGGTTATGTTGAGGGCTAGGGTTAGAGATCCGGTTAGGCTTACGATTGGACCTAGGGTTTGGGTTATGTTGAGGGCTAGGGTTAGAGATTCGGTTAGGGTTCCGATTGGACCTAGGGATAGGGTTTTGTTGAGGGCTAGGGTTAGAGATCCGGTTACGGTTCCGATTGGACCTAGGGATAGGGTTCTGTTGAGGGCTAGTTTTAGATATCCGGTTAGGGTTCCCATGGAACCTAGGGTTAGGATTATGTTGAAGGCTAGGGTTAGAGATCCCGTTAGGGTTCCGATTGGACCTAGGGTTAGGGTTACGTTGAGGGCTAGTGTTAGAGATCCGGTTAGGGTTCTGATTGGACCTAGGTTTAGGGATATGTTGAGGGCTAGGGTTAGAGTTCCGGTTAGGGTTACGATTAGACCTAGGGTTAGGGTTATGTTGAGGGCTAGGGTTAGATATCCGGTTAGGTTTCCGATTGTACCTAGGATTAGGGATATGTTGAGGGCTAGGGTTAGAGATCCGGTTAGGGTTCCGATTGGACCTAGGGTTAGGGTTATGTTGAGGGCTAGGTATACAGATCCGGTTAGGGTTCCGATTGGACCTAGGGTTAGGGTTATGTTGAGGGCTAGGTTTAGAGATCCGGTTAGGGTTCCGATTGGACCTAGGGTTAGGGTTATGTTGAGGGCTAGGTTTAGAGATCCGGTTAGGGTTCCGATTGGAGCTAGGGTTAGGGTTATGTTGAGGGCTAGGGTTAGAGATCCGGTTAGGGTTAGGATTGGACCTACGGTTAGGGTTATGATGAGGGCTAGGGTTAGAGATCCTGACAGGGTTCCGATTGGACCTAGGGTTAGGGTTATGTTGAGGACTAGGGTTTGAGATCCGGTTAGGGTTCCGAATCGACCTAGGGTTACGGTTATGCTGAGGGCTAGGGTTAGAGATCCGGTTAGGGTTCCGATTGGACCTAGGGTTAGGGTTATGTGTAGGGCTAGGGTTCGAGATCCGGTTAGGGTTCCGATTGGACCTAGGGTTAGGGTTATGTTGAGGGCTAATGTTAGAGATCAGGTTACGGTTCCTATTAGACCTAGGGTTAGTGTTATGTTGAGGGCTAGGGTTAGAGATCCGGTTAGGGTTCCGATTGGACCTAGGGTTAGGGTTATGTGTAGGGCTAGAGTTAAAGATCCGGTTAGGTTTACGATTAGACCTAGGGTTAGGGTTATGTTGAAGGCTAGGGTTAGAGATCCGGTTAGGGTTACGATTGGACCTAGGGTTAGGGTTATGTTGAGGGCTAGGGGTAGAGATCCGGTTAGGGTTCCGATTGGACCTAGGGTTAGGCTTATGTTGAGGGCTAGGGTTAGAGATCCGGTTAGGGTTCCGATTGGACCTAGGGTTAGGGTTATGTTGAGGGCTAGGGTTAGAGATCCGGTTCGTGTTACGATTGGACCTAGGGTTAGGGTTATGTTGAGGGCTAGGGTTAGAGATCCGGTTAGGGTTCCGATTGGACCTAGGGTTAGGGTTATGTATAGGTCTAGGGATAGAGATCCGGTTAGGGTTACGATTGAACCTAGGGTTAGGGTTATGTTGAGGGCTAGGGTTAGAGATCCGGTTAGGGTTCCGATTGGAGCTAGGGTTAGGGTTATGTTGAGGGCTAGGGTTAGAGATACGGTTAGGGTTACGATTGGACCTACGGTTAGGGTTATGATGAGGGCTAGGGTTAGAGATCAGGATAGGGTTCCGATTGGACCTAGGGTTAGGGTTATGTTGAGAACTAGGGTTTGAGATCCGGTTAGGGTTCCGAATCGACCTAGGGTTACGGTTATGCTGAGGGCTAGGGTTAGAGATCCGGTTAGGGTTCCGATTGGACCTAGGGTTAGGGCTATGTTGAGGGCTAGGTTTAGAGATCCGGTTAGGGTTCCGATTGGACCTAGGGTTAGGGTTATGTTGAGGGCTAATGTTAGAGATCAGGTTAGGGTTGCGATTGGACCTAGGGTTAGGGTTATGTTGAGGGCTAGGGCTAGAGATCCGGTTAGGGTTCCCATTGGACCTAGGGTTAGGGTTATGTTGAGGGCTAGGGTTAGAGATCCGGTTAAGGTTCCGATTGGACCTAGGGTTAGGGTTATGTTGAGGGCTAGGGTTAGAGATCCGGTTAGGGTTCCGATTGGACCTAGGGTTAGGTAATGTTGAGGGCTAGTGTTAGATATCCGGATCAGGTTCCCATTGGACCTAGGGTTAGGATTATGTTGAAGGCTAGGGTTAGAGATCCCGTTAGAGTTCCGATTGGATCTAGGGTTAGGGTTATATTGAGGGCTAGTGTTACAGATCCCGTAAGGGTTCAGATTGGAGCTAGGGTTAGGGTTATGTTGTGGGCTAGGGTTAGAGATCCGGTTAGGGTTCAGATTGGAGCTAGGGTTTGGGTTATGTTGAGGGCTAGGGTTAGAGATCCGGTTAAGGTTCAGATTGGAGCTAGGGTTAGGGTTATGTTGAGGGTTAGGGTTAGAGATCCGGTTAGGGTTCCGATTGGACATAGGGTTAGGGTTATGTTGAGGGCTAGGGTTAGAGATCCGGTTAGGGTTTGATTGGACCTAGGGATAGGGTTTTGTTGAGGGCTAGGGTTAGAGATCCGGTTACGGTTCCGATTGGACCTAGGGATAGGGTTCTGTTGAGGGCTAGTTTTAGATATCCGGTTAGGGTTCCCATGGAACCTAGGGTTAGGATTATGTTGAAGGCTAGGGTTAGAGATCCCGTTAGGGTTCCGATTGGACCTAGGGTTAGGGTTACGTTGAGGGCTATAGTTAGAGATCCGGTTAGGGTTCCGATTGGAGCTAGGGTTAGGGTTATGTTGAGGGCTATGGTTAGAGATCCCGTTAGAGTTCCGATTGGATCTAGGGTTAGGGTTATGTTGAGGGCTAGTGTTAGAGATCCCGTAAGGGTTCAGATTGGAGCTAGGGTTAGGGTTATGTTGAGGGCTAGGGTTAGAGATCCGGTTAGGGTTCAGATTGGAGCTAGGGTTAGGGTTATGTTGAGGGCTAGGGTTAGAGATCCAGTTAGGGTTCCGATTGGACCTAGGGTTAGGGTTATGTTGAGGGCTAGGGTTAGAGATCCGGTTAGGGTTCAGATTGGAGCTAGGGTTAGGGTTATGTTGAGGGCTAGGTTTAGAGATCCGGTCAGGGTTCAGATTGGAGCTAGGGTTAGGGTTATGTTGCGGGCTAGGGTTAGAGATCCGGTTAGGGTTCCGAATCGACCTAGGGTTAGGGTTATGTTGAGGGCTAGGGTCACAGATCCGGTTAGGGTTCCGATTGGACCTAGGGTTAGGGTTATGTGTAGGGCTAGGTTTAGAGATCCGTTTAGGGTTACGATTAGACCTAGGGTTAGGGTTATGTTGAGGGCTATGGTTAGAGATCCGTTTAGGGTTCCAATTGGACCTAGGGTTAGGGTTATGTTGAGGGCTAGGGTTAGAGATCCGGTTAGTGTTCCGATTGGACCTATGCTTAGGGTTATGTTGAGGGATAGCGTTAGAGATCCGGTTAGGGTTCTGATTGGACCTAGGGTTAGGGTTATGTTGAGGGCAGGGGTTAGAGATCCGGTTAGGGTTACGATTAGACCTAGGGTTAGGGTTATGTTGAGGACTAGGGTTAGAGATCCGGTTAGGGTTCCGATTGGACCTAGGTTAGGGTTATGTTGAAAGCTACGGTTAGAGATCCGGTTAGGGTTCTGATTGGACCTAGGTTTAGGGATATGTTGAGGGCTAGGGTTAGAGTTCCGGTTAGGATTACGATTAGACCTAGGGTTAGGGTTATGTTGAGGGCTAGGGTTAGAGATCCGCTTAGGGTTCCGATTGGACCTAGGGTTAGGGTAATATTGAGGGCTAGGGTTAGAGATCCGGTTAGGGTTCCGATTGGACCTAGGGTTAGGGTTATGTTGAGGGCTAATGTTAGAGATCAGGTTAGGGTTCCTATTAGACCTAGGGTTAGTGTTATGTTGAGGGCTAGGGTTAGAGATCCGGTTAGGGTTCCGATTGGACCTAGGGTTAGGGTTATGTGTAGGGCTAGAGTTAGAGATCCGGTTAGGTTTAAGATTAGACCTAGGGTTAGGGTTATGTTGAAGGCTAGGGTTAGAGATCCGGTTAGGGTTCCGATTGGACCTAGTGTTAGGGTTATGTTGAGGGCTAGGGTTAGAGATCCGATTAGGGTTCCGATTGGACATAGGGTTAGGGTTATGTTGAGGGCTAGGGTTAGAGATCCGGTTAGGGTTTGATTGGACCTAGGGATAGGGTTTTGTTGAGGGCTAGGGTTAGAGATCCGGTTACGGTTCCGATTGGACCTAGGGATAGGGTTCTGTTGAGGGCTAGTTTTAGATATCCGGTTAGGGTTCCCATGGAACCTAGTGTTAGGATTATGTTGAAGGCTAGGGTTAGAGATCCCGTTTGGGTTCCGATTGGACCTAGGGTTAGGGTTACGTTGAGGGCTATGGTTAGAGATCCGGTTAGGGTTCCGATTGGAGCTAGGGTTAGGGTTATGTTGAGGGCTATGGTTAGAGATCCCGTTAGAGTTCCGATTGGATCTAGGGTTAGGGTTATGTTGAGGGCTAGTGTTAGAGATCCCGTAAGGGTTCAGATTGGAGCTAGGGTTAGGGTTATGTTGAGGGCTAGGGTTAGAGATCCGGTTAGGGTTCAGATTGGAGCTAGGGTTAGGGTTATGTTGAGGGCTAGGGTTAGAGATCCGGTTAGGGTTCCGATTGGACCTAGGGTTAGGGTTATGTTGAGGGCTAGGGTTAGAGATCCGGTTAGGGTTCAGATTGGAGCTAGGGTTAGGGTTATGTTGAGGGCTAGGTTTAGAGATCCGGTCAGGGTTCAGATTGGAGCTAGGGTTAGGGTTATGTTGCGGGCTAGGGTTAGAGATCCGGTTAGGGTTCCGAATCGACCTAGGGTTAGGGTTATGTTGAGGGCTAGGGTCACAGATTCGGTTAGGGTTCCGATTGGACCTAGGGTTAGGGTTATGTGTAGGGCTAGGTTTAGAGATCCGTTTAGGGTTACGATTAGACCTAGGGTTAGGGTTATGTTGAGGGCTATGGTTAGAGATCCGTTTAGGGTTCCAATTGGACCTAGGGTTAGGGTTATGTTGAGGGCTAGGGTTAGAGATCCGGTTAGTGTTCCGATTGGACCTATGCTTAGGGTTATGTTGAGGGATAGCGTTAGAGATCCGGTTAGGGTTCTGATTGGACCTAGGGTTAGGGTTATGTTGAGGGCAGGGGTTAGAGATCCGGTTAGGGTTACGATTAGACCTAGGGTTAGGGTTATGTTGAGGACTAGGGTTAGAGATCCGGTTAGGGTTCCGATTGGACCTAGGTTAGGGTTATGTTGAAAGCTACGGTTAGAGATCCGGTTAGGGTTCTGATTGGACCTAGGTTTAGGGATATGTTGAGGGCTAGGGTTAGAGTTCCGGTTAGGATTACGATTAGACCTAGGGTTAGGGTTATGTTGAGGGCTAGGGTTAGAGATCCGCTTAGGGTTCCGATTGGACCTAGGGTTAGGGTAATATTGAGGGCTAGGGTTAGAGATCCGGTTAGGGTTCCGATTGGACCTAGGGTTAGGGTTATGTTGAGGGCTAGGGTTCGAGATCCGGTTAGGGTTCCGAATGGACCTAGGTTTAGTGTTATGTTGAGGGCTAATGTTAGAGATCAGGTTAGGGTTCCTATTAGACCTAGGGTTAGTGTTATGTTGAGGGCTAGGGTTAGAGATCCGGTTAGGGTTCCGATTGGACCTAGGGTTAGGGTTATGTGTAGGGCTAGAGTTAGAGATCCGGTTAGGTTTAAGATTAGACCTAGGGTTAGGGTTATGTTGAAGGCTAGGGTTAGAGATCCGGTTAGGGTTCCGATTGGACCTAGGGTTAGGGTTATGTTGAGGGCTAGGGTTAGAGATCCGATTAGGGTTCCGATTGGACCTAGGGTTAGGGTTATGTTGAGGGCTATGTTTAGAGATCCGGTTAGGGTTCCGATTGGACCTAGGGTTAGGGTTATGTTGAGGGCTAGGGTTAGAGATCCGGTTAGGGTTCCGATTGGACCTAGGGTTAGGGTTATGTTGAGGGCTAGGGTTAGAGATCCGGTTAGGGTTACGATTGGACCTAGGATTAGGGTTATGTTGAGGGCTAGGGTTAGAGATCCGGTTAGGGTTCCGATTGGACCTAGGGTTAGGGTTATGTTGAGGGCTAGGTTTAGAGATCCGGTTAGGGTTCCGATTGGACCTAGGGTTAGGGTTATGTATCGGGCTAGGTTTGGAGATCCGGTTAGGGTTACGATTAGACCTAGGGATAGGGTTATGTTGAGGGCTAGGGTTAGAGATCCGGTTAGGATTCCGATTGGACCTAGGGTTAGGGTTATGTATAGGTCTAGGGATAGAGATCCGGTTAGGGTTACGATTAGACCTAGGGTTAGGGTTATGATGAGGGCTAGGGTTAGAGATCAGGATAGGGTTCCGATTGGACCTAGGGTTAGGGTTATGTTGAGAGCTAGGGTTTGAGATCCGGTTAGGGTTACGAATCGACCTAGGGTTACGGTTATGCTGAGGGCTAGGGTTAGAGATCCGGTTAGGGTTCAGATTGGAGCTAGGGTTAGGGTTATGTTGAGGGCTAGGGTTAGAGATCCGGTCAGGGTTCAGATTGGAGCTAGGGTTAGGGTTATGTTGCGGGCTAGGATTAGAGATCCGGTTAGGGTTCCGAATCGACCTAGGGTTAGGGTTATGTTGAGGGCTAGGGTCACAGATCCGGTTAGGGTTCCGATTGGACCTAGGGTTAGGGTTATGTGTAGGGCTAGGTTTAGAGATCCGTTTAGGGTTACGATTAGACCTAGGATTAGGGTTATGTTGAGGGCTATGGTTAGAGATCCGTTTAGGGTTCCAATTGGACCTAGGGTTAGGGTTATGTTGAGGGCTAGGGTTAGAGATCCGGTTAGTGTTCCGATTGGACCTATGCTTAGGGTTATGTTGAGGGATAGCGTTAGAGATCCGGTTAGGGTTCTGATTGGACCTAGGGTTAGGGTTATGTTGAGGGCAGGGGTTAGAGATCCGGTTAGGGTTACGATTAGACCTAGGGTTAGGGTTATGTTGAGGACTAGGGTTAGAGATCCGGTTAGGGTTCCGATTGGACCTAGGTTAGGGTTATGTTGAGAGCTACGGTTAGAGATCCGGTTAGGGTTCTGATTGGACCTAGGTTTAGGGATATGTTGAGGGCTAGGGTTAGAGTTCCGGTTAGGATTACGATTAGACCTAGGGTTAGGGTTATGTTGAGGGCTAGGGTTAGAGATCCGCTTAGGGTTCCGATTGGACCTAGGGTTAGGGTTATCTTGAGGGCTAGGGTTAGAGATCCGGTTAGGGTTACGATTGGACCTAGGATTAGGGTTATGTTGAGGGCTAGGGTTAGAGATCCGGTTAGGGTTCCGATTGGACCTAGGGTTAGGTTCATGTTGAGGGGTAGGGTTAGAGATCCACTTAGGATTCCGATTGGACCTAGGGTTAGGGTTATGTTGAGGGCTAGGTTTAGAGATCCGGTTAGGGTTCCGATTGGACCTAGGGTTAGGGTTATGTTGAGGGCTAGGGTTAGAGATCCGGTTAGGGTTCCGATTGGACCTAGGGCTAGGGTTATGTTGAGGGCTAGGGTTAGAGATCCGGTTAGGGTTAGGATTGGACCTACGGTTAGGGTTATGATGAGGGCTAGGGTTAGAGATCCTGACAGGGTTCCGATTGGACCTAGTGTTAGGGTTATGTTGAGGGCTAGGGTTCGAGATCCGGTTAGGGTTCCGAATGGACCTAGGGTTAGTGTTATGTTGAGGGCTAATGTTAGAGATCAGGTTAGGGTTCCGATTGAACCTAGGGTTAGGGTTATGTGTAGGGCTAGGGGTAGAGTTCCGGTTAGGGTTCCGATTGGACCTAGGGTTAGGGTTATGTTGAGGACTAGGGTTTGAGATCCGGTTAGGGTTCCGAATCGACCTAGGGTTAGGGTTATGTGTAGGACTAGGGTTAGAGATCCGGTTAGGGTTCCGATTGGACCTAGGGTTAGGGTTATGTTGAGGGCTAGGGTTAGAGATCCGGTTAGGATTCCGATTGGACCTAGGGTTAGGGTTATGCTGAGGGCTAGGGTTAGAGATCCGGTTAGGGTTCCGATTGGACCTAGGGTTAGGGTTATGTGTAGGACTAGGGTTAGAGATCCGGTTAGGGTTCCGATTGGACCTAGGGTTAGGGTTATGTTGAGGGCTAGGGTTAGAGATCCGGTTAGGATTCCGATTGGACCTAGGGTTAGGGTTATGTTGAGGGCTAATGTTAGAGATCAGGTTAGGTTTCCTATTAGACCTAGGGTTACTGTTATGTTGAGGGCTAGGGTTAGAGATCCGGTTAGGGTTTCGATTGGACCTAGGGTTAGGGTTATGTGTAGGGCTAGAGTTAGAGATCCGGTTAGGGTTACGATTAGACCTACGGTTAGGGTTATGTTGAAGGCTAGGGTTAGAGATCCGGTTAGGGTTATGATTGGACCTAGGGTTAGGGTTATGTTGAGGGCTAGGGGTAGAGATCCGGTTAGGGTTCCGATTGGACCTAGGGTTAGGGATATGTTGAGGGCTAGGGTTAGAGATCCGGTTAGGGTTCCGAATCGACCTAGGGTTACGGTTATGCTGAGGGCTAGGGTTAGAGATCCGGTTAGGGTTCCGATTGGACCTAGGGTTAGGGCTATGTGTAGGGCTAGTGTTAGAGATCCGGTTAGGGTTCCGATTGGACCTAGGGTTAGGGTTATGTTGAGGGCTAGGGTTAGAGATCCGGTTAGGGTTCCGATTGGACCTAGGGTTAGGGTTATGTTGAGGGCTAGGGTTTGAGATCCGGTTAGGGTTCCGAATCGACCTAGGGTTACGGTTATGCTGAGGGCTAGGGTTAGAGATCCGGTTAGGGTTCCGATTGGACCTAGGGTTAGGGCTATGTGTAGGGCTAGTGTTAGAGATCCGGTTAGGGTTCCGATTGGACCTAGGGTTAGGGTTATGTTGAGGGCTAGGGTTAGAGATCCGGTTAGGGTTCCGATTGGACCTAGGGTTAGGGTTATGTTGAGGGCTAATGTTAAAGATCAGGTTAGGGTTGCGATTGGACCTAGGGTTAGGGTTATGTTGAGGGCTAGGGCTAGAGATCCGGTTAGGGTTCCCATTGGACCTAGGGTTAGGGTTATGTTGAGGGCTAGGGTTAGAGATCTGGTTAAGGTTCCGATTGGACCTAGGGTTAGGGTTATGTTGAGGGCTAGGGTTAGAGATCCGGTTAGGGTTCAGATTGGAGCTAGGGTTAGGGGTATGTTGAGGGCTAAGGTTAGAGATCCGGTTAAGGTTCCTATTGGACCTAAGGTTAGGGTTATGTTGAGGGCTAGTGTTAGATATCCGCATCAGGTTCCCATTGGACCTAGGGTTAGGATTATGTTGAAGTCTAGGGTTAGAGATCCCGTTAGAGTTCCGATTGGATCTAGGGTTAGGGTTAAGTTGAGGGCTAGGGTTAGAGATCCAGTTAGGATTCCGATTGGACCTAGGGTTAGGGTTATGTTGAGGGGTAGGGTTAGAGATCCAGTTAGGATTCCGATTGGACCTAGGGTTAGGGTTATGTTTAGGGCTAGGTTTAGAGATCCGGTTAGGGTTCCGATTGGACCTAGGGTTAGGGTTATGTATAGGGCTAGGTTTAGAGATCCGGTTAGGGTTACGATTAGACCTCGGGATAGGGTTATGTTGAGGGCTAGGTTTAGAGATCCGGTTATGGTTTTGAATGGACCTAGGGTTAGGGTTACGTTGAGGGCTAGGGTTAGAGATCCGGTTAGGGTTACGATTGGACCTAGGATTAGGGTTATGTTGAGGGCTAGGGTTAGAGAACCGGTTAGGGTTCCGATTGGACCTAGGGTTAGGGTTATGTTGAGGGCTAGGGTTAGAGAACCGGTTAGGGTTCCGAATCGACCTAGGGTTAGGGATAAGTTGAGGGTTAGGTTTAGAGATCTGGTTAGGGTTCCGATTGAACCTAGGGTTAGGGTTATGTGTAGGGCTAGGGGTAGAGTTCCGGTTAGGGTTCCGATTGGACCTAGGGTTAGGGTTATGTTTAGGGCTAGGGCTAGAGATCAGGTTAGGGTTCCGATTGGACCTAGGGTTAGGGTTATATTGAGGGCTAGGGTTAGAGATCCAGTTAGGGTTCCGATTGGACCTAGGGTTAGGGTTATGTTGAAGGCTAGGTTTAGAGATCCGGTTAGGGTTCCGATTGGAGCTAGGGTTAGGGTTATGTTGAGGGCTAGGGTTAGAGATCCGGTTAGGGTTAGGATTGGACCTACGGTTAGGGTTATGATGAGGGCTAGGGTTAGAGATCCTGACAGGGTTCCGATTGGACCTAGGGTTAGGGTTATGTTGAGGACTAGGGTTAGAGACCCGGTTAGGGTTCCGATTCGACCTAGGGTTACGGTTATGCTGAGGGCTAGGGTTAGAGATCCGGTTAGGGTTCCGATTGGACCTAGGGTTAGGGTTATGTTGAGAGCTAATGTTAGAGATCAGGTTAGGGTTCCTATTTGACCTAGGGTTAGTGTTATGTTGAGGGCTAGGGTTAGAGATCCGGTTAGGGTTCCGATTGGACCTAGGGTTAGGGTTATCTGTAGGGCTAGAGTTAGAGATCCAGTTAGGGTTACGATTAGACCTAGGGTTAGGGTTATGTTGAGGGCTAGGGTTAGAGATCCGGTTAGGGTTACGATTGGACCTAGGGTTAGGGTTATGTTGAGGGCTAGGGTTAGAGATCCGGTTAGGGTTAAGATTGGACCTAGGGTTAGGGTTATGTTGAGGGCTAGGGTTAGAGATCCGGTTAGGGTTCCGATTGGACCTAGGGTTAGGGTTATGTATAGGTCTAGGGATAGAGATTCGGTTAGGGTTACGATTAGACCTAGGGTTACGGTTATGTTGAGGGCTAGTGTTAGAGATCCCGTAAGGGTTCAGATTGGAGCTAGGGTTAGGGTTATGTTGAGGGCTAGGGTTAGAGATCCGGTTAGGGTTCAGATTGGAGCTAGGGTTAGGGTTATGTTGAGGGCTAGGGTTAGAGATCCGGTTAAGGTTCCGATTGGACCTAGGGTTAGGGTTATGTTGAGGGCTAATGTTAGAGATCAGGTTAGGGTTCCTATTTGACCTAGGGTTAGTGTTATGTTGAGGGCTAGGGTTAGAGATCCGGTTAGGGTTCAGATTGGAGCTAGGGTTAGGGTGATGTTGAGGGCTAGGGTTAGAGATCCGGTTAGGGTTCCGATTGGACCTAGGGTTAGGGTTATGTTGAGGGCTAATGTTAGAGATCAGGTTAGGGTTCCTATTTGACCTAGGGTTAGTGTTATGTTAAGGGCTAGGGTTAGAGACCCGGTTAGGGTTCCGATTGGACCTAGGGTTAGGGTTATGTGTAGGGCTAGAGTTAGAGATCCAGTTAGGGTTACGATTAGACCTAGGGTTAGGGTTATGTTGAGGGCTAGGGTTAGAGATCCGGTTAGGGTTCCGATTGGACCTAGGGTTAGGGTTATGTTGAGGGCTAGGGTTAGAGATCCGGTTAGGGTTACTATTGGACCTAGGGTTAGGGTTATATTGAGGGCTAGGGTTAGAGATCCGGTTAGGGTTCCGATTGGACCTAGGGTTAGGGTTATGTATAGGTCTAGGGATAGAGATCCGGTTAGGGTTACGATTAGACCTAGGGTTAGGGTTATGTTGAGGGCTAGTGTTAGAGATCCCGTAAGGGTTCAGATTGGAGCTAGGGTTAGGGTTACGTTGAGGGCTAGGTTTAGAGATCCGGTTAGGGTTCAGATTGGAGCTAGGGTTAGGGTTATGTTGAGGGCTAGGGTTAGAGATCCGGTTAAGGTTCAGATTGGAGCTAGGGTTAGGGTTATGTTGAGGGCTAGGGTTAGAGATCCGGTTAGGGTTCAGATTGGAGCTAGGGTTAGGGTTATGTTGAGGGCTAGGGTTAGAGATCCGGTTAGGTTTCAGATTGGAGCTAGGGTTAGGGTTATGTTGAAGGCTAGGGTTAGAGATCCGTTTAGGGTTCAGATTGGAGCTAGGGTTAGGGTTATGTTGAGGGTTAGGGTTAGAGATCCGGTCAAGGTTCCGATTGGACCTAGGGTTAGGGTTATGTTGAGGGCTAGGGTTAGAGATCCGGTTAGGCTTACGATTGGACCTAGGGTTTGGGTTATGTTGAGGGCTAGGGTTAGAGATCCGGTTAGGGTTCCGATTGGACCTAGGGATAGGGTTTTGTTGAGGGCTAGGGTTAGAGATCCGGTTACGGTTCCGATTGGACCTAGGGATAGGGTTCTGTTGAGGGCTAGTTTTAGATATCCGGTTAGGGTTCCCATGGAACCTAGGGTTAGGATTATGTTGAAGGCTAGGGTTAGAGATCCCGTTAGGGTTCCGATTGGACCTAGGGTTAGGGTTACGTTGAGGGCTAGTGTTAGAGATCCGGTTAGGGTTCTGATTGGACCTAGGTTTAGGGATATGTTGAGGGCTAGGGTTAGAGTTCCGGTTAGGGTTACGATTAGACCTAGGGTTAGGGTTATGTTGAGGGCTAGGGTTAGATATCCGGTTAGGTTTCCGATTGTACCTAGGATTAGGGATATGTTTTGGCTAGGGTTAGAGATCCGGTTAGGGTTCCGATTGGACCTAGGATTAGGGATATGTTGAGGGCTAGGGTTAGAGATCCGGTTAGGGTTCCGATTGTACCTAGGATTAGGGATATGTTGAGGGCTAGGGTTAGAGATCCGGTTAGTGTTCCGATTGGACCTAGGGTTAGGGTTATTTTGAGGGGTAGGGTTAAAGATCCAGTTAGGATTCCGATTGGACCTAGGGTTAGGGTTATGTTGAGGGCTAGGTTTAGAGATCCGGTTAGGGTTCCGATTGGACCTAGGGTTAGGGTTATGTTGAGGGCTAGGTTTAGAGATCCGGTTAGGGTTCCGATTGGAGCTAGGGTTAGGGTTATGTTGAGGGCTAGGTTTAGAGATCCGGTTAGGGTTAGGATTGGACCTACGGTTAGGGTTATGATGAGGGCTAGGGTTAGAGATCCTGACAGGGTTCCGATTGGACCTAGGGTTAGGGTTATGTTGAGGACTAGGGTTTGAGATCCGGTTAGGGTTCCGAATCGACCTAGGGTTACGGTTATGCTGAGGGCTAGGGTTAGAGATCCGGTTAGGGTTCCGATTGGACCTAGGGTTAGGGTTATGTGTAGGGCTAGGGTTAGAGATCCGGTTAGGGTTCCGATTGGACCTAGGGTTAGGGTTATGCTGAGGGCTAGGGTTAGAGATCCGGTTAGGGTTCCGATTGGACCTAGGGTTAGGGTTATGTGTAGGACTAGGGTTAGAGATCCGGTTAGGGTTCCGATTGGACCTAGGGTTAGGGTTATGTTGAGGGCTAGGGTTAGAGATCCGGTTAGGATTCCGATTGGACCTAGGGTTAGGGTTATGTTGAGGGCTAATGTTAGAGATCAGGTTAGGTTTCCTATTAGACCTAGGGTTACTGTTATGTTGAGGGCTAGGGTTAGAGATCCGGTTAGGGTTTCGATTGGAGCTAGGGTTAGGGTTATGTCGAGGGCTAGGGTTAGAGATACGGTTAGGGTTACTATTGGACCTACGGTTAGGGTTATGATGAGGGCTAGGGTTAGAGATCAGGATAGGGTTCCGATTGGACCTAGGGTTAGGGTTATGTTGAGAACTAGGGTTTGAGATCCGGTTAGGGTTCCGAATCGACCTAGGGTTACGGTTATGCTGAGGGCTAGGGTTAGAGATCCGGTTAGGGTTCCGATTGGACCTAGGGTTAGGGCTATGTGTAGGGCTAGTGTTAGAGATCCGGTTAGGGTTCCGATTGGACCTAGGGTTAGGGTTATGTTGAGGGCTAGGGTTAGAGATCCGGTTAGAGTTCCGATTGGACCTAGGGTTAGGGTTATGTTGAGGGCTAATGTTAGAGATCAGGTTAGGGTTGCGATTGGACCTAGGGTTAGGGTTATGTTGAGGGCTAGGGCTAGAGATCCGGTTAGGGTTCCCATTGGACCTAGGGTTAGGGTTATGTTGAGGGCTAGGGTTAGAGATCCGGTTAAGGTTCCGATTGGACCTAGGGTTAGGGTTATGTTGAGGGCTAGGGTTAGAGATCCGGTTAGGGTTCCGATTGGACCTAGGGTTAGGGTAATGTTGAGGGCTAGTGTTAGATATCCGGATCAGGTTCCCATTGGACCTAGGGTTAGGATTATGTTGAAGGCTAGGGTTAGAGATCCCGTTAGAGTTCCGATTGGATCTAGGGTTAGGGTTATATTGAGGGCTAGTGTTACAGATCCCGTAAGGGTTCAGATTGGAGCTAGGGTTAGGGTTATGTTGAGGGCTAGGGTTAGAGATCCGGTTAGGGTTCAGATTGGAGCTAGGGTTTGGGTTATGTTGAGGGCTAGGGTTAGAGATCCGGTTAGGGTTCCGATTGGACATAGGGTTAGGGTTATGTTGAGGGCTAGGGTTAGAGAACCGGTTAGGGTTTGATTGGACCTAGGGATAGGGTTTTGTTGAGGGCTAGGTCTAGAGATCCGGTTACGGTTCCGATTGGACCTAGGGATAGGGTTCTGTTGAGGGCTAGTTTTAGATATCCGGTTAGGGTTCCCATGGAACCTAGGGTTAGGATTATGTTGAAGGCTAGGGTTAGAGATCCCGTTAGGGTTCCGATTGGACCTAGGGTTAGGGTTACGTTGAGGGCTAGGGTTAGAGATCCGGTTAGGGTTCAGATTGGAGCTAGGGTTAGGGTTATGTTGAGGGCTAGGGTTAGAGATCCGGTTAAGGTTCAGATTGGAGCTAGGGTTAGGGTTATGTTGAGGGCTAGGGTTAGAGATCCGGTTAGGGTTCAGATTGGAGCTAGGGTTAGGGTTATGTTGAGGGCTAGGGTTAGAGATCCGGTTAGGTTTCAGATTGGAGCTAGGGTTAGGGTTATGTTGAAGGCTAGGGTTAGAGATCCGTTTAGGGTTCAGATTGGAGCTAGGGTTAGGGTTATGTTGAGGGTTAGGGTTAGAGATCCGGTCAAGGTTCCGATTGGACCTAGGGTTAGGGTTATGTTGAGGGCTAGGGTTAGAGATCCGGTTAGGCTTACGATTGGACCTAGGGTTTGGGTTTTGTTGAGGGCTAGGGTTAGAGATCCGGTTACGGTTCCGATTGGACCTAGGGATAGGGTTTTGTTGAGGGCTAGGGTTAGAGTTCCGGTTAGGGTTACGATTAGACCTAGGGTTAGGGTTATGTTGAGGGCTAGGGTTAGAGATCCGGTTAGGTTTCCGATTGTACCTAGGATTAGGGATATGTTGAGGGCTAGGGTTAGAGATCCGGTTAGGGTTCCGATTGGACCTAGGGTTAGGGTTATGTTGAGGGCTAGGGGTAGAGATCCGGTTAGGGTTCCGATTGGACCTAGGGTTAGGCTTATGTTGAGGGCTAGGGTTAGAGATCCGGTTAGGGTTCCGATTGGACCTAGGGTTAGGGTTATGTTGAGGGCTAGGGTTAGAGATCCGGTTCGTGTTACGATTGGACCTAGGGTTAGGGTTATGTTGAGGGCTAGGGTTAGAGATCCGGTTAGGGTTCCGATTGGACCTAGGGTTAGGGTTATGTATAGGTCTAGGGATAGAGATCCGGTTAGGGTTACGATTGAACCTAGGGTTAGGGTTATGTTGAGGGCTAGGGTTAGAGATCCGGTTAGGGTTCCGATTGGAGCTAGGGTTAGGGTTATGTTGAGGGCTAGGGTTAGAGATACGGTTAGGGTTACGATTGGACCTACGGTTAGGGTTATGATGAGGGCTAGGGTTAGAGATCAGCATAGGGTTCCGATTGGACCTAGGGTTAGGGTTATGTTGAGAACTAGGGTTTGAGATCCGGTTAGGGTTCCGAATCGACCTAGGGTTACGGTTATGCTGAGGGCTAGGGTTAGAGATCCGGTTAGGGTTCCGATTGGACCTAGGGTTAGGGCTATGTGTAGGGCTAGTGTTAGAGATCCGGTTAGGGTTCCGATTGGACCTAGGGTTAGGGTTATGTTGAGGGCTAGGTTTAGAGATCCGGTTAGGGTTCCGATTGGACCTAGGGTTAGGGTTATGTTGAGGGCTAATGTTAGAGATCAGGTTAGGGTTGCGATTGGACCTAGGGTTAGGGTTATGTTGAGGGCTAGGGCTAGAGATCCGGTTAGGGTTCCCATTGGACCTAGGGTTAGGGTTATGTTGAGGGCTAGGGTTAGAGATCCGGTTAAGGTTCCGATTGGACCTAGGGTTAGGGTTATGTTGAGGGCTAGGGTTAGAGATCCGGTTAGGGTTCCGATTGGACCTAGGGTTAGGGTAATGTTGAGGGCTAGTGTTAGATATCCGGATCAGGTTCCCATTGGACCTAGGGTTAGGATTATGTTGAAGGCTAGGGTTAGAGATCCCGTTAGAGTTCCGATTGGATCTAGGGTTAGGGTTATATTGAGGGCTAGTGTTACAGATCCCGTAAGGGTTCAGATTGGAGCTAGGGTTAGGGTTATGTTGTGGGCTAGGGTTAGAGATCCGGTTAGGGTTCAGATTGGAGCTAGGGTTTGGGTTATGTTGAGGGCTAGGGTTAGAGATCCGGTTAAGGTTCAGATTGGAGCTAGGGTTAGGGTTATGTTGAGGGTTAGGGTTAGAGATCCGGTTAGGGTTCCGATTGGACATAGGGTTAGGGTTATGTTGAGGGCTAGGGTTAGAGATCCGGTTAGGGTTTGATTGGACCTAGGGATAGGGTTTTGTTGAGGGCTAGGGTTAGAGATCCGGTTACGGTTCCGATTGGACCTAGGGATAGGGTTCTGTTGAGGGCTAGTTTTAGATATCCGGTTAGGGTTCCCATGGAACCTAGGGTTAGGATTATGTTGAAGGCTAGGGTTAGAGATCCCGTTAGGGTTCCGATTGGACCTAGGGTTAGGGTTACGTTGAGGGCTATGGTTAGAGATCCGGTTAGGGTTCCGATTGGAGCTAGGGTTAGGGTTATGTTGAGGGCTATGGTTAGAGATCCCGTTAGAGTTCCGATTGGATCTAGGGTTAGGGTTATGTTGAGGGCTAGTGTTAGAGATCCCGTAAGGGTTCAGATTGGAGCTAGGGTTAGGGTTATGTTGAGGGCTAGGGTTAGAGATCCGGTTAGGGTTCAGATTGGAGCTAGGGTTAGGGTTATGTTGAGGGCTAGGGTTAGAGATCCGGTTAGGGTTCCGATTGGACCTAGGGTTAGGGTTATGTTGAGGGCTAGGGTTAGAGATCCGGTTAGGGTTCAGATTGGAGCTAGGGTTAGGGTTATGTTGAGGGCTAGGTTTAGAGATCCGGTCAGGGTTCAGATTGGAGCTAGGGTTAGGGTTATGTTGCGGGCTAGGGTTAGAGATCCGGTTAGGGTTCCGAATCGACCTAGGGTTAGGGTTATGTTGAGGGCTAGGGTCACAGATCCGGTTAGGGTTCCGATTGGACCTAGGGTTAGGGTTATGTGTAGGGCTAGGTTTAGAGATCCGTTTAGGGTTACGATTAGACCTAGGGTTAGGGTTATGTTGAGGGCTATGGTTAGAGATCCGTTTAGGGTTCCAATTGGACCTAGGGTTAGGGTTATGTTGAGGGCTAGGGTTAGAGATCCGGTTAGTGTTCCGATTGGACCTATGCTTAGGGTTATGTTGAGGGATAGCGTTAGAGATCCGGTTAGGGTTCTGATTGGACCTAGGGTTAGGGTTATGTTGAGGGCAGGGGTTAGAGATCCGGTTAGGGTTACGATTAGACCTAGGGTTAGGGTTATGTTGAGGACTAGGGTTAGAGATCCGGTTAGGGTTCCGATTGGACCTAGGTTAGGGTTATGTTGAAAGGTACGGTTAGAGATCTGGTTAGGGTTCTGATTGGACCTAGGTTTAGGGATATGTTGAGGGCTAGGGTTAGAGTTCCGGTTAGGATTACGATTAGACCTAGGGTTAGGGTTATGTTGAGGGCTAGGGTTAGAGATCCGCTTAGGGTTCCGATTGGACCTAGGGTTAGGGTAATATTGAGGGCTAGGGTTAGAGATCCGGTTAGGGTTCCGATTGGACCTAGAGTTAGGGTTATGTTGAGGGCTAGGGTTCGAGATCCGGTAGGGTTCCGAATGGACCTAGGTTTAGTGTTATGTTGAGGGCTAATGTTAGAGATCAGGTTAGGGTTCCTATTAGACCTAGGGTTAGTGTTATGTTGAGGGCTAGGGTTAGAGATCCGGTTAGGGTTCCGATTGGACCTAGGGTTAGGGTTATGTGTAGGGCTAGAGTTAGAGATCCGGTTAGGTTTAAGATTAGACCTAGGGTTAGGGTTATGTTGAAGGCTAGGGTTAGAGATCCGGTTAGGGTTCCGATTGGACCTAGGGTTAGGGTTATGTTGAGGGCTAGGGTTAGAGATCCGATTAGGGTTCCGATTGGACCTAGGGTTAGGGTTATGTTGAGGGCTATGTTTAGAGATCCGGTTAGGGTTCCGATTGGACCTAGGGTTAGGGTTATGTTGAGGGCTAGGGTTAGAGATCCGGTTAGGGTTCCGATTGGACCTAGGGTTAGGGTTATGTTGAGGGCTAGGGTTAGAGATCCGGTTAGGGTTACGATTGGACCTAGGATTAGGGTTATGTTGAGGGCTAGGGTTAGAGATCCGGTTAGGGTTCCGATTGGACCTAGGGTTAGGGTTATGTTGAGGGCTAGGTTTAGAGATCCGGTTAGGGTTCCGATTGGACCTAGGGTTAGGGTTATGTATCGGGCTAGGTTTGGAGATCCGGTTAGGGTTACGATTAGACCTAGGGATAGGGTTATGTTGAGGGCTAGGGTTAGAGATCCGTTTAGGGTTCAGATTGGAGCTAGGGTTAGGGTTATGTTGAGGGCTAGGGTTAGAGATCCGGTTAGGCTTACGATTGGACCTAGGGTTTGGGTTATGTTGAGGGCTAGGGTTAGAGATCCGGTTAAGGTTCAGATTGGAGCTAGGGTTAGGGTTATGTTGAGGGTTAGGGTTAGAGATCCGGTTAGGGTTCCGATTGGACATAGGGTTAGGGTTATGTTGAGGGCTAGGGTTAGAGATCCGGTTAGGGTTTGATTGGACCTAGGGATAGGGTTTTGTTGAGGGCTAGGGTTAGAGATCCGGTTACGGTTCCGATTGGACCTAGGGATAGGGTTCTGTTGAGGGCTAGTTTTAGATATCCGGTTAGGGTTCCCATGGAACCTAGGGTTAGGATTATGTTGAAGGCTAGCGTTAGAGATCCCGTTAGGGTTCCGATTGGACCTAGGGTTAGGGTTACGTTGAGGGCTATGGTTAGAGATCCGGTTAGGGTTCCGATTGGAGCTAGGGTTAGGGTTATGTTGAGGGCTATGGTTAGAGATCCCGTTAGAGTTCCGATTGGATCTAGGGTTAGGGTTATGTTGAGGGCTAGTGTTAGAGATCCCGTAAGGGTTCAGATTGGAGCTAGGGTTAGGGTTATGTTGAGGGCTAGGGTTAGAGATCCGGTTAGGGTTCAGATTGGAGCTAGGGTTAGGGTTATGTTGAGGGCTAGGGTTAGAGATCCGGTTAGGGTTCCGATTGGACCTAGGGTTAGGGTTATGTTGAGGGCTAGGGTTAGAGATCCGGTTAGGGTTCAGATTGGAGCTAGGGTTAGGGTTATGTTGAGGGCTAGGTTTAGAGATCCGGTCAGGGTTCAGATTGGAGCTAGGGTTAGGGTTATGTTGCGGGCTAGGGTTAGAGATCCGGTTAGGGTTCCGAATCGACCTAGGGTTAGGGTTATGTTGAGGGCTAGGGTCACAGATCCGGTTAGGGTTCCGATTGGACCTAGGGTTAGGGTTATGTGTAGGGCTAGGTTTAGAGATCCGTTTAGGGTTACGATTAGACCTAGGGTTAGGGTTATGTTGAGGGCTATGGTTAGAGATCCGTTTAGGGTTCCAATTGGACCTAGGGTTAGGGTTATGTTGAGGGCTAGGGTTAGAGATCCGGTTAGTGTTCCGATTGGGCCTATGCTTAGGGTTATGTTGAGGGATAGCGTTAGAGATCCGGTTAGGGTTCTGATTGGACCTAGGGTTAGGGTTATGTTGAGGGCAGGGGTTAGAGATCCGGTTAGGGTTACGATTAGACCTAGGGTTAGGGTTATGTTGAGGACTAGGGTTAGAGATCCGGTTAGGGTTCCGATTGGACCTAGGTTAGGGTTATGTTGAAAGCTACGGTTAGAGATCCGGTTAGGGTTCTGATTGGACCTAGGTTTAGGGATATGTTGAGGGCTAGGGTTAGAGTTCCGGTTAGGATTACGATTAGACCTAGGGTTAGGGTTATGTTGAGGGCTAGGGTTAGAGATCCGCTTAGGGTTCCGATTGGACCTAGGGTTAGGGTAATATTGAGGGCTAGGGTTAGAGATCCGGTTAGGGTTCCGATTGGACCTAGGGTTAGGGTTATGTTGAGGGCTAGGGTTCGAGATCCGGTTAGGGTTCCGAATGGACCTAGGTTTAGTGTTATGTTGAGGGCTAATGTTAGAGATCAGGTTAGGGTTCCTATTAGACCTAGGGTTAGTGTTATGTTGAGGGCTAGGGTTAGAGATCCGGTTAGGGTTCCGATTGGACCTAGGGTTAGGGTTATGTGTAGGGCTCGAGTTAGAGATCCGGTTAGGTTTAAGATTAGACCTAGGGTTAGGGTTATGTTGAAGGCTAGGGTTAGAGATCCGGTTAGGGTTCCGATTGGACCTAGGGTTAGGGTTATGTTGAGGGCTAGGGTTAGAGATCCGATTAGGGTTCCGATTGGACCTAGGGTTAGGGTTATGTTGAGGACTATGTTTAGAGATCCGGTTAGGGTTCCGATTGGACCTAGGGTTAGGGTTATGTTGAGGGCTAGGGTTAGAGATCCGGTTAGGGTTCCGATTGGACCTAGGGTTAGGGTTATGTTGAGGGCTAGGGTTAGAGATCCGGTTAGGGTTACGATTGGACCTAGGATTAGGGTTATGTTGAGGGCTAGGGTTAGAGATCCGGTTAGGGTTCCGATTGGACCTAGGGTTAGGGTTATGTTGAGGGCTAGGTTTAGAGATCCGGTTAGGGTTCCGATTGGACCTAGGGTTAGGGTTATGTATCGGGCTAGGTTTGGAGATCCGGTTAGGGTTACGATTAGACCTAGGGATAGGGTTATGTTGAGGGCTAGGGTTAGAGATCCGGTTAGGATTCCGATTGGACCTAGGGTTAGGGTTATGTATAGGTCTAGGGATAGAGATCCGGTTAGGGTTACGATTAGACCTAGGGTTAGGGTTATGATGAGGGCTAGGGTTAGAGATCAGGATAGGGTTCCGATTGGACCTAGGGTTAGGGTTATGTTGAGAGCTAGGGTTTGAGATCCGGTTAGGGTTACGAATCGACCTAGGGTTACGGTTATGCTGAGGGCTAGGGTTAGAGATCCGGTTAGGGTTCAGATTGGAGCTAGGGTTAGGGTTATGTTGAGGGCTAGGGTTAGAGATCCGGTCAGGGTTCAGATTGGAGCTAGGGTTAGGGTTATGTTGCGGGCCTGGATTAGAGATCCGGTTAGGGTTCCGAATCGACCTAGGGTTAGGGTTATGTTGAGGGCTAGGGTCACAGATCCGGTTAGGGTTCCGATTGGACCTAGGGTTAGGGTTATGTGTAGGGCTAGGTTTAGAGATCCGTTTAGGGTTACGATTAGACCTAGGATTAGGGTTATGTTGAGGGCTATGGTTAGAGATCCGTTTAGGGTTCCAATTGGACCTAGGGTTAGGGTTATGTTGAGGGCTAGGGTTAGAGATCCGGTTAGTGTTCCGATTGGACCTATGCTTAGGGTTATGTTGAGGGATAGCGTTAGAGATCCGGTTAGGGTTCTGATTGGACCTAGGGTTAGGGTTATGTTGAGGGCAGGGGTTAGAGATCCGGTTAGGGTTACGATTAGACCTAGGGTTAGGGTTATGTTGAGTACTAGGGTTAGAGATCCGGTTAGGGTTCCGATTGGACCTAGGTTAGGGTTATGTTGAGAGCTACGGTTAGAGATCCGGTTAGGGTTCTGATTGGACCTAGGTTTAGGGATATGTTGAGGGCTAGGGTTAGAGTTCCGGTTAGGATTACGATTAGACCTAGGGTTAGGGTTATGTTGAGGGCTAGGGTTAGAGATCCGCTTAGGGTTCCGATTGGACCTAGGGTTAGGGTTATCTTGAGGGCTAGGGTTAGAGATCCGGTTAGGGTTACGATTGGACCTAGGATTAGGGTTATGTTGAGGGCTAGGGTTAGAGATCCGGTTAGGGTTCCGATTGGACCTAGGGTTAGGTTCATGTTGAGGGGTAGGGTTAGAGATCCACTTAGGATTCCGATTGGACCTAGGGTTAGGGTTATGTTGAGGGCTAGGTTTAGAGATCCGGTTAGGGTTCCGATTGGACCTAGGGTTAGGGTTATGTTGAGGGCTAGGGTTAGAGATCCGGTTAGGGTTCCGATTGGACCTAGGGCTAGGGTTATGTTGAGGGCTAGGGTTAGAGATCCGGTTAGGGTTAGGATTGGACCTACGGTTAGGGTTATGATGAGGGCTAGGGTTAGAGATCCTGACAGGGTTCCGATTGGACCTAGGGTTAGGGTTATGTTGAGGGCTAGGGTTCGAGATCCGGTTAGGGTTCCGAATGGACCTAGGGTTAGTGTTATGTTGAGGGCTAATGTTAGAGATCAGGTTAGGGTTCCTATTAGACCTAGGGTTAGTGTTTTGTTGAGGGCTAGGGTTAGAGATCCGGTTAGGGTTCCGATTGGACCTAGGGTTAGGGTTATGTGTAGGGCTAGAGTTAGAGATCCGGTTAGGTTTAAGATTAGACCTAGGGTTAGGGTTATGTTGAAGGCTAGGGTTAGAGATCCGGTTAGGGTTCCGATTGGACCTAGGGTTAGGGTTATGTTGAGGGCTAGGGTTAGAGATCCGATTAGGGTTCCGATTGGACCTAGGGTTAGGGTTATGTTGAGGGCTATGTTTAGAGATCCGGTTAGGGTTCCGATTGGACCTAGGGTTAGGGTTATGTTGAGGGCTAGGGTTAGAGATCCGATTAGGGTTCCGATTGGACCTAGGGTTAGGGTTATGTTGAGGGCTAGGGTTAGAGATCCAGTTAGGGTTCCGATTGGACCTAGGGTTAGGGTTATGTAGAGGGCTAGGGTTAGAGATCCGGTTAGGGTTACGATTGGACCTAGGATTAGGGTTATGTTGAGGGCTAGGGTTAGAGATCCGGTTAGGGTTCCGATTGGACCTAGGGTTAGTGTTATGTTGAGGGCTAGGTTTAGAGATCCGGTTAGGGTTCCGATTGGACCTAGGGTTAGGGTTATGTATCGGGCTAGGTTTGGAGATCCGGTTAGGGTTACGATTAGACCTAGGGATCGGGTTATGTTGAGGGCTAGGGTTAGAGATCCGGTTAGGATTCCGATTGGACCTAGGGTTAGGGTTATGTATAGGTCTAGGGATAGAGATCCGGTTAGGGTTACGATTAGACCTAGGGTTAGGGTTATGATGAGGGCTAGGGTTAGAGATCAGGATAGGGTTCCGATTGGACCTAGGGTTAGGGTTATGTTGAGAGCTAGGGTTTGAGATCCGGTTAGGGTTCTGAATCGACCTAGGGTTACGGTTATGCTGAGGGCTAGGGTTAGAGATCCGGTTAGGGTTCCGATTGGACCTAGGGTTAGGGTTATGTTGAGGGCTAGGGTTAGAGATCCGGTTAGGGTTCAGATTGGAGCTAGGGTTAGGGTTATGTTGAGGGCTAGGGTTAGAGATCCGGTTAGGGTTCCGATTGGACCTAGGGTTAGGGTTATGTTGAGGGCTAGGGTTAGATATCCGGTTAGGGTTCAGATTGGAGCTAGGGTTAGGGTTATGTTGAGGGCTAGGGTTAGAGATCCGGTTAGGGTTCAGATTGGAGCTAGGGTTAGGGTTATGTTGAGGGCTAGGGTTAGAGATCCGGTCAGGGTTCAGATTGGAGCTAGGGTTAGGGTTATGTTGAGCGCTAGGGTTAGAGATCCGGTTAGGGTTCCGAATCGACCTAGGGTTAGGGTTATGTTGAGGGCTAGGGTCACAGATCCGGTTAGGGTTCCGATTGGACCTAGGGTTAGGGTTATGTGTAGGGCTAGGGTTAGAGATCCGTTTAGGGTTACGATTAGACCTAGGGTAAGGGTTATGTTGAGGGCTAGGGTTAGAGATCCGGTTAGTGTTCCGATTGGACCTATGCTTAGGGTTATATTGAGGGATAGCGTTAGAGATCCGGTTAGGGTTCTGATTGGACCTAGGGTTAGGGTTATGTTGAGGGCAGGGGTTAGAGATCCGGTTAGGGTTACGATTAGACCTAGGGTTAGGGTTATGTTGAGGACTAGGGTTAGAGATCCGGTTAGGGTTCCGATTGGACCTAGGTTAGGGTTATGTTGAGAGCTACGGTTAGAGATCCGGTTAGGGTTCTGATTGGACCTAGGTTTAGGGATATGTTGAGGGCTAGGGTTAGAGTTCCGGTTAGGATTACGATTAGACCTAGGGTTAGGGTTATGTTGACGGCTAGGGTTTAAGATCCGCTTAGGGTTCCGATTGGACCTAGGGTTAGGGTTATGTTGAGGGCTAGGGTTAGAGATCCGGTTAGGGTTACGATTGGACCTAGGATTAGGGTTATGTTGAGGGCTAGGGTTAGAGATCCGGTTAGGGTTCCGATTGGACCTAGGGTTAGGGTTATGTTGAGGGGTAGGGTTAGAGATTCAGTTAGGATTCCGATTGGACCTAGGGTTAGGGTTATGTTGAGGGCTAGGTTTAGAGATCCGTTTAGGGTTCCGATTGGACCTAGGGTTAGGGTTATGTTGAGGGCTAGGTTTAGAGATCCGGTTAGGGTTCCGATTGGAGCTAGGGTTAGGGTTATGTTGAGGGCTAGGGTTAGAGATCCGGTTAGGGTTAGGATTGGGCCTACGGTTAGGGTTATGATGAGGGCTAGGGTTTGAGATCCTGACAGGGTTCCGATTGGACCTAGGGTTAGGGTTATGTTGAGGGCTAGGGTTCGAGATCCGGTTAGGGTTCCGATTGGACCTAGAGTTAGTGTTATGTTGAGGGCTAATGTTAGAGATCAGGTTAGGGTTCCTATTAGACCTAGGGTTAGTGTTATGTTGAGGGCCAGGGTTAGAGATCCGGTTAGGGTTCCGATTGGACCTAGGGTTAGGGTTATGTGTAGGGCTAGAGTTAGAGATCCGGTTAGTTTTAAGATTAGACCTAGGGTTAGGGTTATGTTGAAGGCTAGGGTTAGAGATCCGGTTAGGGTTCCGATTGGACCTAGGGTTAGGGTTATGTTGAGGGCTAGGGTTAGAGATCCGATTAGGGTTCCGATTGGACCTAGGGTTAGGGTTATGTTGAGGGCTATGTTTAGAGATCCGGTTAGGGTTCCGATTGGACCTAGGGTTAGGGTTATGTTGAGGGCTAGGGTTAGAGATCCGGTTAGGGTTCCGATTGGACCTAGGGTTAGGGTTATGTTGAGGGCTAGGGTTAGAGATCCGGTTAGGGTTACGATTGGACCTAGGATTAGGGTTATGTTGAGGGCTAGGGTTAGAGATCCGGTTAGGGTTCCGATTGGACCTAGGGTTAGGGTTATGTTGAAGGCTAGGTTTAGAGATCCGGTTAGGGTTCCGATTGGACCTAGGGTTAGGGTTATGTATCGGGCTAGGTTTGGAGATCCGGTTAGGGTTACGATTAGACCTAGGGATAGGGTTATGTTGAGGGCTAGGGTTAGAGATCAGGATAGGGTTCCGATTGGACCTAGGGTTAGGGTTATGTTGAGAGCTAGGGTTTGAGATCCGGTTAGGGTTCCGAATCGACCTAGGGTTACGGTTATGCTGAGGGCTAGGGTTAGAGATCCGGTTAGGGTTCCGATTGGACCTAGGGTTAGGGCTATGTGTAGGGCTAGTGTTAGAGATCCGGTTAGGGTTCCGATTGGACCTAGGGTTAGGGTTATGTTGAGGGCTAGGGTTAGAGATCCGGTTAGGGTTCCGATTGTACCTAGGGTTAGGGTTATGTTGAGGGCTAGGGCTAGAGATCCGGTTAGGGTTCCGATTGGACCTAGGGTTAGGGTTATGTTGAGGGCTAGGGTTAGAGATCCGGTTAAGGTTCCAATTGGACCTAGGGTTAGGGTTATGTTGAGGGCTAGGGTTAGAGATCCGGTTAGGGTTCCGATTGGACCTAGGGTTAGGGTTATGTTGAGGGCTAGTGTTAGATATCCGGATCAGGTTCCCATTGGACCTAGGGTTAGGATTATGTTGAAGGCTAGGGTTAGAGATCCCGTTAGAGTTCCGATTGGATCTAGGGTTAGGGTTATGTTGAGGGCTAGTGTTAGAGATCCCGTAAGGGTTCAGATTGGAGCTAGGTTTAGGGTTATGTTGAGGGCTAGGGTTAGAGATCCGGTTAGGGTTCAGATTGGAGCTAGGGTTTGGGTTATGTTGAGGGCTAGGGTTAGAGATCTGGTTAAGGTTCAGATTGGAGCTAGGGTTAGGGTTATGTTGAGGGTTAGGATTAGAGATCCGGTTAGGGTTCCGATTGGACATAGGGTTAGGGTTATGTTGAGGGCTAGGGTTAGAGATCCGGTTAGGGTTCCGATTGGACCGAGGGATAGGGTTTTGTTGAGGGCTAGGGTTAGAGATCCGGTTAGAGTTCCCATGGAACCTAGGGTTAGGGTTACGTTGAGGGCTATGGTTAGAGATCCGGTTAGGGTTCCGATTGGAGCTAGGGTTAGGGTTATGTTGAGGGCTATGGTTAGAGATCCCGTTAGAGTTCCGATTGGATCTAGGGTTAGGGTTATGTTGAGGGCTAGTGTTAGAGATCCCGTAAGGGTTCAGATTGGAGATAGGGTTAGGGTTATGTTGAGGGCTAGGGTTAGAGATCCGGTTAGGGTTCAGATTTGAGCTAGGGTTAGGGTTATGTTGAGGGCTAGGGTTAGAGATCCGGTTAGGGTTCCGATTGGACCTAGGGTTAGGGTTATGTTGAGGGCTAGGGTTAGAGATCCGGTTAGGGTTCAGATTGGAGCTAGGGTTAGGGTTATGTTGAGGGCTAGGGTTAGAGATCCGGTTAGGGTTCGTATTGGAGCTAGGGTTAGGGTTATGTTGAGGGCTAGGGTTAGAGATCCGGTTAGGGTTCAGATTGGAGCTAGGGTTAGGGTTATGTTGAGGGCTAGGGTTAGAGATCCGGTCAGGGTTCAGATTGGAGCTAGGGTTAGGGTTATGTTGAGGGCTAGGGTTAGAGATCCGGTTAGGGTTCCGAATCGACCTAAGGTTAGGGTTATGTTGAGGGCTAGGGTCACAGATCCGGTTAGGGTTCCGATTGGACCTAGGGTTAGGGTTATGTGTAGGGCTAGGGTTAGAGATCCGTTTAGGGTTACGATTAGACCTAGGGTTAGGGTTATGTTGAGGGCTAGGGTTAGAGAACCGGTTAGTGTTCCGATTGGACCTATGCTTAGGGTTATATTGAGGGATAGCGTTAGAGATCCGGTTAGGGTTCTGATTGGACCTAGGGTTAGGGTTATGTTGAGGGCAGGGGTTAGAGATCCGGTTAGGGTTACGATTAGACCTAGGGTTAGGGTTATGTTGAGGACTAGGGTTAGAGATCCGGTTAGGGTTCCGATTGGACCTAGGTTAGGGTTATGTTGAGAGCTAGGGTTAGAGTTCCGGTTAGGGTTACTATTAGACCTAGGGTTAGGGTTATGTTGAGGGCTAGGGTTAGAGAATCGGTTAGGGTTCCGAATCGACCTAGGGTTAGGGATATGTTGAGGGTTAGGTTTAGAGATCTGGTTAGGGTTCCGATTGAACCTAGGGTTAGGGTTATGTGTAGGGCTAGGGGTAGAGTTCCGGTTAGGGTTCCGATTGGACCTAGGGTTAGGGTTATGTTGAGGGCTAGGGTTAGAGATCCGGTTAGGATTCCGATTGGACCTAGGGTTAGGTTTATGTTGAGGGCTAATGTTAGAGATCAGGTTAGGTTTCCTATTAGACCTAGGGTTACTGTTACGTTGAGGGCTAGGGTTACAGATCCGGTTAGGGTTTCGATTGGACCTAGGGTTAGGGTTATGTGTAGGGCTAGAGTTAGAGATCCGGTTAGGGTTACGATTAGACCTAGGGTTAGGGTTATGTTGAAGGCTAGGGTTAGAGATCCGGTTAGGGTTATGATTGGACCTAGGGTAAGGGTTATGTTGAGGGCTAGGGGTAGAGATCCGGTTAGGGTTCCGATTGGACCTAGGGTTAGGGATATGTTGAGGGCTAGGGTTAGAGATCCGGTTAGGGTTCCGATTGGACCTAGGGTTAGGGTTATGTTGAGGGCTAGGGTTAGAGATCTGGTTAGGGTTACGAGTGGACCTAGGGTTAGTGTTATGTTGAGGGCTAGGGTTAGAGATCCGGTTAGGGTTCCGATTGGACCTAGGGTTAGGGTTATGTATAGGTCTAGGGATAGAGATCCGGTTAGGGTTACGATTAGACCTAGGGTTAGGGTTATGTTGAGGGCTAGGGTTAGAGATCCGGTTAGGGTTCCGATTGGAGCTAGGGTTAGGGTTATGTTGAGGGCTAGGGTTAGAGATCCGGTTCTGGTTACGATTGGACCTACGGTTAAGGTTATGATGAGGGCTAGGGTTAGAGATCCAGATAGGGTTCCGATTGGACCTAGGGTTAGGGTTATGTTGAGGGCTAGGGTTTGAGATCCGGTTAGGGTTCCGAATCTACCTAGGGTTTCGGTTATGCTGAGGGCTAGGGTTAGAGATCCGGTTAGGGTTCCGATTGGACCTAGGGTTAGGGCTATGTGTAGGGCTAGTGTTAGAGATCCGGTTAGGGTTCCGATTGGACCTAGGGTTAGGGTTATGTTGAGGGCTAGGGTTAGAGATCCGGTTAGGGTTCCGATTGGACCTAGGGTTAGGGTTATGTTGAGGGCTAATGTTAGAGATCAGGTTAGGGTTGCGATTGGACCTAGGGTTAGGGTTATGTTGAGGGCTAGGGCTAGAGATCCGGTTAGAGTTCCCATTGGACCTAGGGTTAGGGTTATGTTGAGGGCTAGGGTTAGAGATCCGGTTAAGGTTCCGATTGGACCTAGGGTTAGGGTTATGTTGAGGGCTAGGGTTAGAGATCCGGTTAGGGTTCAGATTGGAGCTAGGGTTAGGGGTATGTTGAGGGCTAGGGTTAGAGATCCGGTTAAGGTTCCGATTGGACCTAGGGTTAGGGTTATGTTGAGGGCTAGTGTTAGATATCCGCATCAGATTCCCATTGGACCTAGGGTTAGGATTATGTTGAAGTCTAGGGTTAGAGATCCCGTTAGAGTTCCGATTGGATCTAGGGTTAGGGTTATGTTGAGGGCTAGGGTTAGAGATCCGGTTAGGGTTCCGATTGGACCTAGGGTTAGGGTTATGTTGAGGGGTAGGGTTAGAGATCCAGTTAGGATTCCGATTGGACCTAGGGTTAGGGTTTTGTTTAGGGCTAGGTTTAGAGATCCTGTTAGGGTTCCGATTGGACCTAGGGTTAGGGTTATGTATAGGGCTAGGTTTAGAGATCCGGTTAGGGTTACGATTAGACCTCGGGATAGGGTTATGTTGAGGCCTAGGTTTAGAGATCCGGTTATGGTTCCGAATGGACCTAGGGTTAGGGTTACGTTGAGGGCTAGGGTTAGAGATCCGGTTAGGGTTACGATTGGACCTAGGATTAGGGTTATGTTGAGGGCTAGGGTTAGAGAACCGGTTAGGGTTCCGATTGGACCTAGGGTTAGGGTTATGTTGAGGGCTAGGGTTAGAGAAGCGGTTAGGGTTCCGAATCGACCTAGGGTTAGGGATAAGTTGAGGGTTAGGTTTAGAGATCTGGTTAGGGTTCCGATTGAACCTAGGGTTAGGGTTATGTGTAGGGCTAGGGGTAGAGTTCCGGTTAGGGTTCCGATTGGACCTAGGGTTAGGGTTATGTTTAGGGCTAGGGCTAGAGATCAGGTTAGGGTTCCGATTGGACCTATGGTTAGGGTTATATTGAGGGCTAGGGTTAGAGATCCGGTTAGGGTTCCGATTGGACCTAGGGTTAGGGTTATGTTGAAGGCTAGGTTTAGAGATCTGGTTAGGGTTCCGATTGGAGCTAGGGTTAGGGTTATGTTGAGGGCTAGGGTTAGAGATCCGGTTAGGGTTAGGATTGGACCTACGGTTAGGGTTATGATGAGGGCTAGGGTTAGAGATCCTGACAGGGTTCCGATTGTCCCTAGTGTTAGGGTTATGTTGAGGACTAGGGTTTGAGACCCGGTTAGGGTTCCGAATCGACCTAGGGTTACGGTTATGCTGAGGGCTAGGGTTAGAGATCCGTTTAGGGTTCCGATTGGACCTAGGGTTATTGTTATGTGTAGGGCTACGGTTAGAGATCCTTTTAGGGTTCCGATTGGACCTAGGGTTAGGGTTATGTTGAGGGCTAGGGTTAGAGTTCCGGTTAGGGTTCCGATTGGACCTAGGGTTAGGGTTATGTGTAGGGCTAGAGTTAGAGATCAAGTTAGGGTTACGATTAGACCTAGGGTTAGGGTTATGTTGAGGGCTAGGGTTAGAGATCCGGTTAGGGTTCCGATTGGACCTAGGGTTAGGGTTATGTTGAGGGCTAGGGTTAGAGATCCGGTTAGGGTTAAGATTGGACCTAGGGTTAGGGTTATGTTGAGGGCTAGGGTTAGAGATCCGGTTAGGGTTCCGATTGGACCTAGGGTTAGGATTATGTATAGGTCTAGGGATAGAGATCCGGTTAGGGTTACGATTAGACCTAGGGTTAGGGTTATGTTGAGGGCTAGTGTTAAAGATCCCGTAAGGGTTCAGATTGGAGCTAGGGTTAGGGTTATGTTGAGGGTTAGGGTTAGAGATCCGGTTAGGGTTCAGAT
Source organism: Miniopterus natalensis (assembly GCF_054644295.1). Taxonomy (NCBI): domain Eukaryota; kingdom Metazoa; phylum Chordata; class Mammalia; order Chiroptera; family Miniopteridae; genus Miniopterus; species Miniopterus natalensis. Next base: position 84,936,306 of record NC_142089.1, read on the forward strand.
TGGAGCTAGGGTTAGGGTTATGTTGAGGGCTAGGGTTAGAGATCCGGTTAGGGTTAAGATTGGACCTAGGGTTAGGGTTATGTTGAGGGCTAGGGTTAGAGATCCGGTTAGGGTTCCGATTGGACCTAGGGTTAGGGTTATGTATAGGTCTAGGGATAGAGATCCGGTTAGGGTTACGATTAGACCTAGGGTTAGGGTTATGTTGAGGGCTAGTGTTAGAGATCCCGTAAGGGTTCAGATTGGAGCTAGGGTTAGGGTTATGTTGAGGGTTAGGGTTAGAGATCAGGTTAGGGTTCAGATTGGAGCTAGGGTTAGGGTTATGTTGAGGGCTAGGGTTAGAGATCCGGTTAAGGTTCAGATTGGAGCTAGGGTTAGGGTTATGTTGAGGGCTAGGGTTAGAGATCCGGTTAGGGTTCAGATTGGAGCTAGGGTTAGGGTTATGTTGAGGGCTAGTGTTAGAGATCCCGTAAGGGTTCAGATTGGAGCTAGGGTTAGGGTTATGTTGAGGGCTAGGGTTAGAGATCCGGTTAGGGTTCAGATTGGAGCTAGGGTTTGGGTTATGTTGAGGGCTAGGGTTAGAGATCTGGTTAAGGTTCAGATTGGAGCTAGGGTTAGGGTTATGTTGAGGGTTAGGGTTAGAGATCCGGTTAGGGTTCCGATTGGACATAGGGTTAGGGTTATGTTGAGGGCTAGGGTTAGAGATCCGGTTAGGGTTCCGATTGGACCGAGGGATAGGGTTTTGTTGAGGGCTAGGGTTAGAGATCCGGTTAGAGTTCCCATGGAACCTAGGGTTAGGGTTACGTTGAGGGCTATGGTTAGAGATCCGGTTAGGGTTCCGATTGGAGCTAGGGTTAGGGTTATGTTGAGGGCTATGGTTAGAGATCCCGTTAGAGTTCCGATTGGATCTAGGGTTAGGGTTATGTTGAGGGCTAGTGTTAGAGATCCCGTAAGGGTTCAGATTGGAGCTAGGATTAGGGTTATGTTGAGGGCTAGGGTTAGAGATCCGGTTAGGGTTCAGATTTGAGCTAGGGTTAGGGTTATGTTGAGGGCTAGGGTTAGAGATCCGGTTAGGGTTCCGATTGGACCTAGGGTTAGGGTTATGTTGAGGGCTAGGGTTAGAGATCCGGTTAGGGTTCAGATTGGAGCTAGGGTTAGGGTTATGTTGAGGGCTAGGGTTAGAGATCCGGTTAGGGTTCGTATTGGAGCTAGGGTTAGGGTTATGTTGAGGGCTAGGGTTAGAGATCCGGTTAGGGTTCAGATTGGAGCTAGGGTTAGGGTTATGTTGAGGGCTAGGGTTAGAGATCCGGTCAGGGTTCAGATTGGAGCTAGGGTTAGGGTTATGTTGAGGGCTAGGGTTAGAGATCCGGTTAGGGTTCCGAATCGATTTAGGGTTAGGGTTATGTTGAGGGCTAGGGTCACAGATCCGGTTAGGGTTCCGATTGGACCTAGGGTTAGGGTTATGTGTAGGGCTAGGGTTAGAGATCCGTTTAGGGTTACGATTAGACCTAGGGTTAGGGTTATGTTGAGGGCTAGGGTTAGAGATCCGGTTAGTGTTCCGATTGGACCTATGCTTAGGGTTATATTGAGGGATAGCGTTAGAGATCCGGTTAGGGTTCTGATTGGACCTAGGGTTAGGGTTATGTTGAGGGCAGGGGTTAGAGATCCGGTTAGGGTTACGATTAGACCTAGGGTTAGGGTTATGTTGAGGACTAGGGTTAGAGATCCGGTTAGGGTTCCGATTGGACCTAGGTTAGGGTTATGTTGAGAGCTACGGTTAGAGATCCGGTTAGGGTTCTGATTGGACCTAGGTTTAGGGATATGTTGAGGGCTAGGGTTAGAGTTCCGGTTAGGGTTACGATTAGACCTAGGGTTAGGGTTATGTTGAGGGCTAGGGTTAGAGAATCGGTTAGGGTTCCGAATCGACCTAGGGTTAGGGATATGTTGAGGGTTAGGTTTAGAGATCTGGTTAGGGTTCCGATTGAACCTAGGGTTAGGGTTATGTGTAGGGCTAGGGGTAGAGTTCCGGTTAGGGTTCCGATTGGACCTAGGGTTAGGGTTATGTTGAGGGCTAGGGTTAGAGATCCGGTTAGGATTCCGATTGGACCTAGGGTTAGGGTTATGTTGAGGGCTAATGTTAGAGATCAGGTTAGGTTTCCTATTAGACCTAGGGTTACTGTTACGTTGAGGGCTAGGGTTAGAGATCCGGTTAGGGTTTCGATTGGACCTAGGGTTAGGGTTATGTGTAGGGCTAGAGTTAGAGATCCGGTTAGGGTTACGATTAGACCTAGGGTTAGGGTTATGTTGAAGGCTAGGGTTAGAGATCCGGTTAGGGTTATGATTGGACCTAGGGTTAGGGTTATGTTGAGGGCTAGGGGTAGAGATCCGGTTAGGGTTCCGATTGGACCTAGGGTTAGGGATATGTTGAGGGCTAGGGTTAGAGATCCGGTTAGGGTTCCGATTGGACCTAGGGTTAGGGTTATGTTGAGGGCTAGGGTTAGAGATCTGGTTAGGGTTACGAGTGGACCTAGGGTTAGTGTTATGTTGAGGGCTAGGGTTAGAGATCCGGTTCGGGTTCCGATTGGACCTAGGGTTAGGGTTATGTATAGGTCTAGGGATAGAGATCCGGTTAGGGTTACGATTAGACCTAGGGTTAGGGTTATGTTGAGGGCTAGGGTTAGAGATCCGGTTAGGGTTCCGATTGGAGCTAGGGTTAGGGTTATGTTGAGGGCTAGGGTTAGAGATCCGGTTCGGGTTACGATTGGACCTACGGTTAAGGTTATGATGAGGGCTAGGGTTAGAGATCCAGATAGGGTTCCGATTGGACCTAGGGTTAGGGTTATGTTGAGGGCTAGGGTTTGAGATCCGGTTAGGGTTCCGAATCTACCTAGGGTTTCGGTTATGCTGAGGGCTAGGGTTAGAGATCCGGTTAGGGTTCCGATTGGACCTAGGGTTAGGGCTATGTGTAGGGCTAGTGTTAGAGATCCGGTTAGGGTTCCGATTGGACCTAGGGTTAGGGTTATGTTGAGGGCTAGGGCTAGAGATCCGGTTAGGGTTCCCATTGGACCTAGGGTTAGGGTTATGTTGAGGGCTAGGGTTAGAGATCCGGTTAAGGTTCCGATTGGACCTAGGGTTAGGGTTATGTTGAGGGCTAGGGTTAGAGATCCGGTTAGGGTTCAGATTGGAGCTAGGGTTAGGGGTATGTTGAGGGCTAGGGTTAGAGATCCGGTTAAGGTTCCGATTGGACCTAGGGTTAGGGTTATGTTGAGGGCTAGTGTTAGATATCCGCATCAGGTTCCCATTGGACCTAGGGTTAGGATTATGTTGAAGTCTAGGGTTAGAGATCCCGTTAGAGTTCCGATTGGATCTAGCGTTAGGGTTATGTTGAGGGCTAGGGTTGGAGATCCGGTTAGGGTTCCGATTGGACCTAGGGTTAGGGTTATGTTGAGGGGTAGGGTTAGAGATCCAGTTAGGATTCCGATTGGACCTAGGGTTAGGGTTTTGTTTAGGGCTAGGTTTAGAGATCCTGTTAGGGTTCCGATTGGACCTAGGGTTAGGGTTATGTATAGGGCTAGGTTTAGAGATCCGGTTAGGGTTACGATTAGACCTCGGGATAGGGTTATGTTGAGGCCTAGGTTTAGAGATCCGGTTATGGTTCCGAATGGACCTAGGGTTAGGGTTACGTTGAGGGCTAGGGTTAGAGATCCGGTTAGGGTTACGATTGGACCTAGGATTAGGGTTATGTTGAGGGCTAGGGTTAGAGAACCGGTTAGGGTTCCGATTGGACCTAGGGTTAGGGTTATGTTGAGGGCTAGGGTTAGAGAAGCGGTTAGGGTTCCGAATCGACCTAGGGTTAGAAATAAGTTGAGGGTTAGGTTTAGAGATCTGGTTAGGGTTCCGATTGAACCTAGGGTTAGGGTTATGTGTAGGGCTAGGGTTAGAGATCCGGTTAGGGTTCCGATTGGACCTAGGGTTAGGGTTATGTTTAGGGCTAGGGCTAGAGATCAGGTTAGGGTTCCGATTGGACCTATGGTTAGGGTTATATTGAGGGCTAGGGTTAGAGATCCGGTTAGGGTTCCGATTGGACCTAGGGTTAGGGTTATGTTGAAGGCTAGGTTTAGAGATCTGGTTAGGGTTCCGATTGGAGCTAGGGTTAGGGTTATGTTGAGGGCTAGGGTTAGAGATCCGGTTAGGGTTAGGATTGGACCTACGGTTAGGGTTATGATGAGGGCTAGGGTTAGAGATCCTGACAGGGTTCCGATTGGACCTAGGGTTAGGGTTATGTTGAGGACTAGGGTTTGAGACCCGGTTAGGGTTCCGAATCGACCTAGGGTTACGGTTATGCTGAGGGCTAGGGTTAGAGATCCGTTTAGGGTTCCGATTGGACCTAGGGTTATTGTTATGTGTAGAGCTACGGTTAGAGATCCTTTTAGGGTTCCGATTGGACCTAGGGTTAGGGTTATGTTGAGGGCTAGGGTTAGAGATCCTGTTAGGGTTCCGATTGGACCTAGGGTTAGGGTTATGTGTAGGGCTAGAGTTAGAGATCCAGTTAGGGTTACGATTAGACCTAGGGTTAGGGTTATGTTGAGGGCTAGGGTTAGAGATCCGGTTAGGGTTCCGATTGGACCTAGGGTTAGGGTTATGTTGAGGGCTAGGGTTAGAGATCCGGTTAGGGTTAAGATTGGACCTAGGGTTAGGGTTATGTTGAGGGCTAGGGTTAGAGATCCGGTTAGGGTTCCGATTGGACCTAGGGTTAGGGTTATGTATAGGTCTAGGGATAGAGATCCGGTTAGGGTTACGATTAGACCTAGGGTTAGGGTTATGTTGAGGGCTAGTGTTAAAGATCCCGTAAGGGTTCAGATTGGAGCTAGGGTTAGGGTTATGTTGAGGGTTAGGGTTAGAGATCCGGTTAGGGTTCAGATTGGAGCTAGGGTTAGGGTTATGTTGAGGGCTAGGGTTAGAGATCCGGTTAGGGTTAAGATTGGACCTAGGGTTAGGGTTATGTTGAGGGCTAGGGTTAGAGATCCGGTTAGGGTTCCGATTGGACCTAGGGTTAGCGTTATGTATAGGTCTAGGGATAGAGATCCGGTTAGGGTTACGATTAGACCTAGGGTTAGGGTTATGTTGAGGGCTAGTGTTAGAGATCCCGTAAGGGTTCAGATTGGAGCTAGGGTTAGGGTTATGTTGAGGGTTAGGGTTAGAGATCAGGTTAGGGTTCAGATTGGAGCTAGGGTTAGGGTTATGTTGAGGGCTAGGGTTAGAGATCCGGTTAAGGTTCAGATTGGAGCTAGGGTTAGGGTTATGTTGAGGGCTAGGGTTAGAGATCCGGTTAGGGTTCAGATTGGAGCTAGGGTTAGGGTTATGTTGAGGGCTAGGGTTAGAGATCCGGTTAGGGTTCAGATTGGAGCTAGGGTTAGGGTTATGTTGAGGGCTAGGGTTAGAGATCCTTTTAGGGTTCAGATTGGAGCTAGGGTTAGGGTTATGTTGAGGGTTAGGGTTAGAGATCCGGTCAAGGTTCCGATTGGACCTAGGGTTAGGGTTATGTTGAGGGCTAGGGTTAGAGATCCGGTTAGGCTTACGATTGGACCTAGGGTTTGGGTTATGTTGAGGGCTAGGGTTAGAGATCCGGTTAGGGTTCCGATTGGACCTAGGGATAGGGTTTTGTTGAGGGCTAGGGTTAGAGATCCGGTTACGGTTCCGATTGGACCTAGGGATAGGGTTCTGTTGAGGGCTAGTTTTAGATATCCGGTTAGGGTTCCCATGGAACCTAGGGTTAGGATTATGTTGAAGGCTAGGGTTAGAGATCCCGTTAGGGTTCCGATTGGACCTAGGGTTAGGGTTACGTTGAGGGCTAGGGTTAGAGATCCGGTTAGGGTTCTGATTGGACCTAGGTTTAGGGATATGTTGAGGGCTAGGGTTAGAGTTCCGGTTAGGGTTACGATTAGACCTAGGGTTAGGGTTATGTTGAGGGCTAGGGTTAGATATCCGGTTAGGTTTCCGATTGTACCTAGGATTAGGGATATGTTGAGGGCTAGGGTTAGAGATCCGGTTAGGGTTCCGATTGGACCTAGGGTTAGGGTTATGTTGAGGGGTAGGGTTAGAGATCCAGTTAGGATTCCGAATGGACCTAGGGTTAGTGTTATGTTGAGGGCTAGGTTTAGAGATCCGGTTAGGGTTCCGATTGGACCTAGGGTTAGGGTTATGTATAGGGCTAGGTTTAGAGATCCGGTTAGGGTTACGATTAGACCTAGGGATAGGGTTATGTTGAGGGCTAGGTTTAGAGATCCGGTTAGGGTTCCGATTGGACCTAGGGTTAGGGTTATGTATAGGGCTAGGTTTAGAGATCCGGTTAGGGTTACGATTAGACCTAGGGATAGGGTTATGTTGAGGGCTAGGGTTAGAGAACCGGTTAGGGTTCCGAATCGACCTAGGGTTAGGGATATGTTGAGGGTTAGGTTTAGAGATCTGGTTAGGGTTCCGATTGAACCTAGGGTTAGGGTTATGTATAGGTCTAGGGATAGAGATCCGATTAGGGTTCCGATTGGACCTAGGGTTAGGGTTATGTTGAGGGCTAGGGTTAGAGATCCGGTTAGGGTTCCGATTGGACCTAGGGTTAGGGTTATGTTGAGGGCTAGGGTTAGAGATCCGGTTAGGGTTCCGATTGGACCTAGCGTTAGGGTTATGTTGAGGGCTAGGGTTAGAGATCCGGTTAGGGTTACGATTGGACCTAGGATTAGGGTTATGTTGAGGGCTAGGGTTAGAGATCCGGTTAGGGTTCCGATTGGACCTAGGGTTAGGGTTATGTTGAGGGCTAGGTTTAGAGATCCGGTTAGGGTTCCGATTGGACCTAGGGTTAGGGTTATGTATAGGGCTAGGTTTGGAGATCCGGTTAGGGTTACGATTAGACCTAGGGATAGGGTTATGTTGAGGGCTAGGGTTAGAGATCCGGTTAGGATTCCGATTGGACCTAGGGTTAGGGTTATGTATAGGTCTAGGGATAGAGATCCGGTTAGGGTTACGATTAGACCTAGGGTTAGGGTTATGATGAGGGCTAGGGTTAGAGATCAGGATAGGGTTCCGATTGGACCTAGGGTTAGGGTTATGTTGAGGGCTATGTTTAGAGATCCGGTTAGGGTTACGATTAGACCTAGGGTTAGGGTTATGGTGAGGGCTAGGGTTAGAGATCAGGATAGGGTTCCGATTGGACCTAGGGTTAGGGTTATGTTGAGGGCTATGTTTAGAGATCCGGTTAGGGTTCCGATTGGACCTAGGGTTAGGGTTATGTTGAGGGCTAGGGTTAGAGATCCGGTTAGGGTTCCGATTGGACCTAGGGTTAGGGTTATGTTGAGGGCTAGGGTTAGAGATCCGGTTAGGGTTCCGATTGGACCTAGGGTTAGGGTTATGTTGAGGGCTAGGGTTAGAGATCCGGTTAGGGTTCCGATTGGACCTAGGATTAGGGTTATGTTGAGGGCTAGGGTTAGGGATCCGGTTAGGGTTCCGATTGGACCTAGGGTTAGGGTTATGTTGAGGGCTAGGTTTAGAGATCCGGTTAGGGTTCCGATTGGACCTAGGGTTAGGGTTATGTATAGGGCTAGATTTGGAGATCCGGTTAGGGTTACGATTAGACCTAGGGATAGGGTTATGTTGAGGGCTAGGGTTAGAGATCCGGTTAGGATTCCGATTGGACCTAGGGTTAGGGTTATGTATAGGTCTAGGGATAGAGATCCGGTTAGGGTTACGATTAGACCTAGGGTTAGGGTTATGATGAGGGCTAGGGTTAGAGATCAGGATAGGGTTCCGATTGGACCTAGGGTTAGGGTTATGTTGTGAGCTAGGGTTTGAGATCCGGTTAGGGTTCCGAATCGACCTAGGGTTACGGTTATGCTGAGGGCTAGGGTTAGAGATCCGGTTAGGGTTCCGATTGGACCTAGGGTTAGGGCTATGTGTAGGGCTAGTGTTAGAGATCCGGTTAGGGTTCCGATTGGACCTAGGGTTAGGGTTATGTTGAGGGCTAGGGTTAGAGATCCGGTTAGGGTTCCGATTGGACCTAGGGTTAGGGTTATGTTGAGGGCTAATGTTAGAGATCAGGTTAGGGTTGCGATTGGACCTAGGGTTAGGGTTATGTTGAGGGCTAGGGCTAGAGATCCGGTTAGGGTTCCCATTGGACCTAGGGTTAGGGTTATGTTGAGGGCTAGGGTTAGAGATCCGGTTAAGGTTCCGATTGGACCTAGGGTTAGGGTTATGTTGAGGGCTAGGGTTAGAGATCCGGTTAGGTTTCCGATTGGACCTAGGGTTAGGGTTATGTTGAGGGCTAGTGTTAGATATCCGGATCAGGTTCCCATTGGACCTAGGGTTAGGATTATGTTGAAGGCTAGGGTTAGAGATCCCGTTAGAGTTCCGGTTGGATCTAGGGTTAGGGTTATGTTGAGGGCTAGTGTTAGAGATCCCGTAAGGGTTCAGATTGGAGCTAGCGTTAGGGTTATGTTGAGGGCTAGGGTTAGAGATCCGGTTAGGGTTCAGATTGGAGCTAGGGTTTGGGTTATGTTGAGGGCTAGGGTTAGAGATCTGGTTACGGTTCAGATTCGAGCTAGGGTTAGGGTTATGTTGAGGGTTAGGGTTAGAGATCCGGTTACGGTTCCGATTGGACCTAGGGATAGCGTTTTGTTGAGGGCTAGGGTTAGAGATCCGGTTACGGTTCCGATTGGACCTAGGGATAGGGTTCTGTTGAGGGCTAGTTTTAGATATCCGGTTAGGGTTCCCATGGAACCTAGGGTTAGGATTATGTTGAGGCCTAGGTTTAGAGATCCGGTTATGGTTCCGAATGGACCTAGGGTTAGGGTTACGTTGAGGGCTAGGGTTAGAGATCCGGTTAGGGTTACGATTGGACCTAGGATTAGGGTTATGTTGAGGGCTAGGGTTAGAGAACCGGTTAGGGTTCCGATTGGACCTAGGGTTAGGGTTATGTTGAGGGCTAGGGTTAGAGAACCGGTTAGGGTTCCGAATCGACCTAGGGTTAGGGATAAGTTGAGGGTTAGGTTTAGAGATCTGGTTAGGGTTCCGATTGAACCTAGGGTTAGGGTTATGTGTAGGGCTAGGGGTAGAGTTCCGGTTAGGGTTCCGATTGGACCTAGGGTTAGGTTTATGTTTAGGGCTAGGGCTAGAGATCAGGTTAGGGTTCCGATTGGACCTATGGTTAGGGTTATATTGAGGGCTAGGGTTAGAGATCCGGTTAGGGTTCCGATTGGACCTAGGGTTAGGGTTATGTTGAAGGCTAGGTTTAGAGATCCGGTTAGGGTTCCGATTGGAGCTAGGGTTAGGGTTATGTTGAGGGCTAGGGTTAGAGATCCGGTTAGGGTTAGGATTGGACCTACGGTTAGGGTTATGATGAGGGCTAGGGTTAGAGATCCTGACAGGGTTCCGATTGGACCTAGGGTTAGGGTTATGTTGAGGACTAGGGTTTGAGACCCGGTTAGGGTTCCGAATCGACCTAGGGTTACGGTTATGCTGAGGGCTAGGGTTAGAGATCCGTTTAGGGTTCCGATTGGACCTAGGGTTATTGTTATGTGTAGGTCTACGGTTAGAGATCCTTTTAGGGTTCCCATTGGACCTAGGGTTAGGGTTATGTTGAGGGCTAGGGTTAGAGATCCGGTTAGGGTTCGGATTGGACCTAGGGTTAGGGTTATGTTGAGGGCTAATGTTAGAGATCAGGTTAGGGTTCCTATTTGACCTATGGTTAGTGTTATGTTGAGGGCTAGGGTTAGAGATCCGGTTAGGGTTCCGATTGGACCTAGGGTTAGGGTTATGTGTAGGGCTAGAGTTAGAGATCCAGTTAGGGTTACGATTAGACCTAGGGTTAGGGTTATGTTGAGGGCTAGGGTTAGAGATCCGGTTAGGGTTCCGATTGGACCTAGGGTTAGGGTTATGTTGAGGGCTAGGGTTAGAGATCCGGTTAGGGTTACGATTGGACCTAGGGTTAGCGTTATATTGAGGGCTAGGGTTAGAGATCCGGTTAGGGTTAAGATTGGACCTAATGTTAGGGTTATGTTGAGGGCTAGGGTTAGAGATCCGGTTAGGGTTCCGATTGGACCTAGGGTTAGGGTTATGTATAGGTCTAGGGATAGAGATCCGGTTAGGGTTACGATTAGACCTAGGGTTAGGGTTATGATGAGGGCTAGGGTTAGAGATCAGGATAGGGTTCCGATTGGACCTAGGGTTAGGGTTATGTTGAGAGCTAGGGTTTGAGATCCGGTTAGGGTTCCGAATCGACCTAGGGTTACGGTTATGCTGAGGGCTAGGGTTAGAGATCCGTTTAGGGTTCCGATTGGACCTAGGGTTAGGGCTATGTGTAGGGCTAGTGTTAGAGATCCGGTTAGGGTTCCGATTGGACCTAGGGTTAGGGTTATGTTGAGGGCTAGGGTTAGAGATCCGGTTAGGGTTCCGATTGGACCTAGGGTTAGGGTTATGTTGAGGGCTAATGGTAGAGATCAGGTTAGGGTTGCGATTGGACCTAGGGTTAGGGTTATGTTGAGGGCTAGGGCTAGAGATCCGGTTAGGGTTCCCATTGGACCTAGGGTTAGGGTTATGTTGAGGGCTAGTGTTAGATATCCGGATCAGGTTCCCATTGGACCTAGGGTTAGGATTATGTTGAAGGCTAGGGTTAGAGATCCCGTTAGAGTTCCGATTGGATCTAGGGTTAGGGTTATGTTGAGGGCTAGTGTTAGAGATCCCGTAAGGGTTCAGATTGGAGCTAGCGTTAGGGTTATGTTGAGGGCTAGGGTTAGAGATCCGGTTAGGGTTCAGATTGGAGCTAGGGTTTGGGTTATGTTGAGGGCTAGGGTTAGAGATCTGGTTAAGGTTCAGATTCGAGCTAGGGTTAGGGTTATGTTGAGGGTTAGGGTTAGAGATCCGGTTAGGGTTCCGATTGGACATAGGGTTAGGGTTATGTTGAGGGCTAGGGTTAGAGATCCGGTTAGGGTTCCGATTGGACCTAGGGATAGGGTTTTGTTGAGGGCTAGGGTTAGAGATCCGGTTACTGTTCCGATTGGACCTAGGGATAGGGTTCTGTTGAGGGCTAGTTTTAGATATCCGGTTAGGGTTCCCATGGAACCTAGGGTTAGGATTATGTTGAAGGCTAGGGTTAGAGATCCCGTTAGGGTTCCGATTGGACCTAGGGTTAGGGTTACGTTGAGGGCTATGGTTGGAGATCCGGTTAGGGTTCCGATTGAAGCTAGGGTTAGGGTTATGTTGAGGGCTATGGTTAGAGATCCCGTTAGAGTTCCGATTGGATCTAGGGTTAGGGTTATGTTGAGGGCTAGTGTTAGAGATCCCGTAAGGGTTCAGATTGGAGCTAGGGTTAGGGTTATGTTGAGGGCTAGGGTTAGAGATCCGGTTAGGGTTCAGATTGGAGCTAGGGTTAGGGTTATGTTGAGGGCTAGGGTTAGAGATCTGGTTAGGGTTCCGATTGGACCTAGGGTTAGGGTTATGTTGAGGGCTAGGGTTAGAGATCCGGTTAGGGTTCAGATTGGAGCTAAGGTTAGGGTTATGTTGAGGGCTAGGGTTAGAGATCCGGTTAGGGTTTCGATTGGACCTAGGGTTAGGGTTATGTTGAGGGCTAGGGTTAGAGATCCGGTTAGGGTTCAGATTGGAGCTAGGGTTAGGGTTATGTTGAGGGCTAAGGTTAGAGATCCGGTCAGGGTTCAGATTGGAGCTAGGGTTAGGGTTATGTTGAGGGCTAGGGTTAGAGATCCGGTTAGGGTTCCGAATCGACCTAGGGTTAGGGTTATGTTGAGGGCTAGGGTCACAGACCCGGTTAGGGTTCCGATTGGACCTAGGGTTAGGGTTATGTGTAGGGCTAGGGTTAGAGATCCGTTTAGAATTACGATTAGACCTAGGATTAGGGTTATGTTGAGGGCTAGGGTTAGAGATCCGGTTAGTGTTCCGATTGGACCTATGCTTAGGGTTATATTGAGGGATAGCGTTAGAGATCCGGTTAGGGTTCTGATTGGACCTAGGGTTAGGGTTATGTTGAGGGCAGGGGTTAGAGATCCGGTTAGGGTTACCATTAGACCTAGGGTTAGGGTTATGTTGAGGACTAGGGTTAGAGATCCCGTTAGGGTTCCGATTGGACCTAGGTTAGGGTTATGTTGAGAGCTACGGTTAGAGATCCGGTTAGGGTTCTGATTGGACCTAGGTTTAGGGATATGTTGAGGGCTAGGGTTAGAGTTCCGGTTAGGGTTACGATTAGACCTAGGGTTAGGGTTATGTTGAGGGCTAGGTTTAGAGAATCGGTTAGGGTTCCGAATCGACCTAGGGTTAGGGATATGTTGAGGGTTAGGTTTGGAGATCTGGTTAGGGTTCCGATTGAACCTAGGGTTAGGGTTATGTGTAGGGCTAGGGGTAGAGTTCCGGTTAGGGTTCCGATTGGACCTAGGGTTAGGGCTATGTTGAGGACTAGGGTTTGAGATCCGGTTAGGGTTCCGAATCGACCTAGGGTTACGGTTATGCTGAGGGCTAGGGTTAGAGATCCGGTTAGGGTTCCGATTGGACCTAGGGTTAGGGTTATGTGTAGGACTAGGGTTAGAGATCCGGTTAGGGTTCCGATTGGACCTAGGGTTCGGGTTATGTTGAGGGCTAGGGCTAGAGATCCGGTTAGGGTTCCCATTGGACCTAGGGTTAGGGTTATGTTGAGGGGTAGTGTTAGATATCCGGATCAGGTTCCCATTGGACCTAGGGTTAGGATTATGTTGAAGGCTAGGGTTAGAGATCCCGTTAGAGTTCCGATTGGATCTAGGGTTAGGGTTATGTTGAGGGCTAGTGTTAGAGATCCCGTAAGGGTTCAGATTGGAGCTAGCGTTAGGGTTATGTTGAGGGCTAGGGTTAGAGATCCGGTTAGGGTTCAGATTGGAGCTAGGGTTTGGGTTATGTTGAGGGCTAGGGTTGGAGATCTGGTTAAGGTTCAGATTCGAGCTAGGGTTAGGGTTATGTTGAGGGTTAGGGTTAGAGATCCGGTTAGGGTTCCGATTGGACATAGGGTTAGGGTTATGTTGAGGGCTAGGGTTAGAGATCCGGTTAGGGTTCCGATTGGACCTAGGGATAGGGTTTTGTTGAGGGCTAGGGTTAGAGATCCGGTTACGGTTCCGATTGGACCTAGGGATAGGGTTCTGTTGAGGGCTAGTTTTAGATATCCGGTTAGGGTTCCCATGGAACCTAGGGTTAGGATTATGTTGAAGGCTAGGGTTAGAGATCCCGTTAGGGTTCCGATTGGACCTAGGGTTAGGGTTACGTTGAGGGCTATGGTTAGAGATCCGGTTAGGGTTCCGATTGGACCTAGGGTTAGGGTTATGTTGAGGGCTATGGTTAGAGATCCCGTTAGAGTTCCGATTGGATCTAGGGTTAGGGTTATGTTGAGGGCTAGTGTTAGAGATCCCGTAAGGGTTCAGATTGGAGCTAGGGTTAGGGTTATGTTGAGGGCTAGGGTTAGAGATCCGGTTAGGGTTCAGATTGGAGCTAGGGTTAGGGTTATGTTGAGGGCTAGGGTTAGAGATCCGGTTAGGGTTCCGATTGGACCTAGGGTTAGGGTTATGTTGAGGGCTAGGGTTAGAGATCCGGTTAGGGTTCAGATTGGAGCTAAGGTTAGGGTTATGTTGAGGGCTAGGGTTAGAGATCCGGTTAGGGTTCCGATTGGACCTAGGGTTAGGGTTATGTTGAGGGCTAGGGTTAGAGATCCGGTTAGGGTTCAGATTGGAGCTAGGGTTAGGGTTATGTTGAGGGCTAAGGATAGAGATCCGGTCAGGGTTCAGATTGGAGCTAGGGTTAGGGTTATGTTGAGGGCTAGGGTTAGAGATCCGGTTAGGGTTCCGAATCGACCTAGGGTTAGGGTTATGTTGAGGGCTAGGGTCACAGATCCGGTTAGGTTTCCGATTGGACCTAGGGTTAGGGTTATGTGTAGGGCTAGGGTTAGAGATCCGTTTAGGGTTACGATTAGACCGAGGGTTAGGGTTATGTTGAGGGCTAGGGTTAGAGATCCGGTTAGTGTTCCGATTGGACCTATGCTTAGGGTTATATTGAGGGATAGCGTTAGAGATCCGGTTAGGGTTCTGATTGGACCTAGGGTTAGGGTTATGTTGAGGGCAGGGGTTAGAGATCCGGTTAGGGGTACGATTAGACCTAGGGTTAGGGTTATGTTGAGGACTAGGGTTAGAGATCCGGTTAGGGTTCCGATTGGACCTAGGTTAGGGTTATGTTGAGAGCTACGGTTAGAGATCCGGTTAGGGTTCTGATTGGACCTAGGTTTAGGGATATGTTGAGGGCTAGGGTTAGAGTTCCGGTTAGGGTTACGATTAGACCTAGGGTTAGGGTTATGTTGAGGGCTAGGGTTAGAGAATCGGTTAGGGTTCCGAATCGACCTAGGGTTAGGGATATGTTGAGGGTTAGGTTTAGAGTTCTGGTTAGGGTTCCGATTGAACCTAGGGTTAGGGTTATGTGTAGGGTTAGGGGTAGAGTTCCGGTTAGGGTTCCGATTGGACCTAGGGTTAGGGTTATGTTGAGGACTAGGGTTTGAGATCCGGTTAGGGTTCCGAATCGACCTAGGGTTACGGTTATGCTGAGGGCTAGGGTTAGAGATCCGGTTAGGGTTCCGATTGGACCTAGGGTTAGGGTTATGTGTAGAACTAGGGTTAGAGATCCGGTTAGGGTTCCGATTGGACCTAGGGTTAGGGTTATGTTGAGGGCTAGGGTTAGAGATCCGGTTAGGATTCCGATTGGACCTAGGGTTAGGGTTATGTTGAGGGCTAATGTTAGAGATCAGGTTAGGTTTCCTATTAGACCTAGGGTTACTGTTATGTTGAGGGCTAGGGTTAGAGATTCGGTTAGGGTTTCGATTGGACCTAGGGTTAGGGTTATGTGTAGGGCTAGAGTTAGAGATCCGGTTAGGGTTACGATTAAACCTAGGGTTAGGGTTATGTTGAAGGCTAGGGTTAGAGATCCGGTTAGGGTTATGATTGGACCTAGGGTTAGGGTTATGTTGAGGGCTAGGGGTAGAGATCCGGTTAGGGTTCCGTTTGGACCTAGGGTTAGGGATATGTTGAGGGCTACGGTTAGAGATCCGGTTAGGGTTCCGAATCGACCTAGGGTTACGGTTATGCTGAGGGCTAGGGTTAGAGATCCGGTTAGGGTTCCGATTGGACCTAGGGTTAGGGCTATGTGTAGGGCTAGTGTTAGAGATCCGGTTAGCGTTCCGATTGGACCTAGGGTTAGGGTTATGTTGAGGGCTAGGGTTAGAGATCCGGTTAGGGTTCCGATTGGACCTAGGGTTAGGGTTATGTTGAGGGCTAGGGTTTGAGATCCGGTTAGGGTTCCGAATCGACCTAGGGTTACGGTTATGCTGAGGGCTAGGGTTAGAGATCCGGTTAGGGTTCCGATTGGACCTAGGGTTAGGGCTATGTGTAGGGCTAGTGTTAGAGATCCGGTTAGGGTTCCGATTGGACCTAGGGTTAGGGTTATGTTGAGGGCTAGGGTTAGAGATTCGGTTAGGGTTCCGATTGGACCTAGGGTTAGGGTTATGTTGAGGGCTAATGTTAAAGATCAGGTTAGGGTTGCGATTGGACCTAGGGTTAGGGTTATGTTGAGGGCTAGGGCTAGAGATCCGGTTAGGGTTCCCATTGGACCTAGGGTTAGGGTTATGTTGAGGGCTAGGGTTAGAGATCCGGTTAGGGTTCCGATTGGACCTAGGGTTAGGGTTATGTTGAGGGCTAGGGTTAGAGATCCGGTTAGGGTTCCGATTGGACCTAGGGTTAGGGTTATGTTGAGGGCTAGGGTTTGAGATCCGGTTAGGGTTCCGAATCGACCTAGGGTTACGGTTATGCTGAGGGCTAGGGTTAGAGATCCGGTTAGGGTTCCGATTGGACCTAGGGTTAGGGCTATGTGTAGGGCTAGTGTTAGAGATCCGGTTAGGGTTCCGATTGGACCTAGGGTTAGGGTTATGTTGAGGGCTAGGGTTAGAGATCCGGTTAGGGTTCCGATTGGACCTAGGGTTAGGGTTATGTTGAGGGCTAATGTTAAAGATCAGGTTAGGGTTGCGATTGGACCTAGGGTTAGGGTTATGTTGAGGGCTAGGGCTAGAGATCCGGTTAGGGTTCCCATTGGACCTAGGGTTAGGGTTATGTTCAGGGCTAGGGTTAGAGATCCGGTTAAGGTTCCGATTGGACCTAGGGTTAGGGTTATGTTGATGGCTAGGGTTAGAGATCCGGTTAGGGTTCAGATTGGAGCTAGGGATAGGGTTCTGTTGAGGGCTAGTTTTAGATATCCGGTTAGGGTTCCCATGGAACCTAGGGTTAGGATTATGTTGAGGCCTAGGTTTAGAGATCCGGTTATGGTTCCGAATGGACCTAGGGTTAGGGTTACGTTGAGGGCTAGGGTTAGAGATCCGGTTAGGGTTACGATTGGACCTAGGATTAGGGTTATGTTGAGGGCTAGGGTTAGAGAACCGGTTAGGGTTCCGATTGGACCTAGGGTTAGGGTTATGTTGAGGGCTAGGGTTAGAGAACCGGTTAGGGTTCCGAATCGACCTAGGGTTAGGGATAAGTTGAGGGTTAGGTTTAGAGATCTGGTTTGGGTTCCGATTGAACCTAGGGTTAGGGTTATGTGTAGGGCTAGGGGTAGAGTTCCGGTTAGGGTTCCGATTGGACCTAGGGTTAGGGTTATGTTTAGGGCTAGGGCTAGAGATCAGGTTAGGGTTCCGATTGGACCTATGGTTAGGGTTATATTGAGGGCTAGGGTTAGAGATCCGGTTAGGGTTCCGATTGGACCTAGGGTTAGGGTTATGTTGAGGGTTAGGGTTAGAGATCCGGTTAGGGTTCAGATTGGAGCTAGGGTTAGGGTTATGTTGAGGGCTAGGGTTAGAGATCCGGTTAAGGTTCAGATTGGAGCTAGGGTTAGGGTTATGTTGAGGGCTAGGGTTAGAGATCCGGTTAGGGTTCAGATTGGAGCTAGGGTTAGGGTTATGTTGAGGGCTAGGGTTAGAGATCCGGTTAGGGTTCCGATTGGACCTAGGGTTAGGGTTATGTTGAGGGCTAGGGTTAGAGATCCGGTTAGGGTTCAGATTGGAGCTAGGGTTAGGGTTATGTTGAGGGCTAGGGTTAGAGATCCGGTCAGGGTTCAGATTGGAGCTAGGGTTAGGGTTATGTTGAGGGCTAGGGTTAGAGATCCGGTTAGGGTTCCGAATCGACCTAGGGTTAGGGTTATGTTGAGGGCTAGGGTCACAGATCCGGTTAGGGTTCCGATTGGACCTAGGGTTAGGGTTATGTGTAGGGCTAGGGTTAGAGATCCGTTTAGGGTTACGATTAGACCTAGGGTTAGGGTTATGTTGAGGGCTAGGGTTAGAGATCCGGTTAGTGTTCCGATTGGACCTATGCTTAGGGTTATATTGAGGGATAGCGTTAGAGATCCGGTTAGGGTTCTGATTGGACCTAGGGTTAGGGTTATGTTGAGGGCAGGGGTTAGAGATCCGGTTAGGGTTCCGATTAGACCTAGGGTTAGGGTTATGTTGAGAGCTACGGTTAGAGATCCGGTTAGGGTTCTGATTGGACCTAGGTTTAGGGATATGTTGAGGGCTAGGGTTAGAGTTCCGGTTAGGGTTACGATTAGACCTAGGGTTAGGGTTATGTTGAGGGCTAGGGTTAGAGAATCGGTTAGGGTTCCGAATCGACCTAGGGTTAGGGATATGTTGAGGGTTAGGTTTAGAGTTCTGGTTAGGGTTCCGATTGAACCTAGGGTTAGGGTTATGTGTAGGGGTAGGGGTAGAGTTCCGGTTAGGGTTCCGATTGGACCTAGGGTTAGGGTTATGTTGAGGACTAGGGTTTGAGATCCGGTTAGGGTTCCGAATCGACCTAGGGTTACGGTTATGCTGAGGGCTAGGGTTAGAGATCCGGTTAGGGTTCCGATTGGACCTAGGGTTAGGGTTATGTGTAGGACTAGGGTTAGAGATCCGGTTAGGGTTCCGATTGGACCTAGGGTTAGGGTTATGTTGAGGGCTAGGGTTAGAGATCCGGTTAGGATTCCGATTGGACCTAGGGTTAGGGTTATGTTGAGGGCTAATGTTAGAGATCAGGTTAGGTTTCCTATTAGACCTAGGGTTACTGTTATGTTGAGGGCTAGGGTTAGAGATCCGGTTAGGGTTTCGATTGGACCTAGGGTTAGGGTTATGTGTAGGGCTAGAGTTAGAGATGCGGTTAGGGTTACGA
Organism: Miniopterus natalensis; assembly: GCF_054644295.1. Lineage (NCBI taxonomy): Eukaryota > Metazoa > Chordata > Mammalia > Chiroptera > Miniopteridae > Miniopterus > Miniopterus natalensis. The sequence continues at coordinate 84,954,542 of NC_142089.1, forward strand.
TTAGACCTAGGGTTAGGGTTATGTTGAAGGCTAGGGTTAGAGATCCGGTTAGGGTTATGATTGGACCTAGGGTTAGGTTTATGTTGAGGGCTAGGGGTAGAGATCCGGTTAGGGTTCCGATTGGACCTAGGGTTAGGGATATGTTGAGGGCTAGGGTTAGAGTTTTGGTTAGGGTTCCGAATCGACCTAGGGTTACGGTTATGCTGAGGGCTAGGGTTAGAGATCCGGTTAGGGTTCCGATTGGACCTAGGGTTAGGGCTATGTGTAGGGCTAGTGTTAGAGATCCGGTTAGGGTTCCGATTGAACCTAGGGTTAGGGTTATGTTGAGGGCTAGGGTTAGAGATCCGGTTAGGGTTCCGATTGGACCTAGGGTTAGGGTTATGTTGAGGGCTAGGGTTTGAGATCCGGTTAGGGTTCCGAATCGACCTAGGGTTACGGTTATGCTGAGGGCTAGGGTTAGAGATCCGGTTAGGGTTCCGATTGGACCTAGGGTTAGGGCTATGTGTAGGGCTAGTGTTAGAGATCCGGTTAGGGTTCCGATTGGACCTAGGGTTAGGGTTATGTTGAGGGCTAGGGTTAGAGATCCGGTTAGGGTTCCGATTGGACCTAGGGTTTGGGTTATGTTGAGGGCTAATGTTAAAGATCAGGTTAGGGTTGCGATTGGACCTAGGGTTAGGGTTATGTTGAGGGCTAGGGCTAGAGATCCGGTTAGGGTTCCCATTGGACCTAGGGTTAGGGTTATGTTGAGGGCTAGTGTTAGAGATCCGGTTAGGGTTCCGATTGGACCTAGGGTTAGGGTTATGTTGAGGGCTAGGGTTAGAGATCCGGTTAGGGTTCCGATTGGACCTTGGGTTAGGGTTATGTTGAGGGCTAGGGTTTGAGATCCGGTTAGGGTTCCGAATCGACCTAGGGTTACGGTTATGCTGAGGGCTAGGGTTAGAGATCCGGTTAGGGTTCCGATTGGACCTAGGGTTAGGGCTATGTGTAGGGCTAGTGTTAGAGATCCGGTTAGGGTTCCGATTGGACCTAGGGTTAGGGTTATGTTGAGGGCTAGGGTTAGAGATCCGGTTAGGGTTCCGATTGGACCTAGGGTTAGGGTTATGTTGAGGGCTAATGTTAAAGATCAGGTTAGGGTTGCGATTGGACCTAGGGTTAGGGTTATGTTGAGGGCTAGGGCTAGAGATCCGGTTAGGGTTCCCATTGGACCTAGGGTTAGGGTTATGTTCAGGGCTAGGGTTAGAGATCCGGTTAAGGTTCCGATTGGACCTAGGGTTAGGGTTATGTTGAGGGCTAGGGTTAGAGATCCGGTTAGGGTTCAGATTGGAGCTAGGGATAGGGTTCTGTTGAGGGCTAGTTTTAGATATCCGGTTAGGGTTCCCATGGAACCTAGGGTTAGGATTATGTTGAGGCCTAGGTTTAGAGATCCGGTTATGGTTCCGAATGGACCTAGGGTTAGGGTTACGTTGAGGGCTAGGGTTAGAGATCCGGTTAGGGTTACGATTGGACCTAGGATTAGGGTTATGTTGAGGGCTAGGGTTAGAGAACCGGTTAGGGTTCCGATTGGACCTAGGGTTAGGGTTATGTTGAGGGCTAGGGTTAGAGAAGCGGTTAGGGTTCCGAATCGACCTAGGGTTAGAAATAAGTTGAGGGTTAGGTTTAGAGATCTGGTTAGGGTTCCGATTGAACCTAGGGTTAGGGTTATGTGTAGGGCTAGGGGTAGAGTTCCGGTTAGGGTTCCGATTGGACCTAGGGTTAGGGTTATGTTTAGGGCTAGGGCTAGAGATCAGGTTAGGGTTCCGATTGGACCTATGGTTAGGGTTATATTGAGGGCTAGGGTTAGAGATCCGGTTAGGGTTCCGATTGGACCTAGGGTTAGGGTTATGTTGAGGGTTAGGGTTAGAGATCCGGTTAGGGTTCAGATTGGAGCTAGGGTTAGGGTTATGTTGAGGGCTAGGGTTAGAGATCCGGTTAAGGTTCAGATTGGAGCTAGGGTTAGGGTTATGTTGAGGGCTAGGGTTAGAGATCCGGTTAGGGTTCAGATTGGAGCTAGGGTTAGGGTTATGTTGAGGGCTAGGGTTAGAGATCCGGTTAGGGTTCCGATTGGACCTAGGGTTAGGGTTATGTTGAGGGCTAGGGTTAGAGATCCGGTTAGGGTTCAGATTGGAGCTAGGGTTAGGGTTATGTTGAGGGCTAAGGTTAGAGATCCGGTCAGGGTTCAGATTGCAGCTAGGGTTAGGGTTATGTTGAGGGCTAGGGTTAGAGATCCGGTTAGGGTTCCGAATCGACCTAGGGTTAGGGTTATGTTGAGGGCTAGGGTCACAGATCCGGTTAGGGTTCCGATTGGACCTAGGGTTAGGGTTATGTGTAGGGCTAGGGTTAGAGATCCGTTTAGGGTTACGATTAGACCTAGGGTTAGGGTTATGTTGAGGGCTAGGGTTAGAGATCCGGTTAGTGTTCCGATTGGACCTATGCTTAGGGTTATATTGAGGGATAGCGTTAGAGATCCGGTTAGGGTTCTGATTGGACCTAGGGTTAGGGTTATGTTGAGGGCAGGGGTTAGAGATCCGGTTAGGGTTACGATTAGACCTAGGGTTAGGGTTATGTTGAGGACTAGGGTTAGAGATCCGGTTAGGGTTCCGATTGGACCTAGGTTAGGGTTATGTTGAGAGCTACGGTTAGAGATCCGGTTAGGGTTCTGATTGGACCTAGGTTTAGGGATATGTTGAGGGCTAGGGTTAGAGTTCCGGTTAGGGTTACGATTAGACCTAGGGTTAGGGTTATGTTGAGGGCTAGGGTTAGAGAATCGGTTAGGGTTCCGAATCGACCTAGGGTTAGGGATATGTTGAGGGTTAGGTTTAGAGTTCTGGTTAGGGTTCCGATTGAACCTAGGGTTAGGGTTATGTGTAGGGCTAGGGGTAGAGTTCCGGTTAGGGTTTCGATTGGACCTAGGGTTAGGGTTATGTGTAGGGCTAGAGTTAGAGATCCGGTTAGGGTTACGATTAGACCTAGGGTTAGGGTTATGTTGAAGGCTAGGGTTAGAGATCCGGTTAGGGTTATGATTGGACCTAGGGTTAGGGTTATGTTGAGGGCTAGGGGTAGAGATCCGGTTAGGGTTCCGATTGGACCTAGGGTTAGGGATATGTTGAGGGCTAGGGTTAGAGATCCGGTTAGGGTTCCGAATCGACCTAGGGTTACGGTTATGCTGAGGGCTAGGGTTAGAGGTCCGGTTAGGGTTCCGATTGGACCTAGGGTTAGGGCTATGTGTAGGGCTAGGGTTAGAGATCCGGTTAGGGTTCCGATTGGACCTAGGGTTAGGGTTATGTTGAGGGCTAGGGTTAGAGATCCGGTTAGGGTTCCGATTGGACCTAGGGTTAGGGTTATGTTGAGGGCTAGGGTTTGAGATCCGGTTAGGGTTCCGAATCGACCTAGGTTACGGTTATGCTGAGGGCTAGGGTTAGAGATCCGGTTAGGGTTCCGATTGGACCTAGGGTTAGGGCTATGTGTAGGGCTAGTGTTAGAGATCCGGTTAGGGTTCCGATTGGACCTAGGGTTAGGGTTATGTTGAGGGCTAGGGTTAGAGATCCGGTTAGGGTTCCGATTGGACCTAGGGTTAGGGTTATGTTGAGGGCTAATGTTAAAGATCAGGTTAGGGTTGCGATTGGACCTAGGGTTAGGGTTATGTTGAGGGCTAGGGCTAGAGATCCGGTTAGGGTTCCCATTGGACCTAGGGTTAGGGTTATGTTGAGGGCTAGGGTTAGAGATCCGGTTAGGGTTCCGATTGGACCTAGGGTTAGGGTTATGTTGAGGGCTAGGGTTAGAGATCCGGTTAGCGTTCCGATTGGACCTAGGGTTAGGGTTATGTTGAGGGCTAGGGTTTGAGATCCGGTTAGGGTTCCGAATCGACCTAGGGTTACGGTTATGCTCAGGGCTAGGGTTAGAGATCCGGTTAGGGTTCCGATTGGACCTAGGGTTAGGGCTATGTGTAGGGCTAGTGTTAGAGATCCGGTTAGGGTTCCGATTGGACCTAGGGTTAGGGTTATGTTGAGGGCTAGGATTAGAGATCCGGTTAGGGTTCCGATTGGACCTAGGGTTAGGGTTATGTTGAGGGCTAATGTTAAAGATCAGGTTAGGGTTGCGATTGGACCTAGGGTTAGGGTTATGTTGAGGGCTAGGGCTAGAGATCCGGTTAGGGTTCCCATTGGACCTAGGGTTAGGGTTATGTTCAGGGCTAGGGTTAGAGATCCGGTTAAGGTTCCGATTGGACCTAGGGTTAGGGTTATGTTGAGGGCTAGGGTTAGAGATCCGGTTAGGGTTCAGATTGGAGCTAGGGATAGGGTTCTGTTGAGGGCTAGTTTTAGATATCCGGTTAGGGTTCCCATGGAACCTAGGGTTAGGATTATGTTGAGGCCTAGGTTTAGAGATCCGGTTATGGTTCCGAATGGACCTAGGGTTAGGGTTACGTTGAGGGCTAGGGTTAGAGATCCGGTTAGGTTTACGATTGGACCTAGGATTAGGGTTATGTTGAGGGCTAGAATTAGAGAACCGGTTAGGGTTCCGATTGGACCTAGGGTTAGGGTTATGTTGAGGGCTAGGGTTAGAGAACCGGTTAGGGTTCCGAATCGACCTAGGGTTAGGGATAAGTTGAGGGTTAGGTTTAGAGATCTGGTTAGGGTTCCGATTGAACCTAGGGTTAGGGTTATGTGTAGGGCTAGGGGTAGAGTTCCGGTTAGGGTTCCGATTGGACCTAGGGTTAGGGTTATGTTTAGGGCTAGGGCTAGAGATCAGGTTAGGGTTCCGATTGGACCTATGGTTAGGGTTATATTGAGGGCTAGGGTTAGAGATCCGGTTAGGGTTCCGATTGGACCTAGGGTTAGGGTTATGTTGAGGGTTAGGGTTAGAGATCCGGTTAGGGTTCAGATTGGAGCTAGGGTTAGGGTTATGTTGAGGGCTAGGGTTAGAGATCCGGTTAAGGTTCAGATTGGAGCTAGGGTTAGGGTTATGTTGAGGGCTAGGGTTAGAGATCCGGTTAGGGTTCAGATTGGAGCTAGGGTTAGGGTTATGTTGAGGGCTAGGGTTAGAGATCCGGTTAGGGTTCCGATTGGACCTAGGGTTAGGGTTATGTTGAGGGCTAGGGTTAGAGATCCGGTCAGGGTTCAGATTGGACCTAGGGTTAGGGTTATGTTGAGGGCTAAGGTTAGAGATCCGGTCAGGGTTCAGATTGGAGCTAGGGTTAGGGTTATGTTGAGGGCTAGGGTTAGAGATCCGGTTAGGGTTCCGAATCGACCTAGGGTTAGGGTTATGTTGAGGGCTAGGGTCACAGATCCGGTTAGGGTTCCGATTGGACCTAGGGTTAGGGTTATGTGTAGGGCTAGGGTTAGAGATCCGTTTAGGGTTACGATTAGACCTAGGGTTAGGGTTATGTTGAGGGCTAGGGTTAGAGATCCGGTTAGTGTTCCGATTGGACCTATGCTTAGGGTTATATTGAGGGATAGCGTTAGAGATCCGGTTAGGGTTCTGATTGGACCTAGGGTTAGGGTTATGTTGAGGGCAGGGGTTAGAGATCCGGTTAGGGTTACGATTAGACCTAGGGTTAGGGTTATGTTGAGGACTAGGGTTAGAGATCCGGTTAGGGTTCCGATTGGACCTAGGTTAGGGTTATGTTGAGAGCTACGGTTAGAGATCCGGTTAGGGTTCTGATTGGACCTAGGTTTAGGGATATGTTGAGGGCTAGGGTTAGAGTTCCGGTTAGGGTTACGATTAGACCTAGGGTTAGGGTTATGTTGAGGGCTAGGGTTAGAGAATCGGTTAGGGTTCCGAATCGACCTAGGGTTAGGGATATGTTGAGGGTTAGGTTTAGAGTTCTGGTTAGGGTTCCGATTGAACCTAGGGTTAGGGTTATGTGTAGGGCTAGGGGTAGAGTTCCGGTTAGGGTTCCGATTGGACCTAGGGTTAGGGTTATGTTGAGGACTAGGGTTTGAGATCCGGTTAGGGTTCCGAATCGACCTAGGGTTACGGTTATGCTGAGGGCTAGGGTTAGAGATCCGGTTAGGGTTCCGATTGGACCTAGGGTTAGGGTTATGTGTAGGACTAGGGTTAGAGATCCGGTTAGGGTTCCGATTGGACCTAGGGTTAGGGTTATGTTGAGGGCTAGGGTTAGAGATCCGGTTAGGATTCCGATTGGACCTAGGGTTAGGGTTATGTTGAGGGCTAATGTTAGAGATCAGGTTAGGTTTCCTATTAGACCTAGGGTTACTGTTATGTTGAGGGCTAGGGTTAGCTATCCGGTTAGGGTTTCGATTGGACCTAGGGTTAGGGTTATGTGTAGGGCTAGAGTTAGAGATCCGGTTAGGGTTACGATTAGACCTAGGGTTAGGGTTATGTTGAAGGCTAGGGTTAGAGATCCGGTTAGGGTTATGATTGGACCTAGGGTTAGGGTTATGTTGAGGGCTAGGGGTAGAGATCCGGTTAGGGTTCCGATTGGACCTAGGGTTAGGGATATGTTGAGGGCTAGGGTTAGAGATCCGGTTAGGGTTCCGAATCGACCTAGGGTTACGGTTATGCTGAGGGCTAGGGTTAGAGATCCGGTTAGGGTTCCGATTGGACCTAGGGTTAGGGCTATGTGTAGGGCTAGTGTTAGAGATCCGGTTAGGGTTCCGATTGGACCTAGGGTTAGGGTTATGTTGAGGGCTAGGGTTAGAGATCCGGTTAGGGTTCCGATTGGACCTAGGGTTAGGGTTATGTTGAGGGCTAGGGTTTGAGATCCGGTTAGGGTTCCGAATCGACCTAGGGTTACGGTTATGCTGAGGGCTAGGGTTAGAGATCCGGTTAGGGTTCCGATTGGACCTAGGGTTAGGGCTATGTGTGGGGCTAGTGTTAGAGATCCGGTTAGGGTTCCGATTGGACCTAGGGTTAGGGTTATGTTGAGGGCTAGGGTTAGAGATCCGGTTAGGGTTCCGATTGGACCTAGGGTTAGGGTTATGTTGAGGGCTAATGTTAAAGATCAGGTTAGGGTTGCGATTGGACCTAGGGTTAGGGTTATGTTGAGGGCTAGGGCTAGAGATCCGGTTAGGGTTCCCATTGGACCTAGGGTTAAGGTTATGTTGAGGGCTAGGGTTAGAGATCCGGTTAGGGTTCCGATTGGACCTAGGGTTAGGGTTATGTTGAGGGCTAGGGTTAGAGATCCGGTTAGCGTTCCGATTGGACCTAGGGTTAGGGTTATGTTGAGGGCTAGGGTTTGAGATCCGGTTAGGGTTCCGAATCGACCTAGGGTTACGGTTATGCTGAGGGCTAGGGTTAGAGATCCGGTTAGGGTTCCGATTGGACCTAGGGTTAGGGCTATGTGTAGGGCTAGTGTTAGAGATCCGGTTAGGGTTCCGATTGGACCTAGGGTTAGGGTTATGTTGAGGGCTAATGTTAAAGATCAGGTTAGGGTTGCGATTGGACCTAGGGTTAGGGTTATGTTGAGGGCTAGGGCTAGAGATCCGGTTAGGGTTCCCATTGGACCTAGGGTTAGGGTTATGTTCAGGGCTAGGGTTAGAGATCCGGTTAAGGTTCCGATTGGACCTAGGGTTAGGGTTATGTTGAGGGCTAGGGTTAGAGATCCGGTTAGGGTTCAGATTGGAGCTAGGGATAGGGTTCTGTTGAGGGCTAGTTTTAGATATCCGGTTAGGGTTCCCATGGAACCTAGGGTTAGGATTATGTTGAGGCCTAGGTTTAGAGATCCGGTTATGGTTCCGAATGGACCTAGGGTTAGGGTTACGTTGAGGGCTAGGGTTAGAGATCCGGTTAGGGTTACGATTGGACCTAGGATTAGGGTTATGTTGAGGGCTAGGGTTAGAGAACCGGTTAGGGTTCCGATTGGACCTAGGGTTAGGGTTATGTTGAGGGCTAGGGTTAGAGAACCGGTTAGGGTTCCGAATCGACCTAGGGTTAGGGATAAGTTGAGGGTTAGGTTTAGAGATCTGGTTAGGGTTCCGATTGAACCTAGGGTTAGGGTTATGTGTAGGGCTAGGGGTAGAGTTCCGGTTAGGGTTCCGATTGGACCTAGGGTTAGGGTTATGTTTAGGGCTAGGGCTAGAGATCAGGTTAGGGTTCCGATTGGACCTATGGTTAGGGTTATATTGAGGGCTAGGGTTAGAGATCCGGTTAGGGTTCCGATTGGACCTAGGGTTAGGGTTATGTTGAGGGTTAGGGTTAGAGATCCGGTTAGGGTTCAGATTGGAGCTAGGGTTAGGGTTATGTTGAGGGCTAGGGTTAGAGATCCGGTTAAGGTTCAGATTGGAGCTAGGGTTAGGGTTATGTTGAGGGCTAGGGTTAGAGATCCGGTTAGGGTTCAGATTGGAGCTAGGGTTAGGGTTATGTTGAGGGCTAGGGTTAGAGATCCGGTTAGGGTTCCGATTGGACCTAGGGTTAGGGTTATGTTGAGGGCTAGGGTTAGAGATCCGGTTAGGGTTCCGAATCGACCTAGGGTTACGGTTATGCTGAGGGCTAGGGTTAGAGATCCGGTTAGGGTTCCGATTGGACCTAGGGTTAGGGTTATGTGTAGGACTAGGGTTAGAGATCCGGTTAGGGTTCCGATTGGACCTAGGGTTAGGGTTATGTTGAGGGCTAGGGTTAGAGATCCGGTTAGGATTCCGATTGGACCTAGGGTTAGGGTTATGTTGAGGGCTAATGTTAGAGATCAGGTTAGGTTTCCTATTAGACCTAGGGTTACTGTTATGTTGAGGGCTAGGGTTAGAGATCCGGTTAGGGTTTCGATTGGACCTAGGGTTAGGGTTATGTGTAGGGCTAGAGTTAGAGATCCGGTTAGGGTTACGATTAGACCTAGGGTTAGGGTTATGTTGAAGGCTAGGGTTAGAGATCCGGTTAGGGTTATGATTGGACCTAGGGTTAGGGTTATGTTGAGGGCTAGGGGTAGAGATCCGGTTAGGGTTCCGATTGGACCTAGGGTTAGGGATATGTTGAGGGCTAGGGGTAGAGATCCGGTTAGGGTTCCGAATCGACCTAGGGTTACGGTTATGCTGAGGGCTAGGGTTAGAGATCCGGTTAGGGTTCCGATTGGACCTAGGGTTAGGGCTATGTGTAGGGCTAGTGTTAGAGATCTGGTTAGGGTTCCGATTGGACCTAGGGTTAGGGTTATGTTGAGGGCTAGGGTTAGAGATCCGGTTAGGGTTCCGATTGGACCTAGGGTTAGGGTTATGTTGAGGGCTAGGGTTTGAGAACCGGTTAGGGTTCCGAATCGACCTAGGGTTACGGTTATGCTGAGGGCTAGGGTTAGAGTTCCGGTTAGGGTTCCGATTGGACCTAGGGTTAGGGCTATGTGTAGGGCTAGTGTTAGAGATCCGGTTAGGGTTCCGATTGGACCTAGGGTTAGGGTTATGTTGAGGGCTAGGTTTAGAGATCCGGTTAGGGTTCCGATTGGACCTAGGGTTAGGGTTATGTTGAGGGCTAATGTTAAAGATCAGGTTAGGGTTGCGATTGGACCTAGGGTTAGGGTTATGTTGAGGGCTAGGGCTAGAGATCCGGTTAGGGTTCCCATTGGACCTAGGGTTAGGGTTATGTTGAGGGCTAGGGTTAGAGATCCGGTTAGGGTTCCGATTGGACCTAGGGTTAGGGTTATGTTGAGGGCTAGGGTTAGAGATCCGGTTAGCGTTCCAATTGGACCTAGGGTTAGGGTTATGTTGAGGGCTAGGGTTTGAGATCCGGTTAGGGTTCCGAATCGACCTAGGGTTACGGTTATGCTGAGGGCTAGGGTTAGAGATCCGGTTAGGGTTCCGATTGGACCTAGGGTTAGGGCTATGTGTAGGGCTAGTGTTAGAGATCCGGTTAGGGTTCCGATTGGACCTAGGGTTAGGGTTATGTTGAGGGCTAGGGTTAGAGATCCGGTTAGGGTTCCGATTGGACCTAGGGTTAGGGTTATGTTGAGGGCTAATGTTAAAGATCAGGTTAGGGTTGCGATTGGACCTAGGGTTAGGGTTATGTTGAGGGCTAGGGCTAGAGATCCGGTTAGGGTTCCCATTGGACCTAGGGTTAGGGTTATGTTCAGGGCTAGGGTTAGAGATCCGGTTAAGGTTCCGATTGGACCTAGGGTTAGGGTTATGTTGAGGGCTAGGGTTAGAGATCCGGTTAGGGTTCAGATTGGAGCTAGGGATAGGGTTCTGTTGAGGGCTAGTTTTAGATATCCGGTTAGGGTTCCCATGGAACCTAGGGTTAGGATTATGTTGAGGCCTAGGTTTAGAGATCCGGTTATGGTTCCGAATGGACCTAGGGTTAGGGTTACGTTGAGGGCTAGGGTTAGAGATCCGGTTAGGGTTACGATTGGACCTAGGATTAGGGTTATGTTGAGGGCTAGGGTTAGAGACCCGGTTAGGGTTCCGATTGGACCTAGGGTTAGGGTTATGTTGAGGGCTAGGGTTAGAGAACCGGTTAGGGTTCCGAATCGACCTAGGGTTAGGGATAAGTTGAGGGTTAGGTTTAGAGATCTGGTTAGGGTTCCGATTGAACCTAGGGTTAGGGTTATGTGTAGGGCTAGGGGTAGAGTTCCGGTTAGGGTTCCGATTGGACCTAGGGTTAGGGTTATGTTTAGGGCTAGGGCTAGAGATCAGGTTAGGGTTCCGATTGGACCTATGGTTAGGGTTATATTGAGGGCTAGGGTTAGAGATCCGGTTAGGGTTCCGATTGGACCTAGGGTTAGGGTTATGTTGAGGGTTAGGGTTAGAGATCCGGTTAGGGTTCAGATTGGAGCTAGGGTTAGGGTTATGTTGAGGGCTAGGGTTAGAGATCCGGTTAAGGTTCAGATTGGAGCTAGGGTTAGGGTTATGTTGAGGGCTAGGGTTAGAGATCCGGTTAGGGTTCAGATTGGAGCTAGGGTTAGGGTTATGTTGAGGGCTAGGGTTAGAGATCCGGTTAGGGTTCCGATTGGACCTAGGGTTAGGGTTATGTTGAGGGCTAGGGTTAGAGATCCGGTTAGGGTTCAGATTGGAGCTAGGGTTAGGGTTATGTTGAGGGCTAAGGTTAGAGATCCGGTCAGGGTTCAGATTGGAGCTAGGGTTAGGGTTATGTTGAGGGCTAGGGTTAGAGATCCGGTTAGGGTTCCGAATCGACCTAGGGTTAGGGTTATGTTTAGGGCTAGGGTCACAGATCCGGTTAGGGTTCCGATTGGACCTAGGGTTAGGGTTATGTGTAGGGCTAGGGTTAGAGATCCGTTTAGGGTTACGATTAGACCTAGGGTTAGGGTTATGTTGAGGGCTAGGGTTAGAGATCCGGTTAGTGTTCCGATTGGACCTATGCTTAGGGTTATATTGAGGGATAGCGTTAGAGATCCGGTTAGGGTTCTGATTGGACCTAGGGTTAGGGTTATGTTGAGGGCAGGGGTTAGAGATCCGGTTAGGGTTACGATTAGACCTAGGGTTAGGGTTATGTTGAGGACTAGGGTTAGAGATCCGGTTAGGGTTCCGATTGGACCTAGGTTAGGGTTATGTTGAGAGCTACGGTTAGAGATCCGGTTAGGGTTCTGATTGGACCTAGGTTTAGGGATATGTTGAGGGCTAGGGTTAGAGTTACGGTTAGGGTTACGATTAGACCTAGGGTTAGGGTTATGTTGAGGGCTAGGGTTAGAGAATCGGTTAGGGTTCCGAATCGACCTAGGGTTAGGGATATGTTGAGGGTTAGGTTTAGAGTTCTGGTTAGGGTTCCGATTGAACCTAGGGTTAGGGTTATGTGTAGGGCTAGGGGTAGAGTTCCGATTAGGGTTCCGATTGGACCTAGGGTTAGGGTTATGTTGAGGACTAGGGTTTGAGATCCGGTTAGGGTTCCGAATCGACCTAGGGTTACGGTTATGCTGAGGGCTAGGGTTAGAGATCCGGTTAGGGTTCCGATTGGACCTAGGGTTAGGGCTATGTGTAGGGCTAGTGTTAGAGATCCGGTTAGGGTTCCGATTGGACCTAGGGTTAGGGTTATGTTGAGGGCTAGGGTTAGAGATCCGGTTAGGGTTCCGATTGGACCTAGGGTTAGGGTTATGTTGAGGGCTAGGGTTTGAGATCCGGTTAGGGTTCCGAATCGACCTAGGGTTACGGTTATGCTGAGGGCTAGGGTTAGAGATCCGGTTAGGGTTCCGATTGGACCTAGGGTTAGGGCTATGTGTAGGGCTAGTGTTAGAGATCCGGTTAGGGTTCCGATTGGACCTAGGGTTAGGGTTATGTTGAGGGCTAGGGTTAGAGATCCGGTTAGGGTTCCGATTGGACCTAGGGTTAGGGTTATGTTGAGGGCTAATGTTAAAGATCAGGTTAGGGTTGCGATTGGACCTAGGGTTAGGGTTATGTTGAGGGCTAGGGCTAGAGATCCGGTTAGGGTTCCCATTGGACCTAGGGTTAAGGTTATGTTGAGGGCTAGGGTTAGAGATCCGGTTAGGGTTCCGATTGGACCTAGGGTTAGGGTTATGTTGAGGGCTAGGGTTAGAGATCCGGTTAGCGTTCCGATTGGACCTAGGGTTAGGGTTATGTTGAGGGCTAGGGTTTGAGATCCGGTTAGGGTTCCGAATCGACCTAGGGTTACGGTTATGCTGAGGGCTAGGGTTAGAGATCCGGTTAGGGTTCCGATTGGACCTAGGGTTAGGGCTATGTGTAGGGCTAGTGTTAGAGATCCGGTTAGGGTTCCGATTGGACCTAGGGTTAGGGTTATGTTGAGGGCTAGGGTTAGAGATCCGGTTAGGGTTCCGATTGGACCTAGGGTTAGGGTTATGTTGAGGGCTAATGTTAAAGATCAGGTTAGGGTTGCGATTGGACCTAGGGTTAGGGTTATGTTGAGGGCTAGGGCTAGAGATCCGGTTAGGGTTCCCATTGGACCTAGGGTTAGGGTTATGTTCAGGGCTAGGGTTAGAGATCCGGTTAAGGTTCCGATTGGACCTAGGGTTAGGGTTATGTTGAGGGCTAGGGTTAGAGATCCGGTTAGGGTTCAGATTGGAGCTAGGGATAGGGTTCTGTTGAGGGCTAGTTTTAGATATCCGGTTAGGGTTCCCATGGAACCTAGGGTTAGGATTATGTTGAGGCCTAGGTTTAGAGATCCGGTTATGGTTCCGAATGGACCTAGGGTTAGGGTTACGTTGAGGGCTAGGGTTAGAGATCCGGTTAGGGTTACGATTGGACCTAGGATTAGGGTTATGTTGAGGGCTAGGGTTAGAGAACCGGTTAGGGTTCCGATTGGACCTAGGGTTAGGGTTATGTTGAGGGCTAGGGTTAGAGAACCGGTTAGGGTTCCGAATCGACCTAGGGTTAGGGATAAGTTGAGGGTTAGGTTTAGAGATCTGGTTAGGGTTCCGATTGAACCTAGGGTTAGGGTTATGTGTAGGGCTAGGGGTAGAGTTCCGGTTAGGGTTCCGATTGGACCTAGGGTTAGGGTTATGTTTAGGGCTAGGGCTAGAGATCAGGTTAGGGTTCCGATTGGACCTATGGTTAGGGTTATATTGAGGGCTAGGGTTAGAGATCCGGTTAGGGTTCCGATTGGACCTAGGGTTAGGGTTATGTTGAGGGTTAGGGTTAGAGATCCGGTTAGGGTTCAGATTGGAGCTAGGGTTAGGGTTATGTTGAGGGCTAGGGTTAGAGATCCGGTTAAGGTTCAGATTGGAGCTAGGGTTAGGGTTATGTTGAGGGCTAGGGTTAGAGATCCGGTTAGGGTTCAGATTGGAGCTAGGGTTAGGGTTATGTTGAGGGCTAGGGTTAGAGATCCGGTTAGGGTTCCGATTGGACCTAGGGTTAGGGTTATGTTGAGGGCTAGGGTTAGAGATCCGGTTAGGGTTCCGAATCGACCTAGGGTTACGGTTATGCTGAGGGCTAGGGTTAGAGATCCGGTTAGGGTTCCGATTGGACCTAGGGTTAGGGTTATGTGTAGGACTAGGGTTAGAGATCCGGTTAGGGTTCCGATTGGACCTAGGGTTAGGGTTATGTTGAGGGCTAGGGTTAGAGATCCGGTTAGGATTCCGATTGGACCTAGGGTTAGGGTTATGTTGAGGGCTAATGTTAGAGATCAGGTTAGGTTTCCTATTAGACCTAGGGTTACTGTTATGTTGAGGGCTAGGGTTAGAGATCCGGTTAGGGTTTCGATTGGACCTAGGGTTAGGGTTATGTGTAGGGCTAGAGTTAGAGATCCGGTTAGGGTTACGATTAGACCTAGGGTTAGGGTTATGTTGAAGGCTAGGGTTAGAGATCCGGTTAGGGTTATGATTGGACCTAGGGTTAGGGTTATGTTGAGGGCTAGGGTTAGAGATCCGGTTAGGGTTCCGATTGGACCTAGGGTTAGGGATATGTTGAGGGCTAGGGGTAGAGATCCGGTTAGGGTTCCGAATCGACCTAGGGTTACGGTTATGCTGAGGGCTAGGGTTAGAGATCCGGTTAGGGTTCCGATTGGACCTAGGGTTAGGGCTATGTGTAGGGCTAGTGTTAGAGATCCGGTTAGGGTTCCGATTGGACCTAGGGTTAGGGTTATGTTGAGGGCTAGGGTTAGAGATCCGGTTAGGGTTCCGATTGGACCTAGGGTTAGGGTTATGTTGAGGGCTAGGGTTTGAGATCCGGTTAGGGTTCCGAATCGACCTAGGGTTACGGTTATGCTGAGGGCTAGGGTTAGAGATCCGGTTAGGGTTCCGATTGGACCTAGGGTTAGGGCTATGTGTAGGGCTAGTGTTAGAGATCCGGTTAGGGTTCCGATTGGACCTAGGGTTAGGGTTATGTTGAGGGCTAGGGCTAGAGATCCGGTTAGGGTTCCCATTGGACCTAGGGTTAGGGTTATGTTGAGGGCTAGGGTTAGAGATCCGGTTAGGGTTCCGATTGGACCTAGGGTTAGGGTTATGTTGAGGGCTAGGGTTAGAGATCCGGTTAGCGTTCCGATTGGACCTAGGGTTAGGGTTATGTTGAGGGCTAGGGTTTGAGATCCGGTTAGGGTTCCGAATCGACCTAGGGTTACGGTTATGCTGAGGGCTAGGGTTAGAGATCCGGTTAGGGTTCCGATTGGACCTAGGGTTAGGGCTATGTGTAGGGCTAGTGTTAGAGATCCGGTTAGGGTTCCGATTGGACCTAGGGTTAGGGTTATGTTGAGGGCTAGGGTTAGAGATCCGGTTAGGGTTCCGATTGGACCTAGGGTTAGGGTTATGTTGAGGGCTAATGTTAAAGATCAGGTTAGGGTTGCGATTGGACCTAGGGTTAGGGTTATGTTGAGGGCTAGGGCTAGAGATCCGGTTAGGGTTCCCATTGGACCTAGGGTTAGGGTTATGTTCAGGGCTAGGGTTAGAGATCCGGTTAAGGTTCCGATTGGACCTAGGGTTAGGGTTATGTTGAGGGCTAGGGTTAGAGATCCGGTTAGGGTTCAGATTGGAGCTAGGGATAGGGTTCTGTTGAGGGCTAGTTTTAGATATCCGGTTAGGGTTCCCATGGAACCTAGGGTTAGGATTATGTTGAGGCCTAGGTTTAGAGATCCGGTTATGGTTCCGAATGGACCTAGGGTTAGGGTTACGTTGAGGGCTAGGGTTAGAGATCCGGTTAGGGTTACGATTGGACCTAGGATTAGGGTTATGTTGAGGGCTAGGGTTAGAGACCCGGTTAGGGTTCCGATTGGACCTAGGGTTAGGGTTATGTTGAGGGCTAGGGTTAGAGAACCGGTTAGGGTTCCGAATCGACCTAGGGTTAGGGATAAGTTGAGGGTTAGGTTTAGAGATCTGGTTAGGGTTCCGATTGAACCTAGGGTTAGGGTTATGTGTAGGGCTAGGGGTAGAGTTCCGGTTAGGGTTCCGATTGGACCTAGGGTTAGGGTTATGTTTAGGGCTAGGGCTAGAGATCAGGTTAGGGTTCCGATTGGACCTATGGTTAGGGTTATATTGAGGGCTAGGGTTAGAGATCCGGTTAGGGTTCCGATTGGACCTAGGGTTAGGGTTATGTTGAGGGTTAGGGTTAGAGATCCGGTTAGGGTTCAGATTGGAGCTAGGGTTAGGGTTATGTTGAGGGCTAGGGTTAGAGATCCGGTTAAGGTTCAGATTGGAGCTAGGGTTAGGGTTATGTTGAGGGCTAGGGTTAGAGATCCGGTTAGGGTTCAGATTGGAGCTAGGGTTAGGGTTATGTTGAGGGCTAGGGTTAGAGATCCGGTTAGGGTTCCGATTGGACCTAGGGTTAGGGTTATGTTGAGGGCTAGGGTTAGAGATCCGGTTAGGGTTCAGATTGGAGCTAGGGTTAGGGTTATGTTGAGGGCTAAGGTTAGAGATCCGGTCAGGGTTCAGATTGGAGCTAGGGTTAGGGTTATGTTGAGGGCTAGGGTTAGAGATCCGGTTAGGGTTCCGAATCGACCTAGGGTTAGGGTTATGTTGAGGGCTAGGGTCACAGATCCGGTTAGGGTTCCGATTGGACCTAGGGTTAGGGTTATGTGTAGGGCTAGGGTTAGAGATCCGTTTAGGGTTACGATTAGACCTAGGGTTAGGGTTATGTTGAGGGCTAGGGTTAGAGATCCGGTTAGTGTTCCGATTGGACCTATGCTTAGGGTTATATTGAGGGATAGCGTTAGAGATCCGGTTAGGGTTCTGATTGGACCTAGGGTTAGGGTTATGTTGAGGGCAGGGGTTAGAGATCCGGTTAGGGTTACGATTAGACCTAGGGTTAGGGTTATGTTGAGGACTAGGGTTAGAGATCCGGTTAGCGTTCCGATTGGACCTAGGTTAGGGTTATGTTGAGAGCTACGGTTAGAGATCCGGTTAGGGTTCTGATTGGACCTAGGTTTAGGGATATGTTGAGGGCTAGGGTTAGAGTTACGGTTAGGGTTACGATTAGACCTAGGGTTAGGGTTATGTTGAGGGCTAGGGTTAGAGAATCGGTTAGGGTTCCGAATCGACCTAGGGTTAGGGATATGTTGAGGGTTAGGTTTAGAGTTCTGGTTAGGGTTCCGATTGAACCTAGGGTTAGGGTTATGTGTAGGGCTAGGGGTAGAATTCCGGTTAGGGTTCCGATTGGACCTAGGGTTAGGGTTATGTTGAGGACTAGGGTTTGAGATCCGGTTAGGGTTCCGAATCGACCTAGGGTTACGGTTATGCTGAGGGCTAGGGTTAGAGATCCGGTTAGGGTTCCGATTGGACCTAGGGTTAGGGTTATGTGTAGGACTAGGGTTAGAGATCCGGTTAGGGTTCCGATTGGACCTAGGGTTAGGGTTATGTTGAGGGCTAGGGTTAGAGATCCGGTTAGGATTCCGATTGGACCTAGGGTTAGGGTTATGTTGAGGGCTAATGTTAGAGATCAGGTTAGGTTTCCTATTAGACCTAGGGTTACTGTTATGTTGAGGACTAGGGTTAGAGATCCGGTTAGGGTTTCGATTGGACCTAGGGTTAGGGTTATGTGTAGGGCTAGAGTTAGAGATCCGGTTAGGGTTACGATTAGACCTAGGGTTAGGGTTATGTTGAAGGCTAGGGTTAGAGATCCGGTTAGGGTTATGATTGGACCTAGGGTTAGGGTTATGTTGAGGGCTAGGGGTAGAGATCCGGTTAGGGTTCCGATTGGACCTAGGGTTAGGGATATGTTGAGGGCTAGGGTTAGAGATCCGGTTAGGGTTCCGAATCGACCTAGGGTTACGGTTATGCTGAGGGCTAGGGTTAGAGATCCGGTTAGGGTTCCGATTGGACCTAGGGTTAGGGCTATGTGTAGGGCTAGTGTTAGAGATCCGGTTAGGGTTCCGATTGGACCTAGGGTTAGGGTTATGTTGAGGGCTAGGGTTAGAGATCCGGTTAGGGTTCCGATTGGACCTAGGGTTAGGGTTATGTTGAGGGCTAGGGTTTGAGATCCGGTTAGGGTTCCGAATCGACCTAGGGTTACGGTTATGCTGAGGGCTAGGGTTAGAGATCCGGTTAGGGTTCCGATTGGACCTAGGGTTAGGGCTATGTGTAGGGCTAGTGTTAGAGATCCGGTTAGGGTTCCGATTGGACCTAGGGTTAGGGTTATGTTGAGGGCTAGGGTTAGAGATCCGGTTAGGGTTCCGATTGGACCTAGGGTTAGGGTTATGTTGAGGGCTAATGTTAAAGATCAGGTTAGGGTTGCGATTGGACCTAGGGTTAGGGTTATGTTGAGGGCTAGGGCTAGAGATCCGGTTAGGGTTCCCATTGGACCTAGGGTTAGGGTTATGTTGAGGGTTAGGGTTAGAGATCCGGTTAGGGTTCCGATTGGACCTAGGGTTAGGGTTATGTTGAGGGCTAGGGTTAGAGATCCGGTTAGGGTTCCGATTGGACCTAGGGTTAGGGTTATGTTGAGGGCTAGGGTTTGAGATCCGGTTAGGGTTCCGAATCGACCTAGGGTTACGGTTATGCTGAGGGCTAGGGTTAGAGATCCGGTTAGGGTTCCGATTGGACCTAGGGTTAGGGCTATGTGTAGGGCTAGTGTTAGAGATCCGGTTAGGGTTCCGATTGGACCTAGGGTTAGGGTTATGTTGAGGGCTAGGGTTAGAGATCCGGTTAGGGTTCCGATTGGACCTAGGGTTAGGGTTATGTTGAGGGCTAATGTTAAAGATCAGGTTAGGGTTGCGATTGGACCTAGGGTTAGGGTTATGTTGAGGGCTAGGGCTAGAGATCCGGTTAGGGTTCCCATTGGACCTAGGGTTAGGGTTATGTTCAGGGCTAGGGTTAGAGATCCGGTTAAGGTTCCGATTGGACCTAGGGTTAGGGTTATGTTGAGGGCTAGGGTTAGAGATCCGGTTAGGGTTCAGATTGGAGCTAGGGATAGGGTTCTGTTGAGGGCTAGTTTTAGATATCCGGTTAGGGTTCCCATGGAACCTAGGGTTAGGATTATGTTGAGGCCTAGGTTTAGAGATCCGGTTATGGTTCCGAATGGACCTAGGGTTAGGGTTACGTTGAGGGCTAGGGTTAGAGATCCGGTTAGGGTTACGATTGGACCTAGGATTAGGGTTATGTTGAGGGCTAGGGTTAGAGAACCGGTTAGGGTTCCGATTGGACCTAGGGTTAGGGTTATGTTGAGGGCTAGGGTTAGAGAACCGGTTAGGGTTCCGAATCGACCTAGGGTTAGGGATAAGTTGAGGGTTAGGTTTAGAGATCTGGTTAGGGTTCCGATTGAACCTAGGGTTAGGGTTATGTGTAGGGCTAGGGGTAGAGTTCCGGTTAGGGTTTCGATTGGACCTAGGGTTAGGGTTATGTTTAGGGCTAGGGCTAGAGATCAGGTTAGGGTTCCGATTGGACCTATGGTTAGGGTTATATTGAGGGCTAGGGTTAGAGATCCGGTTAGGGTTCCGATTGGACCTAGGGTTAGGGTTATGTTGAGGGTTAGGGTTAGAGATCCGGTTAGGGTTCAGATTGGAGCTAGGGTTAGGGTTATGTTGAGGGCTAGGGTTAGAGATCCGGTTAAGGTTCAGATTGGAGCTAGGGTTAGGGTTATGTTGAGGGCTAGGGTTAGAGATCCGGTTAGGGTTCAGATTGGAGCTAGGGTTAGGGTTATGTTGAGGGCTAGGGTTAGAGATCCGGTTAGGGTTCCGATTGGACCTAGGGTTAGGGTTATGTTGAGGGCTAGGGTTAGAGATCCGGTTAGGGTTCAGATTGGAGCTAGGGTTAGGGTTATGTTGAGGGCTAAGGTTAGAGATCCGGTCAGGGTTCAGATTGTAGCTAGGGTTAGGGTTATGTTGAGGGCTAGGGTTAGAGATCCGGTTAGGGTTCCGAATCGACCTAGGGTTAGGGTTATGTTGAGGGCTAGGGTCACAGATCCGGTTAGGGTTCCGATTGGACCTAGGGTTAGGGTTATGTGTAGGGCTAGGGTTAGAGATCCGTTTAGGGTTACGATTAGACCTAGGGTTAGGGTTATGTTGAGGGCTAGGGTTAGAGATCCGGTTAGTGTTCCGATTGGACCTATGCTTAGGGTTATATTGAGGGATAGCGTTAGAGATCCGGTTAGGGTTCTGATTGGACCTAGGGTTAGGGTTATGTTGAGGGCAGGGGTTAGAGATCCGGTTAGGGTTACGATTAGACCTAGGGTTAGGGTTATGTTGAGGACTAGGGTTAGAGATCCGGTTAGGGTTCCGATTGGACCTAGGTTAGGGTTATGTTGAGAGCTACGGTTAGAGATCCGGTTAGGGTTCTGATTGGACCTAGGTTTAGGGATATGTTGAGGGCTAGGGTTAGAGTTCCGGTTAGGGTTACGATTAGACCTAGGGTTAGGGTTATGTTGAGGGCTAGGGTTAGAGAATCGGTTAGGGTTCCGAATCGACCTAGGGTTAGGGATATGTTGAGGGTTAGGTTTAGAGTTCTGGTTAGGGTTCCGATTGAACCTAGGGTTAGGGTTATGTGTAGGGCTAGGGGTAGAGTTCCGGTTAGGGTTCCGATTGGACCTAGGGTTAGGGTTATGTTGAGGACTAGGGTTTGAGATCCGGTTAGGGTTCCGAATCGACCTAGGGTTACGGTTATGCTGAGGGCTAGGGTTAGAGATCCGGTTAGGGTTCCGATTGGACCTAGGGTTAGGGTTATGTGTAGGACTAGGGTTAGAGATCCGGTTAGGGTTCCGATTGGACCTAGGGTTAGGGTTATGTTGAGGGCTAGGGTTAGAGATCCGGTTAGGATTCCGATTGGACCTAGTGTTAGGGTTATGTTGAGGGCTAATGTTAGAGATCAGGTTAGGTTTCCTATTAGACCTAGGGTTACTGTTATGTTGAGGGCTAGGGTTAGAGATCCGGTTAGGGTTTCGATTGGACCTAGGGTTAGGGTTATGTGTAGGGCTAGAGTTAGAGATCCGGTTAGGGTTACGATTAGACCTAGGGTTAGGGTTATGTTGAAGGCTAGGGTTAGAGATCCGGTTAGGGTTATGATTGGACCTAGGGTTAGGGTTATGTTGAGGGCTAGGGGTAGAGATTCGGTTAGGGTTCCGATTGGACCTAGGGTTAGGGATATGTTTAGGGCTAGGGTTAGAGATCCGGTTAGGGTTCCGAATCGACCTAGGGTTACGGTTATGCTGAGGGCTATGGTTAGAGATCCGGTTAGGGTTCCGATTGGACCTAGGGTTAGAGCTATGTGTAGGGCTAGTGTTAGAGATCCGGTTAGGGTTCCGATTGGACCTAGGGTTAGGGTTATGTTGAGGGCTAGGGTTAGAGATCCGGTTAGGGTTCCGATTGGACCTAGGGTTAGGGTTATGTTGAGGGCTAGGGTTTGAGATCCGGTTAGGGTTCCGAATCGACCTAGGGTTACGGTTATGCTGAGGGCTAGGGTTAGAGATCCGGTTAGGGTTCCGATTGGACCTAGGGTTAGGGCTATGTGTAGGGCTAGTGTTAGAGATCCAGTTAGGGTTCCGATTGGACCTAGGGTTAGGGTTATGTTGAGGGCTAGGGTTAGAGATCCGGTTAGGGTTCCGATTGGACCTAGGGTTAGGGTTATGTTGAGGGCTAATGTTAAAGATCAGGTTAGGGTTGCGATTGGACCTAGGGTTAGGGTTATGTTGAGGGCTAGGGCTAGAGATCCGGTTAGGGTTCCCATTGGACCTAGGGTTAGGGTTATGTTGAGGGCTAGGGTTAGAGATCCGGTTAAGGTTCCGATTGGACCTAGGGTTAGGGTTATGTTGAGGGCTAGGGTTAGAGATCCGGTTAGGGTTCAGATTGGAGCTAGGGATAGGGTTCTGTTGAGGGCTAGTTTTAGATATCCGGTTAGGGTTCCCATGGAACCTAGGGTTAGGATTATGTTGAGGCCTAGGTTTAGAGATCCGGTTATGGTTCCGAATGGACCTAGGGTTAGGGTTACGTTGAGGGCTAGGGTTAGAGATCCGGTTAGGGTTACGATTGGACCTAGGATAAGGGTTATGTTGAGGGCTAGGGTTAGAGAACCGGTTAGGGTTCCGATTGGACCTAGGGTTAGGGTTATGTTGAGGGCTAGGGTTAGAGAACCGGTTAGGGTTCCGAATCGACCTAGAGTTAGGGATAAGTTGAGGGTTAGGTTTAGAGATCTGGTTAGGGTTCCGATTGAACCTAGGGTTAGGGTTATGTGTAGGGCTAGGGGTAGAGTTCAGGTTAGGGTTCCGATTGGACCTAGGGTTAGGGTTATGTTTAGGGCTAGGGCTAGAGATCAGGTTAGGGTTCCGATTGGACCTATGGTTAGGGTTATATTGAGGGCTAGGGTTAGAGATCCGGTTAGGGTTCCGATTGGACCTAGGGTTAGGGTTATGTTGAAGGCTAGGTTTAGAGATCCGGTTAGGGTTCCGATTGGAGCTACGGTTAGGGTTATGTTGAGGGCTAGGGTTAGAGATCCGGTTAGGGTTAGGATTGGACCTACGGTTAGGGTTATGATGAGGGCTAGGGTTAGAGATCCTGACAGGGTTCCGATTGGACCTAGGGTTAGGGTTATGTTGAGGACTAGGGTTTGAGACCCGGTTAGGGTTCCGAATCGACCTAGGGTTATTGTTATGTGTAGGGCTACGGTTAGAGATCCTTTTAGGGTTCCGATTGGACCTAGGGTTAGGGTTATGTTGAGGGCTAGGGTTAGAGATCCGGTTAGGGTTCCGATTGGACCTAGGGTTAGGGTTATGTTGAGGGCTAGGGTTAGAGATCCGGTTAGGGTTCCGATTGGACCTAGGGTTAGGGTTATGTTGAGGGCTAGGGTTTGAGATCCGGTTAGGGTTCCGAATCGACCTAGGGTTACGGTTATGCTGAGGGCTAGGGTTAGAGATCCGGTTAGGGTTCCGATTGGACCTAGGGTTATTGTTATGTGTAGGGCTACGGTTAGAGATCCTTTTAGGGTTCCGATTGGACCTAGGGTTAGGGTTATGTTGAGGGCTAGGGTTAGAGATCCGGTTAGGGTTCCGATTGGACCTAGGGTTAGGGTTATGTTGAGGGCTAGGGTTTGAGATCCGGTTAGGGTTCCGAATCGACCTAGGGTTAGGGTTATGTTGAGGGCTGGGTTTGAGATCCGGTTAGGGTTCCGAATCGACCTAGGGTTACGGTTATGCTGAGGGCTAGGGTTAGAGATCCGGTTAGGGTTCCGATTGGACCTAGGGTTAGGGCTATGTGTAGGGCTAGTGTTAGAGATCCGGTTAGGGTTCCGATTGGACCTAGGGTTAGGGTTATGTTGAGGGCTAGGGTTAGAGATCCGGTTAGGGTTTCGATTGGACCTAGGGTTAGGGTTATGTTGAGGGCTAATGTTAAAGATCAGGTTAGGGTTGCGATTGGACCTAGGGTTAGGGTTATGTTGAGGGCTAAGGCTAGAGATCCGGTTAGGGTTCCCATTGGACCTAGGGTTAGGGTTATGTTCAGGGCTAGGGTTAGAGATCCGGTTAAGGTTCCGATTGGACCTAGGGTTAGGGTTATGTTGAGGGCTAGGGTTAGAGATCCGGTTAGGGTTCAGATTGGAGCTAGGGATAGGGTTCTGTTGAGGGCTAGTTTTAGATATCCGGTTAGGGTTCCCATGGAACCTAGGGTTAGGATTATGTTGAGGCCTAGGTTTAGAGATCCGGTTATGGTTCCGAATGGACCTAGGGTTAGGGTTACGTTGAGGGCTAGGGTTAGAGATCCGGTTAGGGTTACGATTGGACCTAGGATTAGGGTTATGTTGAGGGCTAGGGTTAGAGAACCGGTTAGGGTTCCGATTGGACCTAGGGTTAGGGTTATGTTGAGGGCTAGGGTTAGAGAACCGGTTACGGTTCCGAATCGACCTAGGGTTAGGGATAAGTTGAGGGTTAGGTTTAGAGATCTGGTTAGGGTTCCGATTGAACCTAGGGTTAGGGTTATGTGTAGGGCTAGGGGTAGAGTTCCGGTTAGGGTTCCGATTGGACCTAGGGTTAGGGTTATGTTTAGGGCTAGGGCTAGAGATCAGGTTAGGGTTCCGATTGGACCTATGGTTAGGGTTATATTGAGGGCTAGGGTTAGAGATCCGGTTAGGGTTCCGATTGGACCTAGGGTTAGGGTTATGTTGAGGGTTAGGGTTAGAGATCCGGTTAGGGTTCAGATTGGAGCTAGGGTTAGGGTTATGTTGAGGGCTAGGGTTAGAGATCCGGTTAAGGTTCAGATTGGAGCTAGGGTTAGGGTTATGTTGAGGGCTGGGGATAGAGATCCGGTTAGGGTTCAGATTGGAGCTAGGGTTAGGGTTATGTTGAGGGCTAGGGTTAGAGATCCGGTTAGGGTTCAGATTGGAGCTAGGGTTAGGGTTATGTTGAGGGCTAGGGTTAGAGATCCTTTTAGGGTTCAGATTGGAGCTAGGGTTAGGGTTATGTTGAGGGTTAGGGTTAGAGATCCGGTCAAGGTTCCGATTGGACCTAGAGTTAGGGTTATGTTGAGGGCTAGGGTTAGAGATCCGGTTAGGCTTACGATTGGACTTAGGGTTTGGGTTATGTTGAGGGCTAGGGTTAGAGATCCGGTTAGGGTTCCGATTGGACCTAGGGATAGGGTTTTGTTGAGGGCTGGGGTTAGAGATCCGGTTACGGTTCCGATTGGACCTAGGGATAGGGTTCTGTTGAGGGCTAGTTTTAGATATCCGGTTAGGGTTCCCATGGAACCTAGGGTTAGGATTATGTTGAAGGCTAGGGTTAGAGATCCCGTTAGGGTTCCGATTGGACCTAGGGTTAGGGTTACGTTGAGGGCTAGGGTTAGAGATCCGGTTAGGGTTCTGATTGGACCTAGGTTTAGGGATATGTTGAGGGCTAGGGTTAGAGTTCCGGTTAGGGTTACGATTAGACCTAGGGTTAGGGTTATGTTGAGGGCTAGGGTTAGATATCCGGTTAGGTTTCCGATTGTACCTAGGATTAGGGATATGTTGAGGGCTAGGGTTAGAGATCCGGTTAGGGTTCCGATTGGACCTAGGGTTAGGGTTATGTTGAGGGGTAGGGTTAGAGATCCAGTTAGGATTCCGATTGGACCTAGGGATAGGGTTATGTTGAGGGCTAGGTTTAGAGATCCGGTTAGGGTTCCGATTGGACCTAGGGTTAGGGTTATGTATAGGGCTAGGTTTAGAGATCCGGTTAGGGTTACGATTAGACCTAGGGATAGGGTTATGTTGAGGGCTAGGGTTAGAGAACCGGTTAGGGTTCCGAATCGACCTAGGGTTAGGGATATGTTGAGGGTTAGGTTTAGAGATCTGGTTAGGGTTCCGATTGAACCTAGGGTTAGGGTTATGTATAGGTCTAGGGATAGAGATCCGATTAGGGTTCCGATTGGACCTTGGTTAGGGTTATGTTGAGGGCTAGGGTTAGAGATCCGGTTAGGGTTCCGATTGGACCTAGGGTTAGGGTTATGTTGAGGGCTAGGGTTAGAGATCCGGTTAGGGTTCCGATTGGACCTAGGGTTAGGGTTATGTTGAGGGCTAGGGTTAGAGATCCGGTTAGGGTTACGATTGGACCTAGGATTAGGGTTATGTTGAGGGCTAGGGTTAGAGATCCGGTTAGGGTTCCGATTGGACCTAGGGTTAGGGTTATGTTGAGGGCTAGGTTTAGAGATCCGGTTAGGGTTCCGATTGGACCTAGGGTTAGGGTTATGTATAGGGCTAGGTTTGGAGATCCGGTTAGGGTTACGATTAGACCTAGGGATAGGGTTATGTTGAGGGCTAGGGTTAGAGATCCGGTTAGGATTCCGATTGGACCTAGGGTTAGGGTTATGTATAGGTCTAGGGATAGAGATCCGGTTAGGGTTACGATTAGACCTAGGGTTAGGGTTATGATGAGGGCTAGGGTTAGAGATCAGGATAGGGTTCCGATTGGACCTAGGGTTAGGGTTATGTTGAGGGCTATGTTTAGAGATCCGGTTAGGGTTACGATTAGACCTAGGGATAGGGTTATGATGAGGGCTAGGGTTAGAGAACAGGATAGGGTTCCGATTGGACCTAGGGTTAGGGTTATGTTGAGGGCTATGTTTAGAGATCCGGTTAGGGTTCCGATTGGACCTAGGGTTAGGGTTATGTTGAGGGCTAGGGTTAGAGATCCGGTTAGGGTTCCGATTGGACCTAGGGTTAGGGTTTTGTTGAGGGCTAGGGTTAGAGATCCGGTTAGGGTTACGATTGGACCTAGGATTAGGGTTATGTTGAGGGCTAGGGTTAGAGATCCGGTTAGGGTTCCGATTGGACCTAGGGTTAGGGTTATGTTGAGGGCTAGGTTTAGAGATCCGGTTAGGGTTCCGATTGGACCTTGGGTTAGGGTTATGTATAGGGCTAGGTTTGGAGATCCGGTTAGGGTTACGATTAGACCTAGGGATAGGGTTATGTTGAGGGCTAGGGTTAGAGATCCGGTTAGGATTCCGATTGGACTTAGGGTTAGGGTTATGTATAGGTCTAGGGATAGAGATCCGGTTAGGGTTACGATTAGACCTAGGGTTAGGGTTATGATGAGGGCTAGGGTTAGAGATCAGGATAGGGTTCCGATTGGACCTAGGGTTAGGGTTATGTTGAGAGCTAGGGTTTGAGATCCGGTTAGGGTTCCGAATCGACCTAGGGTTACGGTTATGCTGAGGGCTAGGGTTAGAGATCTGGTTAGGGTTCCGATTGGACCTAGGGTTAGGGCTATGTGTAGGGCTAGTGTTAGAGATCCGGTTAGGGTTCCGATTGGACCTAGGGTTAGGGTTATGTTGAGGGCTAGGGTTAGAGATCCGGTTAGGGTTCCGATTGGACCTAGGGTTAGGGTTATGTTGAGGGCTAATGTTAGAGATCAGGTTAGGGTTGCGATTGGACCTAGGGTTAGGGTTATGTTGAGGGCTAGGGCTAGAGATCAGGTTAGGGTTCCCATTGGACCTAGGGTTAGGGTTATGTTGAGGGCTAGTGTTAGATATCCGGATCAGGTTCCCATTGGACCTAGGGTTAGGATTATGTTGAAGGCTAGGGTTAGAGATCCCGTTAGAGTTCCGATTGGATCTAGGGTTAGGGTTATGTTGAGGGCTAGTGTTAGAGATCCCGTAAGGTTTCAGATTGGAGCTAGCGTTAGGGTTATGTTGAGGGCTAGGGTTAGAGATCCGGTTAGGGTTCAGATTGGAGCTAGGGTTTGGGTTATGTTGAGGGCTAGGGTTAGAGATCTGGTTAAGGTTCAGATTCGAGCTAGGGTTAGGGTTATGTTGAGGGTTAGGGTTAGAGATTCGGTTAGGGTTCCGATTGGACATAGGGTTAGGGTTATGTTGAGGGCTAGGGTTAGAGATCCGGTTAGGGTTCCGATTGGACCTAGGGATAGGGTTTTGTTGAGGGCTAGGGTTAGAGATCCGGTTACGGTTCCGATTGGACCTAAGGATAGGGTTCTGTTGAGGGCTAGTTTTAGATATCCGGTTAGGGTTCCCATGGAACCTAGGGTTAGGATTATGTTGAAGGCTAGGGTTAGAGATCCCGTTAGGGTTCCGATTGGACCTAGGGTTAGGGTTACGTTGAGGGCTATGGTTAGAGATCCGGTTAGGGTTCCGATTGGAGCTAGGGTTAGGGTTATGTTGAGGGCTATGGTTAGAGATCCCGTTGGAGTTCCGATTGGATCTAGGGTTAGGGTTATGTTGAGGGCTAGTGTTAGAGATCCCGTAAGGGTTCAGATTGGAGCTAGGGTTAGGGTTATGTTGAGGGCTAGGGTTAGAGATCCGGTTAGGGTTCAGATTGGAGCTAGAGTTAGGGTTATGTTGAGGGCTAGGGTTAGAGATCCGGTTAGGGTTCCAATTGGACCTAGGGTTAGGGTTATGTTGAGGGCTAGGGTTAGAGATCCGGTTAGGGTTCAGATTGGAGCTAAGGTTAGGGTTATGTTGAGGGCTAGGGTTAGAGATCCGGTTAGGGTTCCGATTGGACCTAGGGTTAGGGTTATGTTGAGGGCTAGGGTTAGAGATCCGGTTAGGGTTCAGATTGGAGCTAGGGTTAGGGTTATGTTGAGGGCTAAGGTTAGAGATCCGGTCAGGGTTCAGATTGGAGCTAGGGTTAGGGTTATGTTGAGGGCTAGGGTTAGAGATCCGGTTAGGGTTCCGAATCGACCTAGGGTTAGGGTTATGTTGAGGGCTAGGGTCACAGATCCGGTTAGGGTTCCGATTGGACCTAGGGTTAGGGTTATGTGTAGGGCTAGGGTTAGAGATCCGTTTAGGGTTACGATTAGACCTAGGGTTAGGGTTATGTTGAGGGCTAGGGTTAGAGATCCGGTTAGTGTTCCGATTGGACCTATGCTTAAGGTTATATTGAGGGATAGCGTTAGAGATCCGGTTAGGGTTCTGATTGGACCTAGGGTTAGGGTTATGTTGAGGGCAGGGGTTAGAGATCCGGTTAGGGTTACGATTAGACCTAGGGTTAGGGTTATGTTGAGGACTAGGGTTAGAGATCCGGTTAGGGTTCCGATTGGACCTAGGTTAGGGTTATGTTGAGAGCTACGGTTAGAGATCCGGTTAGGGTTCTGATTGGACCTAGGTTTAGGGATATGTTGAGGGCTAGGGTTAGAGTTCCGGTTAGGGTTACGATTAGACCTAGGGTTAGGGTTATGTTGAGGGCTAGGGTTAGAGAATCGGTTAGGGTTCCGAATCGACCTAGGGTTAGGGATATGTTGAGGGTTAGGTTTAGAGATCTGGTTAGGGTTCCGATTGAACCTAGGGTTAGTGTTATGTGTAGGGCTAGGGGTAGAGTTCCGATTAGGGTTCCGATTGGACCTAGGGTTAGGGTTATGTTGAGGACTAGGGTTTGAGATCCGGTTAGGGTTCCGAATCGACCTAGGGTTACGGTTATGCTGAGGGCTAGGGTTAGAGATCCGGTTAGGGTTCCGATTGGACCTAGGGTTAGGGTTATGTGTAGGAATAGGGTTAGAGATCCGGTTAGGGTTCCGATTGGACCTAGGGTTAGGGTTATGTTGAGGGCTAGGGTTAGAGATCCGTTTAGGATTCCGATTGGACCTAGGGTTAGGGTTATGTTGAGGGCTAATGTTAGAGATCAGGTTAGGTTTCCTATTAGACCTAGGGTTACTGTTATGTTGAGGTCTAGGGTTAGAGATCCGGTTAGGGTTTCGATTGGACCTAGGGTTAGGGTTATGTGTAGGGCTAGAGTTAGAGATCCGGTTATGGTTACGATTAGACCTAGGGTTAGGGTTATGTTGAAGGCTAGGGTTAGAGATCCGGTTAGGGTTATGATTGGACCTAGGGTTAGGGTTATGTTGAGGGCTAGGGGTAGAGATCCGGTTAGGGTTCCGATTGGACCTAGGGTTAGGGATATGTTGAGGGCTAGGGTTAGAGATCCGGTTAGGGTTCCGAATCGACCTAGGGTTACGGTTATGCTGAGGGCTAGGATTAGAGATCCGGTTAGGGTTCCGATTGGACCTAGGGTTAGGGCTATGTGTAGGGCTAGTGTTAGAGATCCGGTTAGGGTTCCGATTGGACCTAGGGTTAGGGTTATGTTGAGGGCTAGGGTTAGAGATCCGGTTAGGGTTCCGATTGGACCTAGGGTTAGGGTTATGTTGAGGGCTAGGGTTTGAGATCCGGTTAGGGTTCCGAATCGACCTAGGGTTACGGTTATGCTGAGGGCTAGGGTTAGAGATCCGGTTAGGGTTCCGATTGGACCTAGGGTTAGGGCTCTGTGTAGGGCTAGTGTTAGAGATCCGGTTAGGGTTCCGATTGGACCTAGGGTTAGGGTTATGTTGAGGGCTAGGGTTAGAGATCCGGTTAGGGTTCCCATTGGACCTAGGGTTAGGGTTATGTTGAGGGCTAGGGTTAGAGATCCGGTTAAGGTTCCGATTGGACCTAGGGTTAGGGTTATGTTGAGGGCTAGGGTTAGAGATCCGGTTAGGGTTCCGATTGGACCTTGGGTTAGGGTTATGTATAGGGCTAGGTTTGGAGATCCGGTTAGGGTTACGATTAGACCTAGGGATAGGGTTATGTTGAGGGCTAGGGTTAGAGATCCGGTTAGGATTCCGATTGGACTTAGGGTTAGGGTTATGTATAGGTCTAGGGATAGAGATCCGGTTAGGGTTACGATTAGACCTAGGGTTAGGGTTATGATGAGGGCTAGGGTTAGAGATCAGGATAGGGTTCCGATTGGACCTAGGGTTAGGGTTATGTTGAGAGCTAGGGTTTGAGATCCGGTTAGGGTTCCGAATCGACCTAGGGTTACGGTTATGCTGAGGGCTAGGGTTAGAGATCTGGTTAGGGTTCCGATTGGACCTAGGGTTAGGGCTATGTGTAGGGCTAGTGTTAGAGATCCGGTTAGGGTTCCGATTGGACCTAGGGTTAGGGTTATGTTGAGGGCTAGGGTTAGAGATCCGGTTAGGGTTCCGATTGGACCTAGGGTTAGGGTTATGTTGAGGGCTAATGTTAGAGATCAGGTTAGGGTTGCGATTGGACCTAGGGTTAGGGTTATGTTGAGGGCTAGGGCTAGAGATCCGGTTAGGGTTCCCATTGGACCTAGGGTTAGGGTTATGTTGAGGGCTAGTGTTAGATATCCGGATCAGGTTCCCATTGGACCTAGGGTTAGGATTATGTTGAAGGCTAGGGTTAGAGATCCCGTTAGAGTTCCGATTGGATCTAGGGTTAGGGTTATGTTGAGGGCTAGTGTTAGAGATCCCGTAAGGGTTCAGATTGGAGCTAGCGTTAGGGTTATGTTGAGGGCTAGGGTTAGAGATCCGGTTAGGGTTCAGATTGGAGCTAGGGTTTGGGTTATGTTGAGGGCTAGGGTTAGAGATCTGGTTAAGGTTCAGATTCGAGCTAGGGTTAGGGTTATGTTGAGGGTTAGGGTTAGAGATTCGGTTAGGGTTCCGATTGGACATAGGGTTAGGGTTATGTTGAGGGCTAGGGTTAGAGATCCGGTTAGGGTTCCGATTGGACCTAGGGATAGGGTTTTGTTGAGGGCTAGGGTTAGAGATCCGGTTACGGTTCCGATTGGACCTAAGGATAGGGTTCTGTTGAGGGCTAGTTTTAGATATCCGGTTAGGGTTCCCATGGAACCTAGGGTTAGGATTATGTTGAAGGCTAGGGTTAGAGATCCCGTTAGGGTTCCGATTGGACCTAGGGTTAGGGTTACGTTGAGGGCTATGGTTAGAGATCCGGTTAGGGTTCCGATTGGAGCTAGGGTTAGGGTTATGTTGAGGGCTATGGTTAGAGATCCCGTTAGAGTTCCGATTGGATCTAGGGTTAGGGTTATGTTGAGGGCTAGTGTTAGAGATCCCGTAAGGGTTCAGATTGGAGCTAGGGTTAGGGTTATGTTGAGGGCTAGGGTTAGAGATCCGGTTAGGGTTCAGATTGGAGCTAGAGTTAGGGTTATGTTGAGGGCTAGGGTTAGAGATCCGGTTAGGGTTCCGATTGGACCTAGGGTTAGGGTTATGTTGAGGGCTAGGGTTAGAGATCCGGTTAGGGTTCAGATTGGAGCTAAGGTTAGGGTTATGTTGAGGGCTAGGGTTAGAGATCCGGTTAGGGTTCCGATTGGACCTAGGGTTAGGGTTATGTTGAGGGCTAGGGTTAGAGATCCGGTTAGGGTTCAGATTGGAGCTAGGGTTAGGGTTATGTTGAGGGCTAAGGTTAGAGATCCGGTCAGGGTTCAGATTGGAGCTAGGGTTAGGGTTATGTTGAGGGCTAGGGTTAGAGATCCGGTTAGGGTTCCGAATCGACCTAGGGTTAGGGTTATGTTGAGGGCTAGGGTCACAGATCCGGTTAGGGTTCCGATTGGACCTAGGGTTAGGGTTATGTGTAGGGCTAGGGTTAGAGATCCGTTTAGGGTTACGATTAGACCTAGGGTTAGGGTTATGTTGAGGGCTAGGGTTAGAGATCCGGTTAGTGTTCCGATTGGACCTATGCTTAGGGTTATATTGAGGGATAGCGTTAGAGATCCGGTTAGGGTTCTGATTGGACCTAGGGTTAGGGTTATGTTGAGGGCAGGGGTTAGAGATCCGGTTAGGGTTACGATTAGACCTAGGGTTAGGGTTATGTTGAGGACTAGGGTTAGAGATCCGGTTAGGGTTCCGATTGGACCTAGGTTAGGGTTATGTTGAGAGCTACGGTTAGAGATCCGGTTAGGGTTCTGATTGGACCTAGGTTTAGGGATATGTTGAGGGCTAGGGTTAGAGTTCCGGTTAGGGTTACGATTAGACCTAGGGTTAGGGTTATGTTGAGGGCTAGGGTTAGAGAATCGGTTAGGGTTCCGAATCGACCTAGGGTTAGGGATATGTTGAGGGTTAGGTTTAGAGATCTGGTTAGGGTTCCGATTGAACCTAGGGTTAGTGTTATGTGTAGGGCTAGGGGTAGAGTTCCGATTAGGGTTCCGATTGGACCTAGGGTTAGGGTTATGTTGAGGACTAGGGTTTGAGATCCGGTTAGGGTTCCGAATCGACCTAGGGTTACGGTTATGCTGAGGGCTAGGGTTAGAGATCCGGTTAGGGTTCCGATTGGACCTAGGGTTAGGGTTATGTGTAGGAATAGGGTTAGAGATCCGGTTAGGGTTCCGATTGGACCTAGGGTTAGGGTTATGTTGAGGGCTAGGGTTAGAGATCCGTTTAGGATTCCGATTGGACCTAGGGTTAGGGTTATGTTGAGGGCTAATGTTAGAGATCAGGTTAGGTTTCCTATTAGACCTAGGGTTACTGTTATGTTGAGGTCTAGGGTTAGAGATCCGGTTAGGGTTTCGATTGGACCTAGGGTTAGGGTTATGTGTAGGGCTAGAGTTAGAGATCCGGTTATGGTTACGATTAGACCTAGGGTTAGGGTTATGTTGAAGGCTAGGGTTAGAGATCCGGTTAGGGTTATGATTGGACCTAGGGTTAGGGTTATGTTGAGGGCTAGGGGTAGAGATCCGGTTAGGGTTCCGATTGGACCTAGGGTTAGGGATATGTTGAGGGCTAGGGTTAGAGATCCGGTTAGGGTTCCGAATCGACCTAGGGTTACGGTTATGCTGAGGGCTAGGATTAGAGATCCGGTTAGGGTTCCGATTGGACCTAGGGTTAGGGCTATGTGTAGGGCTAGTGTTAGAGATCCGGTTAGGGTTCCGATTGGACCTACGGTTAGGGTTATGTTGAGGGCTAGGGTTAGAGATCCGGTTAGGGTTCCGATTGGACCTAGGGTTAGGGTTATGTTGAGGGCTAGGGTTTGAGATCCGGTTAGGGTTCCGAATCGACCTAGGGTTACGGTTATGCTGAGGGCTAGGGTTAGAGATCCGGTTAGGGTTCCGATTGGACCTAGGGTTAGGGCTCTGTGTAGGGCTAGTGTTAGAGATCCGGTTAGGGTTCCGATTGGACCTAGGGTTAGGGTTATGTTGAGGGCTAGGGTTAGAGATCCGGTTAGGGTTCCCATTGGACCTAGGGTTAGGGTTATGTTGAGGGCTAGGGTTAGAGATCCGGTTAAGGTTCCGATTGGACCTAGGGTTAGGGTTATGTTGAGGGCTAGGGTTAGAGATCCGGTTAGGGTTCAGATTGGAGCTAGGGTTAGGGGTATGTTGAGGGCTAAGGTTAGAGATCCGTTTAAGGTTCCGATTGGACCTAAGGTTAGGGTTATGTTGAGGGCTAGTGTTAGATATCCGCATCAGGTTCCCATTGGACCTAGGGTTAGGATTATGTTGAAGTCTAGGGTTAGAGATCCCGTTAGAGTTCCGATTGGATCTAGGGTTAGGGTTATGTTGAGGGCTAGGGTTAGAGATCCGGTTAGGGTTCCGATTGGACCTAGGGTTAGGGTTATGTTGAGGGGTAGGGTTAGAGATCCAGTTAGGATTCCGATTGGACCTAGGGTTAGGGTTATGTTTAGGGCTAGGTTTAGAGATCCGGTTAGGGTTCCGATTGGACCTAGGGTTAGGGTTATGTATAGGGCTAGGTTTAGAGATCCGGTTAGGGTTACGATTAGACCTCGGGATAGGGTTATGTTGAGGGCTAGGTTTAGAGATCCGGTTATGGTTCCGATTGGACCTAGGGTTAGGGTTACGTTGAGGGCTAGGGTTAGAGATCCGGTTAGGGTTACGATTGGACCTAGGATTAGGGTTATGTTGAGGGCTAGGGTTAGAGAACCGGTTAGGGTTCCGATTGGACCTAGGGTTAGGGTTATGTTGAGGGCTAGGGTTAGAGAACCAGTTAGGGTTCCGAATCGACCTAGGGTTAGGGATAAGTTGAGGGTTAGGTTTAGAGATCTGGTTAGGGTTCCGATTGAACCTAGGGTTAGGGTTATGTGTAGGGCTAGGGGTAGAGTTCCGGTTAGGGTTTCGATTGGACCTAGGGTTAGGGTTATGTTTAGGGCTAGGGCTAGAGATCAGGTTAGGGTTCCGATTGGACCTAGGGTTAGGGTTATATTGAGGGCTAGGGTTAGAGATCCGGTTAGGGTTCCGATTGGACCTAGGGTTAGGGTTATGTTGAAGGCTAGGTTTAGAGATCCGGTTAGGGTTCCGATTGGAGCTAGGGTTAGGGTTATGTTGAGGGCTAGGGTTAGAGATCCGGTTAGGGTTAGGATTGGACCTACGGTTAGGGTTATGATGAGGGCTAGGGTTAGAGATCCGGTTAGGGTTCCGATTGGACCTAGGGTTAGGGTTATGTTGAGGACTAGGGTTTGAGACCCGGTTAGGGTTCCGATTCGACCTAGGGTTACGGTTATGCTGAGGGCTAGGGTTAGAGATCCGGTTAGGGTTCCGATTGGACCTAGGGTTAGGGTTATGTGTAGGGCTAGAGTTAGAGATCCAGTTAGGGTTACGATTAGACCTAGGGTTAGGGTTATGTTGAGGGCTAGGGTTAGAGATCCGGTTAGGGTTCCGATTGGACCTAGGGTTAGGGTTATGTTGAGGGCTAGGGTTAGAGATCCGGTTAGGGTTACGATTGGACCTAGGGTTAGGGTTATATTGAGGGCTAGGGTTAGAGATCCGGTTAGGGTTAAGATTGGACCTAGGGTTAGGGTTATGTTGAGGGCTAGGGTTAGAGATCCGGTTAGGGTTCCGATTGGACCTAGGGTTAGGGTTATGTATAGGTCTAGGGATAGAGATTCGGTTAGGGTTACGATTAGACCTAGGGTTAGGGTTATGTTGAGGGCTAGTGTTAGAGATCCGGTTAGGGTTCAGATTGGAGCTAGGGTTAGGGTTATGTTGAGGGCTAGGGTTAGATATCCGGTTAGGGTTCAGATTGGAGCTAGGGTTAGGGTTATGTTGAGGGCTAGGGTTAGAGATCCGGCTAAGGTTCCGATTGGACCTAGGGTTAGGGTTATGTTGAGGGCTAATGTTAGAGATCAGGTTAGGGTTCCTATTTGACCTAGGGTTAGTGTTATGTTGAGGGCTAGGGTTAGAGATCCGGTTAGGGTTCAGATTGGAGCTAGGGTTAGGGTTATGTTGAGGGCTAGGGTTAGAGATCCGGTTAGGGTTCCGATTGGACCTAGGGTTAGGGTTATGTTGAGGGCTAATGTTAGAGATCAGGTTAGGGTTCCTATTTGACCTAGGGTTAGTGTTATGTTGAGGGCTAGGGTTAGAGATCCGGTTAGGGTTCCGATTGGACCTAGGGTTAGGGTTATGTGTAGGGCTAGAGTTAGAGATCCAGTTAGGGTTACGATTAGACCTAGGGTTAGGGTTATGTTGAGGGCTAGGGTTAGAGATCCGGTTAGGGTTCCGATTGGACCTAGGGTTAGGGTTATGTTGAGGGCTAGGGTTAGAGATCCGGTTAGGGTTCCGATTGGACCTAGGGTTAGGGTTATGTATAGGTCTAGGGATAGAGATCCGGTCAGGGTTACGATTAGACCTAGGGTTAGGGTTATGTTGAGGGCTAGTGTTAGAGATCCCGTAAGGGTTCAGATTGGAGCTAGGGTTAGGGTTATGTTGAGGGCTAGGGTTAGAGATCCGGTTAGGGTTCAGATTGGAGCTAGGGTTAGGGTTATGTTGAGGGCTAGGGTTAGAGGTCCGGTTAGGGTTCAGATTGGAGCTAGGGTTAGGGTTATGTTGAGGGCTAGGGTTAGAGATCCGGTTAGGGTTCAGATTGGAGCTAGGGTTAGGGTTATGTTGAAGGCTAGGGTTAGAGATCCGTTTAGGGTTCAGATTGGAGCTAGGGTTAGGGTTCTGTTGAGGGCTAGTTTTAGATATCCGGTTAGGGTTCCCATGGAACCTAGGGTTAGGATTATGTTGAAGGCTAGGGTTAGAGATCCCGTTAGGGTTCCGATTGGACCTAGGGTTAGGGTTACGTTGAGGGCTAGTGTTAGAGATCCGGTTAGGGTTCTGATTGGACCTAGGTTTAGGGATATGTTGAGGGCTAGGGTTAGAGTTCCGGTTAGGGTTACGATTAGACCTAGGGTTAGGGTTATGTTGAGGGCTAGGGTTAGATATCCGGTTAGGTTTCCGATTGTACCTAGGATTAGGGATATGTTGAGGGCTAGGGTTAGAGATCCGGTTAGGGTTCCGATTGGACCTAGGGTTAGGGTTATGTTGAGGGGTAGGGTTAGAGATCCAGTTAGGATTCCGATTGGACCTAGGGTTAGGGTTATGTTGAGGGCTAGGTTTAGAGATCCGGTTAGGGTTCCGATTGGACCTAGGGTTAGGGTTATGTATAGGGCTAGGTTTAGAGATCCGGTTAGGGTTACGCTTAGACCTAGGGATAGGGTTATGTTGAGGGCTAGGTTTAGAGATCCGGTTAGGGTTCCGATTGGACCTAGGGTTAGGGTTATGTATAGGGCTAGGTTTAGAGATCCGGTTAGGGTTACGATTAGACCTAGGGATAGGGTTATGTTGAGCTCTAGGGTTAGAGAACCGGTTATGGTTTTGAATGGACCTAGGGTTAGGGTTATGTTGAGGGCTAGGGTTAGAGATCCGGTTAGGGTTACGATTGGACCTAGGATTAGGGTTATGTTGAGGGCAAGGGTTAGAGAACCGGTTAGGGTTCCGATTGGAACTAGGGTTAGGGTTATGTTGAGGGATAGGGTTAGAGAACCGGTTAGGGTTCCGATTGGACCTAGGGTTAGGGTTATGTTGAGGGCTAGGTTTAGAGATCCTGTTAGGGTTCCGGTTGGAGCTAGGGTTAGGGTTATGTTGAGGGCTAGGGTTAGAGGTCCGGTTAGGGTTAGGATTGGACCTACGGTTAGGGTTATGATGAGGGCTAGGGTTAGAGATCCTTACAGGGTTCCGATTGGACCTAGGGTTAGGGTTATGTTGAGGAATAGGGTTTGAGATCCGGTTAGGGTTCCGAATCGACCTAGGGTTACGGTTATGCTGAGGGCTAGGGTTAGAAATCCGGTTAGGGTTCCGATTGGACCTAGGGTTAGGGTTATG
This sequence comes from Miniopterus natalensis, assembly GCF_054644295.1. Lineage (NCBI taxonomy): Eukaryota > Metazoa > Chordata > Mammalia > Chiroptera > Miniopteridae > Miniopterus > Miniopterus natalensis. Next base: position 84,991,635 of record NC_142089.1, read on the forward strand.
TTGAGGGCTAATGTTAGAGATCAGGTTAGGGTTCCTATTAGACCTAGGGTTAGTGTTATGTTGAGGGCTAGGGTTAGAGATCCGGTTAGGGTTCCGATTGGACCTAGGGTTAGGGTTATGTGTAGGGCTAGAGTTAGAGATCCGGTTAGGTTTACGATTAGACCTAGGGTTAGGGTTATGTGGAAGGCTAGGGTTAGACATCCGATTAGGGTTACGATTGGACCTAGGGTTAGGGTTATGTTGAGGGCTAGGGGTAGAGATCCGGTTAGGTTTCCGATTGGACCTAGGGTTAGGCTTATGTTGAAGGCTAGGGTTAGAGATCCGGTTAGGGTTCCGATTGGACCTAGGGTTAGGGTTATGTTGAGGGCTAGGGTTAGAGATCCGGTTAGGGTTCTGATTGGACCTAGGTTTAGGGATATGTTGAGGGCTAGGGTTAGAGTTCCGGTTAGGGTTACGATTAGACCTAGGGTTAGGGTTATGTTGAGGGCTAGGGTTAGATATCCGGTTAGGTTTCCGATTGTACCTAGGATTAGGGATATGTTGAGGGCTAGGGTTAGAGATCCGGTTAGGGTTCCGATTGGACCTAGGGTTAGGGTTATGTTGAGGGGTAGGGTTAGAGATCCAGTTAGGATTCCGATTGGACCTAGGGTTAGGGTTATGTTGAGGGCTAGGTTTAGAGATCCGGTTAGGGTTCCGATTGGACCTAGGGTTAGGGTTATGTATAGGGCTAGGTTTAGAGATCCGGTTAGGGTTACGCTTAGACCTAGGGATAGGGTTATGTTGAGGGCTAGGTTTAGAGATCCGGTTAGGGTTCCGATTGGACCTAGGGTTAGGGTTATGTATAGGGCTAGGTTTAGAGATCCGGTTAGGGTTACGATTAGACCTAGGGATAGGGTTATGTTGAGCTCTAGGGTTAGAGAACCGGTTATGGTTTTGAATGGACCTAGGGTTAGGGTTATGTTGAGGGCTAGGGTTAGAGATCCGGTTAGGGTTACGATTGGACCTAGGATTAGGGTTATGTTGAGGGCAAGGGTTAGAGAACCGGTTAGGGTTCCGATTGGAACTAGGGTTAGGGTTATGTTGAGGGATAGGGTTAGAGAACCGGTTAGGGTTCCGATTGGACCTAGGGTTAGGGTTATGTTGAGGGCTAGGTTTAGAGATCCTGTTAGGGTTCCGGTTGGAGCTAGGGTTAGGGTTATGTTGAGGGCTAGGGTTAGAGGTCCGGTTAGGGTTAGGATTGGACCTACGGTTAGGGTTATGATGAGGGCTAGGGTTAGAGATCCTTACAGGGTTCCGATTGGACCTAGGGTTAGGGTTATGTTGAGGAATAGGGTTTGAGATCCGGTTAGGGTTCCGAATCGACCTAGGGTTACGGTTATGCTGAGGGCTAGGGTTAGAAATCCGGTTAGGGTTCCGATTGGACCTAGGGTTAGGGTTATGTTGAGGGCTAATGTTAGAGATCAGGTTAGGGTTCCTATTAGACCTAGGGTTAGTGTTATGTTGAGGGCTAGGGTTAGAGATCCGGTTAGGGTTCCGATTGGACCTAGGGTTAGGGTTATGTGTAGGGCTAGAGTTAGAGATCCGGTTAGGTTTACGATTAGACCTAGGGTTAGGGTTATGTGGAAGGCTAGGGTTAGACATCCGATTAGGGTTACGATTGGACCTAGGGTTAGGGTTATGTTGAGGGCTAGGGGTAGAGATCCGGTTAGGGTTCCGATTGGACCTAGGGTTAGGCTTATGTTGAAGGCTAGGGTTAGAGATCCGGTTAGGGTTCCGATTGGACCTAGGGTTAGGGTTATGTTGAGGGCTAGGGTTAGAGATCCGGTTAGGGTTACGATTGGACCTAGGGTTAGAGTTATGTTGAGGGCTAGGGTTAGAGATCCGGTTAGGATTCCGATTGGACCTAGGGTTTGGGTTATGTATAGGTCTAGGGATAGAGATCCGGTTAGGGTTACGATTAGACCTAGGGTTAGGGTTATGTTGAGGGCTAGGGTTAGAGTTCCGGTTAGGGTTCCGATTGGAGCTAGGGTTAGGGTTATGTTGAGGGCTAGGGTTAGAGATACGGTTAGGGTTCCGATTGGACCTAGGGTTAGGGTTATGTTGAGAGCTAGGGTTTGAGATCCGGTTAGGGTTCCGAATCAACCTAGGGTTACGGTTATGCTGAGGGCTAGGGTTAGAGATCCGGTTAGGGTTCCGATTGGACCTAGGGTTAGGGCTATGTTGAGGGCTAGTGTTAGAGATCCCGTAGGGTTCAGATTGGAGCTAGGGTTAGGGTTATGTTGAGGGCTAGGGTTAGAGATCTGGTTAGGGTTCAGATTGGAGCTAGGGTTAGGGTTATGTTGAGGGCTAGGGTTAGAGATCCGGTCAGGTTTCAGATTGGAGCTAGGGTTAGGGTTATGTTGAGGGCTAGGGTTAGAGATCCGGTCAGGGTTCAGATTGGAGCTAGGGTTAGGGTTATGTTGAGGGCTAGGGTTAGAGATCCGGTCAGGGTTCCGATTGGACCTAGGGTTAGGGTTATGTGTAGGACTAGGTTTAGAGATCCATTTAGGGTTACGATTAGACCTAGGGTTAGGGTTATGTTGAGGGCTATGTTTAGAGATCCGTTTAGGGTTCCGATTGGACCTAGGGTTAGGGTTATGTTGAGGGCTAGGGTTAAAGATCCGGTTAGTGTTCCGATTGGACCTATGCTTAGGGTTATGTTGAGGGATAGCGTTAGAGATCCGGTTCGGGTTCTGATTGGACCTAGGGTTAGGGTTATGTTGAGGGCAGGGGTTAGATATCCGGTTAGGGTTACGATTAGACCTAGGGTTAGGGTTATGTTGAGGACTAGGTTTAGAGATCCGGTTAGGGTTCCGATTGGACCTAGGTTAGGGTTATGTTGAGAGCTACGGTTAGAGATCCGGTTAGGGTTCTGATTGGACCTAGGTTTAGGGATATGTTGAGGGCTAGGGTTAGTGTTCCGGTTAGGGTTACGATTAGACCTAGGGTTAGGGTTATGTTGAGGGCTAGGGTTAGAGATCCGGTTAGGATTCTGATTGGACCTAGGGTTAGGGTTATGTTGAGGGCTAGGTTTAGAGATCCGGTTAGGGTTCCGATTGGACCTAGGGTTAGGGTTATGTATAGGGCTAGGTTTAGAGATCCGGTTAGGGTTACGATTAGACCTAGGGATAGGGTTATGTTGAGGGCTAGGTTTAGAGATCCGGTTATGGTTCCGAATGGACCTAGGGTTAGGGTTATGTTGAGGGCTAGGGTTAGAGATCCGGTTAGGGTTCCGATTGGACCTAGGGTTAGGGTTATGTTGAGGGCTAGGGTTAGAGAATCGGTTAGGGTTCCGAAACGACCTAGGGTTAGGGATATGTTGAGGGTTAGGTTTAGAGATCTGGTTAGGGTTCCGATTGAACCTAGGGTTTGGGTTATGTGTAGGGCTAGGGGTAGAGTTCCGGTTAGGGTTCCGATTGGACCTAGGGTTAGGGTTATGTTGAGGACTAGGGTTTGAGATCCGGTTAGGGTTCCGAATCGACCTAGGGTTACGGTTATGCTGAGGGCTAGGGTTAGAGATCCGGTTAGGGTTCCGATTGGACCTAGGGTTAGGGTTATGTGTAGGACTAGGGTTAGAGATCCGGTTAGGGTTCCGATTGGACCTAGGGTTAGGGTTATGTTGAGGGCTAGGGTTAGAGATCCGGTTAGGGTTCCGATTGGACCTAGGGTTAGGGTTATGTTGAGGGCTAATGTTAGAGATCAGGTTAGGTTTCCTATTAGACCTAGGGTTAGTGTTATGTTGAGGGCTAGGGTTAGAGATCCGGTTAGGGTTCCGATTGGACCTAGGGTTAGGGTTATGTGTAGGGCTAGAGTTAGAGATCCGGTTAGGGTTACGATTACACCTAGGGTTAGGGTTATTTTGAAGGCTAGGGTTAGAGATCCGGTTAGGGTTACGATTTGACCTAGGGTTAGGGCTATGTTGAGGGCTAGGGGTAGAGATCCGGTTAGGGTTCCGATTGGACCTAGGGTTAGTTATATGTTGAGGGCTAGGGTTAGAGATCCGGTTAGGGTTCCGATTGGACCTAGGGCTAGGGTTATGTTGAGGGCTAGGGTTAGAGATCCGATTAGGGTTACGATTGGACCTAGGGTTAGGGTTATGTTGAGGGCTAGGGTTAGAGATCCGGTTAGGGTTCCGATTGGACCTAGGGTTAGGGTTATGTATAGGTCTAGGGATAGAGATCCGGTTAGGGTTACGATTAGACCTAGGGTTAGGGTTATGTTGAGGGCTAGGATTAGAGATCCGGTTAGGGTTCCGATTGGAGCTAGGGTTAGGGTTATGTTGAGGGCTAGGGTTAGAGATCAGGTTAGGGTTACGATTGGACCTACGGTTAGGGTTATGATGAGGGCTAGGGTTAGAGATCCGGATAGGGTTCTGATTGGACCTAGGGTTAGGGTTATGTTGAGGGCTAGGTTTAGAGATCCGGTCAGGGTTCAGATTGGAGCTAGGGTTAGGGTTATGTTGAGGGCTAGGGTTAGAGATCCGGTCAGGGTTCAGATTGGAGCTAGGGTTAGGGTTATGTTGAGGGCTAGGGTAAGAGATTCGGTTAGGGTTCCGAATCGACCTAAGGTTAGGGTTATGTTGAGGGCTAGGGTCACAGATCCGGTTAGGGTTCCGATTGGACCTAGGGTTACGGTTATGTGTAGGGCTAGGTTTAGAGATCCATTTAGGGTTACGATTAGACCTAGGGTTAGGGTTATGTTGAGGGCTATGGTTAGAGATCCGTTTAGGGTTCCGATTGGACCTATGCTTAGGGTTATGTTGAGGGATAGCGTTAGAGATCCGGTTAGGGTTCTTATTGGACATAGGGTTAGGGTTATGTTGAGGACTAGGGTTAGAGATCCGGTTAGGGGTCCGATTGGACCTAGGTTAGGGTTATGTTGAGAGCTACGGTTAGAGATCCGATTAGGGTTCTGATTGGACCTAGGTTTAGGGATATGTTGAGGGCTAGGGTTAGAGTTCCGGTTAGGGTTACGATTAGACCTAGGGTTAGGGTTATGTTGAGGGCTAGGGTTAGAGATCCGGTTAGGGTTCCGATTGGACCTAGGGTTAGGGTTATGTTGACGGCTAGGGTTAGAGATCCGGTTAGGGTTACGATTGGACCTAGGATTAGGGTTATGTTGAGGGCTAGGGTTAGAGATCCGGTTAGGGTTCCGATTGGACCTAGGGTTAGGGTTATGTTGAGGGGTAGGGTTAGAGATCCAGTTAGGATTCCGATTGGACCTAGGGTTAGGGTTATGTTGAGGGCTAGGGTTAGAGATCCGGTTAGGGTTCCGATTGGACCTAGGGTTAGGGTTATGTATAGGGCTAGGTTTAGAGATCCGGTTAGGGTTACGATTAGACCTAGGGATAGGGTTATGTTGAGGGCTAGGTTTAGAGATCCGGTTATGGTTCCGAATGGACCTAGGGTTAGGGTTATGTTGAGGGCTAGGGTTAGAGATCCGGTTAGGGTTACTATTGGACCTAGGATTAGGGTTATGTTGAGGGCTAGGGTTAGAGAACCGATTAGGGTTCCGATTGGACCTAGGGTTAGGGTTATGTTGAGGGCTAGGGTTAGAGAATAGGTTAAGGTTCCGAAACGACCTAGGGTTAGGGATATGTTGAGGGTTAGGTTTAGAGATCTGGTTAGGGTTCCGATTGAACCTAGGGTTTGGGTTATGTGTAGGGCTAGGGGTAGATTTCCGGTTAGGGTTCCGATTGGACCTAGGGTTAGGGTTATGTTGAGGACTAGGGTTTGAGATCCGGTTAGGGTTCCGAATCGACCTAGGGTTACGGTTATGCTGAGGGCTAGGGTTAGAGATCCGGTTAGGGTTCCGATTGGACCTAGGGTTAGGGTTATGTGTAGGACTAGGGTTAGAGATCCGGTTAGGGTTCCGATTGGACCTAGGGTTAGGGTTATGTTGAGGGCTAGGGTTAGAGATCCGTTTAGGGTTCCGATTGGACCTAGGGTTAGGGTTATGTTGAGGGCTAATGTTAGAGATCAGGTTAGGTTTCCTATTAGACCTAGGGTTAGTGTTATGTTGAGGGCTAGGGTTAGAGATCCGGTTAGGGTTCCGATTGGACCTAGGGTTAGGGTTATGTGTAGGGCTAGAGTTAGAGATCCGGTTAGGGTTACGATTAGACCTAGGGTTAGGGTTATGTTGAAGGCTAGGGTTAGAGATCCGGTTAGGGTTACGATTGGACCTAGGGTTAGGGTTATGTTGAGGGCTAGGGGTAGAGATCCGGTTAGGGTTCCGATTGGACCTAGGGTTAGTTATATGTTGAGGGCTAAGGTTAGAGATCCGGTTAGGGTTCCGATTGGACCTAGGGTTAGGGTAATGTTGAGGGCTAGGGTTAGAGATCCGGTTAGGGTTACGATTGGACCTAGGGTTAGGGTTATGTTGAGGGCTAGGGTTAGAGATCCGGTTAGGGTTCCGATTGGACCTAGGGTTAGGGTTATGTATAGGTCTAGGGATAGAGATCCGGTTAGGGTTACGATTAGACCTAGGGTTAGGGTTATGTTGAGGGCTAGGATTAGAGATCCGGTTAGGGTTCCGATTGGAACTAGGGTTAGGGTTATGTTGAGGGCTAGGGTTAGAGATCCGGTTAGGGTTACGATTGGACCTACGGTTAGGGTTATGATGAGGGCTAGGGTTAGAGATCCGGATAGGGTTCTGATTGGACCTAGGGTTAGGGTTATGTTGAGGGCTAGGGTTTGAGATCCGGTTAAGGTTCCGAATCGACCTAGGGTTACGGTTATGCTGAGGGCTAGGGTTAGAGATCCGTTTAGGGTTCCGATTGGACCTAGGGTTAGGGCTATGTGTAGGGCTAGTGTTAGAGATCCGGTTAGGGTTCCGATTGGACCTAGGGTTAGGGTTATGTTGAGGGCTAGGGTTAGAGATCCGGTTAGGGTTCCGATTGGACCTAGGGATAGGGTTATGTAGAGGGCTAATGTTAGAGATCAGGTTAGGGTTGCGATTGGACCTAGGGTTAGGGTTATGTTGAGGGCTAGGGCTAGAGATCCGGTTAGGGTTCCCATTGGACCTAGGGTTAGGGTTATGTTGAGGGCTAGGGTTAGAGATCCGGTTAAGGTTCCGATTGGACCTAGGGTTAGGGTTATGTTGAGGGCTAGGGTTAGAGATCCGGTTAGGGTTCCGATTGGACCTAGGGTTAGGGTTATGTTGAGGGCTAGTGTTAGATATCCGCATCAGGTTCCCATTGGACCTAGGGTTAGGATTATGTTGAAGTCTAGGGTTAGAGATCCCGTTAGAGTTCCGATTGGATCTAGGGTTAGGGTTATGTTGAAGGCTAGGGTTAGAGATCCGGTTAGGGTTCAGATTGGAGCTAGGGTTAGGGGTATGTTGAGGGCTAGGGTTAGAGATCCGTTTAGGGTTCAGATTGGAGCTAGGGTTAGGGTTATGTTGAGGGTTAGGGTTAGAGATCCGGTCAAGGTTCCGATTGGACCTAGGGTTAGGGTTATGTTGAGGGCTAGGGTTAGAGATCCGGTTAGGCTTACGATTGGACCTAGGGTTTGGGTTATGTTGAGGGCTAGGGTTAGAGATCCGGTTAGGGTTCCGATTGGACCTAGGGATAGGGTTTTGTTGAGGGCTAGGGTTAGAGATCCGGTTACGGTTCCGATTGGACCTAGGGATAGGGTTCTGTTGAGGTCTAGTTTCAGATATCTGGTTAGGTTCCCATGGAACCTAGGGTTAGGATTATGTTGAAGGCTAGGGTTAGAGATCCCGTTAGGGTTCCGATTGGACCTAGGGTTAGGGTTACGTTGAGGGCTATGGTTAGAGATCCGGTTAGGGTTCTGATTGGAGCTAGGGTAGGGTTATGTTGAGGGCTAGGGTTAGAGATCCCGTTAGAGTTCCGATTGGATCTAGGGTTAGGGTTATGTTGAGGGCTAGTGTTAGAGATCCCGTAAGGGTTCAGATTGGAGCTAGGTTTAGGGTTATGTTGAGGGCTAGGGTTAGAGATCCGGTTAGGGTTCAGATTGGAGCTAGCGTTAGGGTTATGTTGAGGGCTAGGGTTAGAGATCCGGTTAGGGTTCAGATTGGAGCTAGGGTTAGGGTTATGTTGAGGGCTAGGGTTAGAGATCCGGTTAGGGTTCAGATTGGAGCTAGGGTTAGGGTTATGTTGAGGGTTAGGGTTAGAGATCCGGTCAAGGTTCCGATTGGACCTAGGGTTAGGGTTATGTTGAGGGCTAGGGTTAGAGATCCGGTTAGGCTTACGATTGGACCTAGGGTTTGGGTTATGTTGAGGGCTAGGGCTAGAGATCCGGTTAGGGTTCCCATTGGACCTAGGGTTAGGGTTATGTTGAGGGCTAGGGTTAGAGGTCCGGTTAAGGTTCCGATTGGACCTAGGGTTAGGGTTATGTTGAGGGCTAGGGTTAGATATCCGGATCAGGTTCCCATTGGACCTAGGGTTAGGATTATGTTGAAGGATAGGATTAGAGATCCCGTTAGAGTTCCGATTGGATCTAGGGTTAGGGTTATGTTGAGGGCTAGTGTTAGAGATCCCGTAAGGGTTCAGATTGGAGCTAGGGTTAGGGTTATGTTGAGGGCTAGGGTTAGAGATCCCGTAAGGGTTCCGATTGGACATAGGGTTAGGGTTATTTTGAGGGCTAGGGTTAGAGATCCGGTTAGGGTTCAGATTGGAGCTAGGGTTAGGGTTATGTTGAGGGCTAGGGTTAGAGATCCGGTTAGGGTTCAGATTGGAGCTAGGGTTAGGGTTATGTTGAGGGCTAGGCTTAGAGATCCGGTTAAGGATCAGATTGGAGCTAGGGTTAGGGTTATGTTGAGGGCTAGTGTTAGAGATCCCCTAAGGGTTCCGATTGGACATAGGGTTAGGGTTATGTTGAGGGCTAGGGTTAGAGATCCGGTTAGGGTTCAGATTGGAGCTAGGGTTAGGGTTATGTTGAGGGCTAGGGTTAGAGATCCGGTTAGGGTTCAGATTGGAGCTAGGGTTAGGGTTATGTTGAGGGCTAGGGTTAGAGATCCGTTTAAAGTTCAGATTGGAGCTAGGGTTAGGGTTATGTTGAGGGTTAGGGTTAGAGATCCGGTCAAGGTTCCGATTGGACCTAGGGTTAGGGTTATGTTGAGGGCTAGTGTTAGAGATCCGGTTAGGCTTACGATTGGACCTAGGGTTTGGGTTATGTTGAGGGCTAGGGTTAGAGATTCGGTTAGGGTTCCGAATGGACCTAGGGATAGGGTTTTGTTGAGGGCTAGGGTTAGAGATCCGGTTACGGTTCCGATTGGACCTAGGGATAGGGTTCTGTTGAGGGCTAGTTTTAGATATCCGGTTAGGGTTCCCATGGAACCTAGGGTTAGGATTATGTTGAAGGCTAGGGTTAGAGATCCCGTTAGGGTTCCGATTGGACCTAGGGTTAGGGTTACGTTGAGGGCCATGGTTAGAGATCCGGTTAGGGTTCCGATTGGAGGTAGGGTTAGGGTTATGTTGAGGGCTAGGGTTAGAGATCCGGTTAAGGTTCCGATTGGACCTAGGGTTAGGGTTATGTTGAGGGCTAGGGTTAGAGATCCGGTTAGGGTTCCGATTGGACCTAGGGTTAGGGTTATGTTGAGGGCTAGTGTTAGATATCCGGATCAGGTTCCCATTGGACCTAGGGTTAGGATTATGTTGAAGGCTAGGGTTAGAGATCCCGTTAGAGTTCCGATTGGATCAAGGTTTAGGATTATGTTGAGGGCTAGTGTTAGAGATCCCGTAAGGGTTCAGATTGTAGCTAGGGTTAGGGTTATGTTGAGGGCTAGGGTTAGAGATCCGGTTAGGGTTCAGATTGGAGCTAGGGTTAGGGTTATGTTGAGGGCTAGGATTAGAGATCCGGTTAAGGTTCAGATTGGAGCTAGGGTTAGGGTTATGTTGAGGGCTAGGGTTAGAGATCCGGTTAGGGTTCCGATTGGACATAGGGTTAGGGTTATGCTGAGGGCTAGGGTTAGAGATCCGGTTAGGGTTCAGATTGGAGCTAGGGTTAGGATTATGTTGAGGGCTAGGGTTAGAGATCCGGTTAGGGTTCAGATTGGAGCTAGGGTTAGGGTTATGTTGAGGGCTAGGGTTAGAGATCCGGTTAGGGTTCAGATTGGAGCTAGGGTTAGGGTTATGTTGAGGGTTAGGGTTAGAGATCCGGTCAAGGTTCCGATTGGACCTAGGGTTAGGGTTATGTTGAGGGCTAGGGTTAGAGATCCGGTTAGGCTTACGATTGGACCTAGGGTTTGGGTTATGTTGAGGGCTAGGGCTAGAGATCCGGTTAGGGTTCCCATTGGACCTAGGGTTAGGGTTATGTTGAGGGCTAGGGTTAGAGGTCCGGTTAAGGTTCCGATTGGACCTAGGGTTAGGGTTATGTTGAGGGCTAGGGTTAGATATCCGGATCAGGTTCCCATTGGACCTAGGGTTAGGATTATGTTGAAGGATAGGATTAGAGATCCCGTTAGAGTTCCGATTGGATCTAGGGTTAGGGTTATGTTGAGGGCTAGTGTTAGAGATCCCGTAAGGGTTCAGATTGGAGCTAGGGTTAGGGTTATGTTGAGGGCTAGGGTTAGAGATCTGTTTAGGTTTCAGATTGGAGCTAAGGTTAGGGTTATGTTGAGGGTTAGGGTTAGAGATCCGGTCAAGGTTCCGATTGGACCTAGGGTTAGGGTTATGTTGAGGGCTAGTGTTAGAGATCCGGTTAGGCTTACGATTGGACCTAGGGTTTGGGTTATGTTGAGGGCTAGGGTTAGAGATTCGGTTAGGGTTCCGATTGGACCTAGGGATAGGGTTTTGTTGAGGGCTACGGTTAGAGATCCGGTTACGGTTCCGATTGGACCTAGGGATAGGGTTCTGTTGAGGGCTAGTTTTAGATATCCGGTTAGGGTTCCCATGGAACCTAGGGTTAGGTTTATGTTGAAGGCTAGGGTTAGAGATCCCGTTAGGGTTCCGATTGGACCTAGGGTTAGGGTTATGTTGAGGGCTAGGGTTAGAGATCCGGTTAGGGTTCCGATTGGACCTAGGGTTAGGGTTATGTTGAGGGCTAGGGTTAGAGATCAGGTTAGGGTTACGATTGGACCTACGGTTAGGGTTATGATGAGGGCTAGGGTTAGAGATCCGGATAGGGTTCTGATTGGACCTAGGGTTAGGGTTATGTTGAGGGCTAGGTTTAGAGATCCGGTCAGGGTTCAGATTGGAGCTAGGGTTAGGGTTATGTTGAGGGCTAGGGTTAGAGATCCGTTTAGGGTTCAGATTGGAGCTAGGGTTAGGGTTATGTTGAGGGCTAGGGTTAGAGATCCGGTTAGGCTTACGATTGGACCTAGGGTTTGGGTTATGTTGAGGGCTAGGGTTAGAGATCCGGTTAGGGTTCCGATTGGACCTAGGGATAGGGTTTTGTTGAGGGATAGGGTTAGAAATCCGGTTACGGTTCCGATTGGACCTAGGGATAGGGTTCTGTTGAGGGCTAGTTTTAGATATCCGGTTAGGGTTCCCATGGAACCTAGGGTTAGGATTATGTTGAAGGCTAGGGTTAGAGATCCCGTTAGGGTTCCGATTGGACCTAGGGTTAGGGTTACGTTGAGGGCTATGGTTAGAGATCCGGTTAGGGTTCCGATTGGAGCTAGGGTTAGGGTTATGTTGAGGGCTAGGGTTAGAGATCCCGTTAGAGTTCCGATTGGATCTAGGGTTAGGGTTATGTTGAGGGCTAGTGTTAGAGACCGGTTAGGGTTCCGAATCGACCTAGGGTTAGGGATATGTTAAGGGTTAGGTTTAGAGATCTGGTTAGGGTTCCGATTGAACCTAGGGAAAGGGTTATGTGTAGGGCTAGGGGTAGAGTTCCGGTTAGGGTTCCGATTGGACCTAGGTTTAGGGTTATGTTTAGGGCTAGGGCTAGAGATCAGGTTAGGGTTCCGATTGGACCGAGGGTTAGGGTTATGTGTAGGGCTAGGGGTAGAGTTCCGGTTAGGTTTCCGATTGGACCTAGGGTTAGGGTTATGTTTAGGGCTAGGGCTAGAGATCAGGTTAGGGTTCCGATTGGACCTAGGGTTAGGGTTATATTGAGGGCTATGGTTAGAGATCCTGTTAGGGTTCCGATTGGACCTAGGGTTAGGGTTATGTTGAGGGCTAGGGTTAGAGACCGGTTAGGGTTCCGAATCGACCTAGGGTTAGGAATATGTTGAGGGTTAGGTTTAGAGATCTGGTTAGGGTTCCGATTGGACCTAGGGTTAGGGTTATGTTGAGGGCTAGGGTTAGAGAATCGGTTAAGGTTCCGAAACGACCTAGGGTTAGGGATATGTTGAGGGTTAGGTTTAGAGATCTGGTTAGGGTTCCGATTGAACCTAGGGTTTGGGTTATGTGTAGGGCTAGGGGTAGATTTCCGGTTAGGGTTCCGATTGGACCTAGGGTTAGGGTTATGTTGAGGACTAGGGTTTGAGATCCGGTTAGGGTTCCGAATCGACCTAGGGTTACGGTTATGCTGAGGGCTAGGGTTAGAGATCCGGTTAGGGTTCCGATTGGACCTAGGGTTAGGGTTATGTGTAGGACTAGGGTTAGAGATCCGGTTAGGGTTCCGATTGGACCTAGGGTTAGGGTTATGTTGAGGGCTAGGGTTAGAGATCCGTTTAGGGTTCCGATTGGACCTAGGGTTAGGGTTATGTTGAGGGCTAATGTTAGAGATCAGGTTAGGTTTCCTATTAGACCTAGGGTTAGTGTTATGTTGAGGGCTAGGGTTAGAGATCCGGTTAGGGTTCCGATTGGACCTAGGGTTAGGGTTATGTGTAGGGCTAGAGTTAGAGATCCGGTTAGGGTTACGATTAGACCTAGGGTTAGGGTTATGTTGAAGGCTAGGGTTAGAGATCCGGTTAGGGTTACGATTGGACCTAGGGTTAGGGTTATGTTGAGGGCTAGGGGTAGAGATCCGGTTAGGGTTCCGATTGGACCTAGGGTTAGTTATATGTTGAGGGCTAAGGTTAGAGATCCGGTTAGGGTTCCGATTGGACCTAGGGTTAGGGTAATGTTGAGGGCTAGGGTTAGAGATCCGGTTAGGGTTACGATTGGACCTAGGGTTAGGGTTATGTTGAGGGCTAGGGTTAGAGATCCGGTTAGGGTTCCGATTGGACCTAGGGTTAGGGTTATGTATAGGTCTAGGGATAGAGATCCGGTTAGGGTTACGATTAGACCTAGGGTTAGGGTTATGTTGAGGGCTAGGATTAGAGATCCGGTTAGGGTTCCGATTGGAACTAGGGTTAGGGTTATGTTGAGGGCTAGGGTTAGAGATCCGGTTAGGGTTACGATTGGACCTACGGTTAGGGTTATGATGAGGGCTAGGGTTAGAGATCCGGATAGGGTTCTGATTGGACCTAGGGTTAGGGTTATGTTGAGGGCTAGGGTTTGAGATCCGGTTAAGGTTCCGAATCGACCTAGGGTTACGGTTATGCTGAGGGCTAGGGTTAGAGATCCGTTTAGGGTTCCGATTGGACCTAGGGTTAGGGCTATGTGTAGGGCTAGTGTTAGAGATCCGGTTAGGGTTCCGATTGGACCTAGGGTTAGGGTTATGTTGAGGGCTAGGGTTAGAGATCCGGTTAGGGTTCCGATTGGACCTAGGGATAGGGTTATGTAGAGGGCTAATGTTAGAGATCAGGTTAGGGTTGCGATTGGACCTAGGGTTAGGGTTATGTTGAGGGCTAGGGCTAGAGATCCGGTTAGGGTTCCCATTGGACCTAGGGTTAGGGTTATGTTGAGGGCTAGGGTTAGAGATCCGGTTAAGGTTCCGATTGGACCTAGGGTTAGGGTTATGTTGAGGGCTAGGGTTAGAGATCCGGTTAGGGTTCCGATTGGACCTAGGGTTAGGGTTATGTTGAGGGCTAGTGTTAGATATCCGCATCAGGTTCCCATTGGACCTAGGGTTAGGATTATGTTGAAGTCTAGGGTTAGAGATCCCGTTAGAGTTCCGATTGGATCTAGGGTTAGGGTTATGTTGAGGGCTAGGGTTAGAGATCCGGTTAGGGTTCAGATTGGAGCTAGGGTTAGGGGTATGTTGAGGGCTAGGGTTAGAGATCCGTTTAGGGTTCAGATTGGAGCTAGGGTTAGGGTTATGTTGAGGGTTAGGGTTAGAGATCCGGTCAAGGTTCCGATTGGACCTAGGGTTAGGGTTATGTTGAGGGCTAGGGTTAGAGATCCGGTTAGGCTTACGATTGGACCTAGGGTTTGGGTTATGTTGAGGGCTAGGGTTAGAGATCCGGTTAGGGTTCCGATTGGACCTAGGGATAGGGTTTTGTTGAGGGCTAGGGTTAGAGATCCGGTTACGGTTCCGATTGGACCTAGGGATAGGGTTCTGTTGAGGTCTAGTTTCAGATATCTGGTTAGGTTCCCATGGAACCTAGGGTTAGGATTATGTTGAAGGCTAGGGTTAGAGATCCCGTTAGGGTTCCGATTGGACCTAGGGTTAGGGTTACGTTGAGGGCTATGGTTAGAGATCCGGTTAGGGTTCTGATTGGAGCTAGGGTAGGGTTATGTTGAGGGCTAGGGTTAGAGATCCCGTTAGAGTTCCGATTGGATCTAGGGTTAGGGTTATGTTGAGGGCTAGTGTTAGAGATCCCGTAAGGGTTCAGATTGGAGCTAGGTTTAGGGTTATGTTGAGGGCTAGGGTTAGAGATCCGGTTAGGGTTCAGATTGGAGCTAGCGTTAGGGTTATGTTGAGGGCTAGGGTTAGAGATCCGGTTAGGGTTCAGATTGGAGCTAGGGTTAGGGTTATGTTGAGGGCTAGGGTTAGAGATCCGGTTAGGGTTCCCATTGGACCTAGGGTTAGGGTTATGTTGAGGGCTAGGGTTAGAGGTCCGGTTAAGGTTCCGATTGGACCTAGGGTTAGGGTTATGTTGAGGGCTAGGGTTAGATATCCGGATCAGGTTCCCATTGGACCTAGGGTTAGGATTATGTTGAAGGATAGGATTAGAGATCCCGTTAGAGTTCCGATTGGATCTAGGGTTAGGGTTATGTTGAGGGCTAGTGTTAGAGATCCCGTAAGGGTTCAGATTGGAGCTAGGGTTAGGGTTATGTTGAGGGCTAGGGTTAGAGATCCCGTAAGGGTTCTGATTGGACATAGGGTTAGGGTTATTTTGAGGGCTAGGGTTAGAGATCCGGTTAGGGTTCAGATTGGAGCTAGGGTTAGGGTTATGTTGAGGGCTAGGGTTAGAGATCCGGTTAGGGTTCAGATTGGAGCTAGGGTTAGGGTTATGTTGAGGGCTAGGCTTAGAGATCCGGTTAAGGATCAGATTGGAGCTAGGGTTAGGGTTATGTTGAGGGCTAGTGTTAGAGATCCCCTAAGGGTTCCGATTGGACATAGGGTTAGGGTTATGTTGAGGGCTAGGGTTAGAGATCCGGTTAGGGTTCAGATTGGAGCTAGGGTTAGGGTTATGTTGAGGGCTAGGGTTAGAGATCCGGTTAGGGTTCAGATTGGAGCTAGGGTTAGGGTTATGTTGAGGGCTAGGGTTAGAGATCCGTTTAAAGTTCAGATTGGAGCTAGGGTTAGGGTTATGTTGAGGGTTAGGGTTAGAGATCCGGTCAAGGTTCCGATTGGACCTAGGGTTAGGGTTATGTTGAGGGCTAGTGTTAGAGATCCGGTTAGGCTTACGATTGGACCTAGGGTTTGGGTTATGTTGAGGGCTAGGGTTAGAGATTCGGTTAGGGTTCCGAATGGACCTAGGGATAGGGTTTTGTTGAGGGCTAGGGTTAGAGATCCGGTTACGGTTCCGATTGGACCTAGGGATAGGGTTCTGTTGAGGGCTAGTTTTAGATATCCGGTTAGGGTTCCCATGGAACCTAGGGTTAGGATTATGTTGAAGGCTAGGGTTAGAGATCCCGTTAGGGTTCCGATTGGACCTAGGGTTAGGGTTACGTTGAGGGCCATGGTTAGAGATCCGGTTAGGGTTCCGATTGGAGGTAGGGTTAGGGTTATGTTGAGGGCTAGGGTTAGAGATCCGGTTAAGGTTCCGATTGGACCTAGGGTTAGGGTTATGTTGAGGGCTAGGGTTAGAGATCCGGTTAGGGTTCCGATTGGACCTAGGGTTAGGGTTATGTTGAGGGCTAGTGTTAGATATCCGGATCAGGTTCCCATTGGACCTAGGGTTAGGATTATGTTGAAGGCTAGGGTTAGAGATCCCGTTAGAGTTCCGATTGGATCAAGGTTTAGGATTATGTTGAGGGCTAGTGTTAGAGATCCCGTAAGGGTTCAGATTGTAGCTAGGGTTAGGGTTATGTTGAGGGCTAGGGTTAGAGATCCGGTTAGGGTTCAGATTGGAGCTAGGGTTAGGGTTATGTTGAGGGCTAGGATTAGAGATCCGGTTAAGGTTCAGATTGGAGCTAGGGTTAGGGTTATGTTGAGGGCTAGGGTTAGAGATCCGGTTAGGGTTCCGATTGGACATAGGGTTAGGGTTATGCTGAGGGCTAGGGTTAGAGATCCGGTTAGGGTTCAGATTGGAGCTAGGGTTAGGATTATGTTGAGGGCTAGGGTTAGAGATCCGGTTAGGGTTCAGATTGGAGCTAGGGTTAGGGTTATGTTGAGGGCTAGGGTTAGAGATCCGGTTAGGGTTCAGATTGGAGCTAGGGTTAGGGTTATGTTGAGGGTTAGGGTTAGAGATCCGGTCAAGGTTCCGATTGGACCTAGGGTTAGGGTTATGTTGAGGGCTAGGGTTAGAGATCCGGTTAGGCTTACGATTGGACCTAGGGTTTGGGTTATGTTGAGGGCTAGGGCTAGAGATCCGGTTAGGGTTCCCATTGGACCTAGGGTTAGGGTTATGTTGAGGGCTAGGGTTAGAGGTCCGGTTAAGGTTCCGATTGGACCTAGGGTTAGGGTTATGTTGAGGGCTAGGGTTAGATATCCGGATCAGGTTCCCATTGGACCTAGGGTTAGGATTATGTTGAAGGATAGGATTAGAGATCCCGTTAGAGTTCCGATTGGATCTAGGGTTAGGGTTATGTTGAGGGCTAGTGTTAGAGATCCCGTAAGGGTTCAGATTGGAGCTAGGGTTAGGGTTATGTTGAGGGCTAGGGTTAGAGATCTGTTTAGGTTTCAGATTGGAGCTAAGGTTAGGGTTATGTTGAGGGTTAGGGTTAGAGATCCGGTCAAGGTTCCGATTGGACCTAGGGTTAGGGTTATGTTGAGGGCTAGGGTTAGAGATTCGGTTAGGGTTCCGATTGGACCTAGGGATAGGGTTTTGTTGAGGGCTACGGTTAGAGATCCGGTTACGGTTCCGATTGGACCTAGGGATAGGGTTCTGTTGAGGGCTAGTTTTAGATATCCGGTTAGGGTTCCCATGGAACCTAGGGTTAGGTTTATGTTGAAGGCTAGGGTTAGAGATCCCGTTAGGGTTCCGATTGGACCTAGGGTTAGGGTTATGTTGAGGGCTAGGGTTAGAGATCCGGTTAGGGTTCCGATTGGACCTAGGGTTAGGGTTATGTTGAGGGCTAGGGTTAGAGATCAGGTTAGGGTTACGATTGGACCTACGGTTAGGGTTATGATGAGGGCTAGGGTTAGAGATCCGGATAGGGTTCTGATTGGACCTAGGGTTAGGGTTATGTTGAGGGCTAGGTTTAGAGATCCGGTCAGGGTTCGGATTGGAGCTAGGGTTAGGGTTATGTTGAGGGCTAGGGTTAGAGATCCGTTTAGGGTTCAGATTGGAGCTAGGGTTAGGGTTATGTTGAGGGCTAGGGTTAGAGATCCGGTTAGGCTTACGATTGGACCTAGGGTTTGGGTTATGTTGAGGGCTAGGGTTAGAGATCCGGTTAGGGTTCCGATTGGACCTAGGGATAGGGTTTTGTTGAGGGATAGGGTTAGAAATCCGGTTACGGTTCCGATTGGACCTAGGGATAGGGTTCTGTTGAGGGCTAGTTTTAGATATCCGGTTAGGGTTCCCATGGAACCTAGGGTTAGGATTATGTTGAAGGCTAGGGTTAGAGATCCCGTTAGGGTTCCGATTGGACCTAGGGTTAGGGTTACGTTGAGGGCTATGGTTAGAGATCCGGTTAGGGTTCCGATTGGAGCTAGGGTTAGGGTTATGTTGAGGGCTAGGGTTAGAGATCCCGTTAGAGTTCCGATTGGATCTAGGGTTAGGGTTATGTTGAGGGCTAGTGTTAGAGACCGGTTAGGGTTCCGAATCGACCTAGGGTTAGGGATATGTTAAGGGTTAGGTTTAGAGATCTGGTTAGGGTTCCGATTGAACCTAGGGAAAGGGTTATGTGTAGGGCTAGGGGTAGAGTTCCGGTTAGGGTTCCGATTGGACCTAGGTTTAGGGTTATGTTTAGGGCTAGGGCTAGAGATCAGGTTAGGGTTCCGATTGGACCGAGGGTTAGGGTTATGTGTAGGGCTAGGGGTAGAGTTCCGGTTAGGTTTCCGATTGGACCTAGGGTTAGGGTTATGTTTAGGGCTAGGGCTAGAGATCAGGTTAGGGTTCCGATTGGACCTAGGGTTAGGGTTATATTGAGGGCTATGGTTAGAGATCCTGTTAGGGTTCCGATTGGACCTAGGGTTAGGGTTATGTTGAGGGCTAGGGTTAGAGACCGGTTAGGGTTCCGAATCGACCTAGGGTTAGGAATATGTTGAGGGTTAGGTTTAGAGATCTGGTTAGGGTTCCGATTGAACCTAGGGTTAGGGTTATGTGTAGGGCTAGGGGTAGAGTTCCGGTTAGGGTTCCGATTGGACCTAGGGTTAGCGTTATGTTTAGGGCTAGGGCTAGAGATCAGGTTAGGGTTCCGATTGGACCTAGGGTTAGGGTTATATTGACGGCTAGGGTTATAGATCCGGTTAGGGTTCCGATTGGACCTAGGGTTAGGGTTATGTTGAGGGCTAGGGTTAGAGATCCGGTTAGGGTTCCGATTGGAGCTAGGGTTAGGGTTATGTTGAGGGCTAGGGTTAGAGATCCGGTTAGGGTTACGATTGGACCTACGGTTAGGGTTATGATGAGGGCTAGGGTTAGAGATCCTGACATGGTTCCGATTGGACCTAGGGTTAGGGTTATGTTGAGGGCTAATGTTAGAGATGAGGTTAGGGTTCCTATTAGACCTAGGGTTAGTGTTATGTTGAGGGCTAGGGTTAGAGATACGGTTAGGGTTCCGATTGGACCTAGGGTTAGGGTTATGTTGAGGGCTAGGGTTAGAGATCCCGTTAGAGTTCCGATTGGATCTAGGGTTAGGGTTATGTTGAGGGCTAGTGTTAGAGCCCGGTTAGGGTTCCGAATCGACCTAGGGTTAGGGATATGTTAAGGGTTAGGTTTAGAGATCTGGTTAGGGTTCCGATTGAACCTAGGGAAAGGGTTATGTGTAGGGCTAGGGGTAGAGTTCCGGTTAGGGTTCCGATTGGACCTAGGTTTAGGGTTATGTTTAGGGCTAAGGCTAGAGATCAGGTTAGGGTTCCGATTGGACCTAGGGTTAGGGTTATGTGTAGGGCTAGGGGTAGAGTTCCGGTTAGGTTTCCGATTGGACCTAGGGTTAGGGTTATGTTTAGGGCTAGGGCTAGAGATCAGGTTAGGGTTCCGATTGGAGCTAGGGTTAGGGTTATGTTGAGGGCTAGGGTTAGAGATCCGGTTAGGGTTACGATTGGACCTACGGTTAGGGTTATGATGAGGGCTAGGGTTAGAGTTCCTGACATGGTTCTGATTGGACCTAGGGTTAGGGTTATGTTGAGGATTAGGGTTTGAGATCCGGTTAGGGTTGTGAATCGACCTAGGGTTTCGGTTATGCTGAGGGCTAGGGTTAGAGATCCGGTTAGCGTTCCGATTGGACCTAGGGTTAGTATTATGTGTAGGGCTAGGGTTAGAGATCCGGTTAGGGTTCCGATTGGACCTAGGGTTAGGGTTATGTTGAGGGCTAGGGTTAGAGATCCGGTTAGGGTTCCGATTGGACCTAGGGTTAGGGTTACGTTGAGGGCAATGGTTAGAGATCCGGTTAGGGTTCCGATTGGAGGTAGGGTTAGGGTTATGTTGAGGGCTAGGGTTAGAGATACGGTTAAGGTTCCGATTGGACCTAGGGTTAGGGTTATGTTGAGGGCTAGGGTTAGAGATCCGGTTAGGGTTCCGATTGGACCTAGGGTTAGGGATATGTTGAGGGCTAGTGTTAGATATCCGGATCATGTTCCCATTGGACCTAGGGTTAGGATTATGTTGAAGGCTAGGGTTAGAGATCCCGTTAGAGTTCCGATTGGATCAAGGTTTAGGATTATGTTGAGGGCTAGTGTTAGAGATCCCGTAAGGGTTCAGATTGTAGCTAGGGTTAGGGTTATGTTGAGGGCTAGGGTTAGAGATCCGGTTAGGGTTCAGATTGGAGCTAGGGTTAGGGTTATGTTCAGGGCTAGGATTAGAGATCCGGTTAAGGTTCAGATTGGAGCTAGGGTTAGGGTTATGTTGAGGGCTAGGGTTAGAGATCCGGTTAGGGTTCCGATTGGACATAGGGTTAGGGTTATGTTGAGGGCTAGGGTTAGAGATCCGGTTAGGGTTCAGATTGGAGCTAGGGTTAGGGTTATGTTGAGGGCTAGGGTTAGAGATCCGTTTAGGGTTCAGATTGGAGCTAGGGTTAGGGTTATGTTGAGGGCTAGGGTTAGAGATCCGGTTAGGCTTACGATTGGACCTAGGGTTTGGGTTATGTTGAGGGCTAGGGTTAGAGATCCGTTTAGGGTTCCGATTGGACCTAGGGATAGGGTTTTGTTGAGGGATAGGGTTAGAAATCCGGTTACGGTTCCGATTGGACCTAGGGATAGGGTTCTGTTGAGGGCTAGTTTTAGATATCCGGTTAGGGTTCCCATGGAACCTAGGGTTAGGATTATGTTGAAGGCTAGGGTTAGACATCCCGTTAGGGTTCTGATTGGACCTAGGGTTAGGGTTACGTTGAGGGCTATGGTTAGAGATCCGGTTAGGGTTCCGATAGGAGCTAGGGTTAGGGTTATGTTGAGGGCTAGGGTTAGAGATCCCGTTAGAGTTCCGATTGGATCTAGGGTTAGGGTTATGTTGAGGGCTAGTGTTAGAGACCGGTTAGGGTTCCGAATCGACCTAGGGTTAGGGATATGTTAAGGGTTAGGTTTAGAGATCTGGTTAGGGTTCCGATTGAACCTAGGGAAAGGGTTATGTGTAGGGCTAGGGGTAGAGTTCCGGTTAGGGTTCCGATTGGACCTAGGTTTAGGGTTATGTTTAGGGCTAGGGCTAGAGATCAGGTTAGGGTTCCGATTGGACCTAGGGTTAGGGTTATGTGTAGGGCTAGGGGTAGAGTTCCGGTTAGGTTTCCGATTGGACCTAGGGTTAGGGTTATGGTTAGGGCTAGGGCTAGAGATCAGGTTAGGGTTCCGATTGGACCTAGGGTTAGGGTTATATTGAGGGCTAGGGTTAGAGATCCTGTTAGGGTTCCGATTGGACCTAGGGTTAGGGTTATGTTGAGGGCTAGGGTTAGAGACCGGTTAGGGTTCCGAATCGACCTAGGGTTAGGGATATGTTGAGGGTTAGGTTTAGAGATCTGGTTAGGGTTCCGATTGAACCTAGGGTTAGGGTTATGTGTAGGGCTAGGGGTAGAGTTCCGGTTAGGGTTCCGATTGGACCTAGGGTTAGCGTTATGTTTAGGGCTAGGGCTAGAGATCAGGTTAGGGTTCCGATTGGACCTAGGGTTAGGGTTATATTGACGGCTAGGGTTATAGATCCGGTTAGGGTTCCGATTGGACCTAGGGTTAGGGTTATGTTGAGGGCTAGGGTTAGAGATCCGGTTAGGGTTCCGATTGGAGCTAGGGTTAGGGTTATGTTGAGGGCTAGGGTTAGAGATCCGGTTAGGGTTACGATTGGACCTACGGTTAGGGTTATGATGAGGGCTAGGGTTAGAGATCCTGATATGGTTCCGATTGGACCTAGGGTTAGGGTTATGTTGAGGATTAGGGTTTGAGATCCGGTTAGGGTTCTGAATCGACCTAGGGTTACGGTTATGCTGAGGGCTAGGGTTAGAGATCCGGTTAGCGTTCCGATTGGACCTAGGGTTAGCATTATGTGTAGGGCTAGGGTTAGAGATCCGGTTAGGGTTCCGATTGGACCTAGGGTTAGGGTTATGTTGAGGGCTAGGGTTAGAGATCCGGTTAGGGTTCCGATTGGACCTAGGGTTAGGGTTATGTTGAGGGCTAATGTTAGAGATGAGGTTAGGGTTCCTATTAGACCTAGGGTTAGTGTTATGTTGAGGGCTAGGGTTAGAGATACAGTTAGGGTTCCGATTGGACCTAGGGTTAGGGTTATGTTGAGGGCTAGGGTTAGAGATCCCGTTAGAGTTCCGATTGGATCTAGGGTTAGGGTTATGTTGAGGGCTAGTGTTAGAGACCGGTTAGGGTTCCGAATCGACCTAGGGTTAGGGATATGTTAAGGGTTAGGTTTAGAGATCTGGTTAGGGTTCCGATTGAACCTAGGGAAAGGGTTATGTGTAGGGCTAGGGGTAGAGTTCCGGTTAGGGTTCCGATTGGACCTAGGTTTAGGGTTATGTTTAGGGCTAGGGCTAGAGATCAGGTTAGGGTTCCGATTGGACCTAGGGTTAGGGTTATGTGTAGGGCTAGGGGTAGAGTTCCGGTTAGGTTTCCGATTGGACCTAGGGTTAGGGTTATGTTTAGGGCTAGGGCTAGAGATCAGGTTAGGGTTCCGATTGGACCTAGGGTTAGGGTTATATTGAGGGCTAGGGTTAGAGATCCTGTTAGGGTTCCGATTGGACCTAGGGTTAGGGTTATTTTGAGGGCTAGGGTTAGAGACTGGTTAGGGTTCCGAATCGACCTAGGGTTAGGGATATGTTGAGGGTTAGGTTTAGAGATCTGGTTAGGGTTCCGATTGAACCTAGGGTTAGGGTTATGTGTAGGGCTAGGGGTAGAGTTCCGGTTAGGGTTCCGATTGGACCTAGGGTTAGCGTTATGTTTAGGGCTAGGGCTAGAGATCAGGTTAGGGTTCCGATTGGACCTAGGGTTAGGGTTATATTGACGGCTAGGGTTATAGATCCGGTTAGGGTTCCGATTGGACCTAGGGTTAGGGTTATGTTGAGGGCTAGGGTTAGAGATCCGGTTAGGGTTCCGATTGGAGCTAGGGTTAGGGTTATGTTGAGGGCTAGGGTTAGAGATCCGGTTAGGGTTACGATTGGACCTACGGTTAGGGTTATGATGAGGGCTACGGTTAGAGATCCTGACATGGTTCCGATTGGACCTAGGGTTAGGGTTATGTTGAGGATTAGGGTTTGAGATCCGGTTAGGGTTCTGAATCGACCTAGGGTTACGGTTATGCTGAGGGCTAGGGTTAGAGATCCGGTTAGCGTTCCGATTGGACCTAGGGTTAGCATTATGTGTAGGGCTAGGGTTAGAGATCCGGTTAGGGTTCCGATTGGACCTAGGGTTAGGGTTATGTTGAGGGCTAGGGTTAGAGATCCGGTTAGGGTTCCGATTGGACCTAGGGTTAGGGTTATGTTGAGGGCTAATGTTAGAGATGAGGTTAGGGTTCCTATTAGACCTAGGGTTAGTGTTATGTTGAGGGCTAGGGTTAGAGATACGGTTAGGGTTCCGATTGGACCTAGGGTTAGGGTTATGTGTAGGGCTAGAGATAGAGATCCGGTTAGGGTTACGATTAGACTTAGGGTTAGGGTTATGTTGAAGGCTAGGTTTAGAGATCCGGTTAGGGTTACGATTGGACGTAGGGTTAGGGTTATGTTGAGGGCTAGGGGTAGAGATCCGGTAGGGTTCCGATTGGACCTAGGGTTAGGGTTATGTTGAGGGCTAGGGTTAGAGATCCGGTTAGGGTTCCGATTGGACCTAGGGTTAGGGTTATGTTGAGGGCTAGGGTTAGATATCCGGATCAGGTTCCCATTGGACCTAGGGTTAGGATTGTGTTGAAGGATAGGATTAGAGATCCCGTTAGAGTTCCGATTGGATCTAGGGTTAGGGTTATGTTGAGGGCTAGTGTTAGAGATCCCGTAAGGGTTCAGATTGGAGCTAGGGTTAGGGTTATGTTGAGGGCTAGGGTTAGAGATCCGGTTAGGGTTCAGATTGGAGCTAGGGTTAGGGTTATGTTGAGGGCTAGGGTTAGAGATCCGGTTAAGGATCAGATTGGAGCTAGGGTTAGGGTTATGTTGAGGGCTAGGGTTAGAGATCCGGTTAGGGTTCCGATTGGACATAGGGTTAGGGTTATGTTGAGGGCTACGGTTAGAGATCCGGTTAGGGTTCAGATTGGAGCTAGGGTTAGGGTTATGTTGAGGGCTAGGGTTAGAGATCCGTTTAGGGTTCAGATTGGAGCTAGAGTTAGGGTTATGTTGAGGGTTAGGGTTAGAGATCCGGTCAAGGTTCCGATTGGACCTAGGGTTAGGGTTATGTTGAGGGCTAGTGTTAGAGATCCGGTTAGGCTTACGATTGGACCTAGGGTTTGGGTTATGTTGAGGGCTAGGGTTAGAGATTCGGTTAGGGTTCCGATTGGACCTAGGGATAGGGTTTTGTTGAGGGCTAGGGTTAGAGATCCGGTTACGGTTCCGATTGGACCTAGGGATAGGGTTCTGTTGAGGGCTAGTTTTAGATATCCGGTTAGGGTTCCCATGGAACCTAGGGTTAGGATTATGTTGAAGGCTAGGGTTAGAGATCCCGTTAGGGTTCCGATTGGACCTAGGGTGAGGGTTACGTTGAGGGCAATGGTTAGAGATCCGGTTAGGGTTCCGATTGGAGGTAGGGTTAGGGTTATGTTGAGGGCTAGGGTTCGAGATCCGGTTAAGGTTCCGATTGTACCTAGTGTTAGGGTTATGTTGAGGGCTAGGGTTAGAGATCCAGTTAGGGTTCCGATTGGACCTAGGGTTAGGGTTATGTTGAGGGCTAGTGTTAGATATCCGGATCAGGTTCCCATTGGACCTCGGGTTAGGATTATGTTGAAGGCTAGGGTTAGAGATCCCGTTAGAGTTCCGATTGGATCAAGGTTTAGGATTATGTTGAGGGCTAGTGTAAGAGATCCCGTAAGGGTTCAGATTGTAGCTAGGGTTAGGGTTATATTGAGGGCTAGGGTTAGAGATCCGGTTAGGGTTCAGATTGGAGCTAGGGTTAGGGTTATGTTGAGGGCTAGGATTAGAGATCCGGTTAAGGTTCAGATTGGAGCTAGGGTTAGGGTTATGTTGAGGGCTAGGGTTAGAGATCTGGTTAGGGTTCCGATTGGACATAGGGTTAGGGTTATGTTGAGGGCTAGGGTTAGAGATCCGGTTAGGGTTCAGATTGGAGCTAGGGTTAGGGTTATGTTGAGGTCTAGGGTTAGAGATCCGTTTAGGGTTCAGATTGGAGCTAGGGTTAGGGTTATGTTGAGGGCTAGGGTTAGAGATCCGGTTAGGCTTACGATTGGACCTAGGGTTTGGGTTATGTTGAGGGCTAGGGTTAGAGATCCGGTTAGGGTTCTGATTGGACCTAGGGATAGGGTTTTGTTGAGGGCTTGGGTTAGAAATCCGGTTACGGTTCCGATTGGACCTAGGGATAGGGTTCTGTTGAGGGCTAGTTTTAGATATCCGGTTAGGGTTCCCATGGAACCTAGGGTTAGGATTATGTTGAAGGCTAGGGTTAGAGATCCCGTTAGGGTTCCGATTGGACCTAGGGTTAGGGTTACGTTGAGGGCTATGGTTAGAGATCCGGTTAGGGTTCCGATTGGAGCTAGGGTTAGGGTTATGTTGAGGGCTAGGGTTAGAGATCCCGTTAGAGTTCCGATTGGATCTAGGGTTAGGGTTATGTTGAGGGCTAGTGTTAGAGACCGGTTAGGGTTCCGAATCGACCTAGGGTTAGGGATATGTTAAGGGTTAGGTTTAGAAATCTGGTTAGGGTTCCGATTGAATCTAGGGAAAGGGTTATGTGTAGGGCTAGGGGTAGAGTTCCGGTTAGGGTTCCGATTGGACCTAGGTTTAGGGTTATGTTTAGGGCTAGGGCTAGAGATCAGGTTAGGGTTCCGATTGGACCTAGGGTTAGGGTTATGTGTAGGGCTAGGGGTAGTGTTCCGGTTAGGTTTCCGATTGGACCTAGGGTTAGGGTTATGTTTAGGGCTAGGGCTAGAGATCAGGTTAGGGTTCCGATTGGACCTAGGGTTAGGGTTATATTGAGGGCTAGGGTTAGAGATCCTGTTAGGGTTCCGATTGGACCGAGGGTTAGGGTTATGTTGAGGGCTAGGGTTAGAGACCGGTTAGGGTTCCGAATTGACCTAGGGTTAGGGATATGTTGAGGGTTAGGTTTAGAGATCTGGTTAGGGTTCAGATTGAACCTAGGGTTAGGGTTATGTGTAGGGCTAGGAGTAGAGATCCTGACAGGGTTCCGATTGGACCTAGGGTTAGGGTTATGTTGAGTTCTAGGGTTAGAGATCCGGTTAGGGTTACGATTGGACCTACGGTTAGGGTTATGATGAGGGCTAGGGTTAGAGATCCTGACAGGGTTCCGATTGGACCTAGGGTTAGGGTTATGTTGAGGATTAGGGTTTGAGATCCGGTTAGGGTTCTGAATCGACATAGGGTTACGGTTATGCTGGGGGCTAGGGTTAGAGATCCGGTTAGCGTTCCCATTGGACCTAGGGTTAGCGTTATGTGTAGGGCTAGGGTTAGAGATCCGGTTAGGGTTCCGATTGGACCTAGGGTTAGGGTTATGTTGAGGGCTAGGGTTAGAGATGAGGTTAGGGTTCCGATTGGACCTAGGGTTAGGGTTATGTTGAGGGCTAATGTTAGAGATGAGTTTAGGGTTCCTATTAGACCTAGGGTTAGTGTTATGTTGAGGGCTAGGGTTAGAGATACGGTTAGGGTTCCGATTGGACCTAGGGTTAGGGTTATGTGTAGGGCTAGAGATAGAGATCCGGTTAGGGTTACGATTAGACTTAGGGTTAGGGTTATGTTGAAGGCTAGGGTTAGAGATTCGGTTAGGGTTACGATTGGACCTAGGGTTAGGGTTATGTTGAGGGCTAGGGGTAGAGATCCGGTAGGGTTTCGATTGGACCTAGGGTTAGGGTTATGTTGAGGGCTAGGGTTAGAGATCCGGTTAGGGTTCCGATTGGACCTAGGGTTAGGGTTATGTTGAGCGCTAGGGTTAGAGATCCGGTTAGGGTTACAATTGGACCTAGGGTTAGGGTTATGTTGAGGGCTAGGGTTAGAGATCCGGTTAGGGTTCCGATTGGACCTAGGGTTAGGGTTATGTATAGGTATAGGGATAGAGATCCGGTTAGGGTTACAATTAGACCTAGGGTTAGGGTTATGTTGAGGGCTAGGGTTAGAGATCCGGTTAGAGTTCCGATTGGAGCTAGGGTTAGGGTTTTGTTGAGGGCTAGGGTTAGAGATCGGGTTAGGGTTACGATTGGACCTAGGGTTAGGGTTATGATGAGGGCTAGGGTTAGAGATCCGGATAGGGTTCCGATTGGACCTAGGGTTAGGGTTATGTTGAGGGCTAGGGTTTGAGATCCGGTTAGGGTTCCAAATCGACCTAGGGTTACGGTTATGCTGAGGGCTAGGGTTAGAGATCCGGTTAGGGTTCCGATTGGACCTAGGGTTAGGGCTACGTGTAGGGCTAGTGTTAGAAATCCGGTTAGGGTTCCGATTGGACCTAGGGTTAGGGTTATGTTGAGGGCTAGGGTTAGAGATACGGTTAGGGTTCCGATTGGACCTAGGGTTAGGGTTATGTTGGGGGTAATGTTAGAGATCAGGTTAGGGTTCCGATTGGACCTAGGGTTAGGGTTATGTTGAGGGCTAGGTTTAGATATCCGTTTAGGTTTCCGACTGGACCTAGGGTTAGGGTTATGTTGAGGGCTAGGGTTATTTATCCGGTTAGGGTTCCGATTGGACCTAGGGTTATGGTTATGTTGAGGGCTAGGGTTAGAGTTCCGTTTAGGGTTCCGATTGGACCTAGGGTTAGGGTTATGTTGAGGGCTAGGGTTAGAGGTCCGGTTAGGTTCCCGATTGGACCTAGGGTTAGGGTTATGTTGAGGGCTAGGTATACAGATCCGGTTAGGGTTCCGATTGGACCTAGCGTTAGGGTTATGTTGAGGGCTAGGTTTAGAGATCCGGTTAGGGTTCCGATTGGACCTAGGGTTAGGGTTATGTGGAGGGCAAGGGATAGAGATCCGGTTAGGGTTCCGATTGGACCTAGGGTTAGGGTTATGTTGAGGGCTGGGGTTAGAGATCCGGTTAGGGTTCCGATTGGACCTAGGGTTAGGGTTATGTTGAGGAAGAGGGGTAGAGATCCTGTTAGGGTACCGATTGGACCTAGGGTTAGGGTTATGTTGAGGGTTATGTTTAGATATCCGGTTAGGGTTCCGATTGGACCTAGGGTTAGGGTTACGTTGAGGGCTAGGTTTAGATATCCATGTAGGGTTCCGATTGGTCCTAGGGTTAGGGTTAAGTTGAGGGCTAGGTTTTGAGATCCGGTAAGGGTTCCGTTTGGACCTCGGGTTAGGGTTATGTATAGGGCGAGGGGCAGAGATCTGGTTAGATTTCGGATTGGTCCTAGGGTTAGGGTTATGTTGAGGCCTAGGGTTAGGGATTCGGTTAGGGTTCCGATTGGACCTAGGGTTAGGGTTATGTTGACGGCTAGGTATACAGACCCGGTTAGGGTTCCGATTGGACCTAGGGTTAGGGTTATGTTGAGGGCTAGGGTTAGAGATCCGGTAAGGTTTACGATTGGTCCCAGGGTTAGCGTTGTGTTGAGGGCTAGGGTTAGAGATCCGGTTAGGGTTCCGATTGGACCTAGGGTTAGGGTTAGGTTGAGGACTAGGGTTAGAGATCCGGTTAGGGTTCCGATTGGACCTAGGGTTAGGGTTATGTTGAGGGCTAGGGTTAGAGATCCGGTTAGGGTTCCGATTGGACCTAGGGTTAGGGTTATGTTGAGGGCTAGGGTTAGAGATCCGGTTAGGGTTCCGATTGGACCTAGGGTTAGGGTTATGTTGAGGGCTAGGGTTAGAGATCCGGTTAGGGTTCCGATTGGACCTAGGGTTAGGGTTACGTTGAGGGGAAGGGTTAGATATCCATTTAGCGTTCCGATTGGTCCTAGGGTTAGGGTTATGTTGAGGGCTAGGGTTAGAGATCCGGTTAGGGTTCCGATTGGACCTAGGGTTAGGGTTATGTTGAGGGCTAGGTATACAGATCCGGTTAGGGTTCCGATTGGACCTCGGGTTAGGGTTATGTTGAGGGCTAGGGTTAGAGTTCCGGTTAGGGTTCCTATTGGACCTAGGGTTTGGGTTATGTTGAGGACTAGGGTTAGAGATCCGGTTAGGGTTCCGATTAAACCTAGGGTTATGGTTATGTTGAGGGCTAGGGTTAGAGTTTCGTTTAGGGTTCCGATTGGACCTAGGGTTAGGGTTATGTTGAGGGCGAGGGGTAGAGATCCGGTTAGGTTTCGGATTGGTCCTAGGGTTAGGGTTATGTTGAGGCCTAGGGTTAGGGATTCGGTTAGGGTTCCGATTGGACCTAGGGTTAGGGTTATGTTGACGGCTAGGTATACAGACCCGGTTAGGGTTCCGATTGGACCTAGGGTTAGGGTTATGTTGAGGGCTAGGGTTAGAGATCCGGTAAGGTTTACGATTGGTCCCAGGGTTAGCGTTGTGTTGAGGGCTAGGGTTAGAGATCCGGTTAGGGTTCCGATTGGACCTAGGGTTAGGGTTATGTTGAGGGCTAGGGTTAGAGATCCGGTAAGGGTTACGGTTGGACCCAGGGTTAGCGTTGTGTTGAGGGCTAGGGTTAGAGATCCGGTTAGGGTTCCGATTGGACCTAGGGTTAGGGTTATATTGAGGGCTAGGGTTAGAGATCAGGTTAGGGATCCGATTGGACCTAGGGTTAGGGTTATGTTGAGGGTTAGGGTTAGAGATCCGGTTAGGGTTCCGATTGGACGTAGGGTTAGGGTTCTGTTGAGGGCTAGGGTTAGAGATCCGGTTAGGTTTCCGATTGGACCTACGGTTAGGGTTATGTTGAGGGCTAGGTATACAGATCCGGTTAGGGTTCCGATTGGACCTAGGGTTAGGGTTAGGTTGAGGACTAGGGTTAGAGATCCGGTTAGGGTTCCGATTGGAGCTAGGGTTAGGGTTATGTTGAGGGCTAGGGTTAGAGATCCGGTTAGGGTTCCGATTGGACCTAGGTTTAGGGTTATGTTGAGGAAGAGGGGTAGAGATCCTGTTAGGGTTCCGATTGGACCTAGGGTTAGGGTTAGGTTGAGGACTAGGGTTAGAGATCCGGTTAGGGTTCCGATTGGACCTAGGGTTAGGGTTATGTTGAGGGCTAGGGTTAGAGATCCGGTTAGGGTTCCGATTGGACCTAGGGTTAGGGTTACGTTGAGGGGAAGGGTTAGATATCCTTTAGCGTTCCGATTGGTCCTAGGGTTAGGGTTATGTTGAGGGCTAGTGTTAGAGATCCGGTTAGGGTTCCGATTGGACCTAGGGTTAGGGTTATGTTGAGGGCTAGGTTTAGAGATCCGGTTAGCGTTCCGATTGGACCTCGGGTTAGGATTATGTTGAGGGCTAGGCTTAGATATCCGGTTAGGGTTCCGATTGGACCTAGGGTTAGGGTTATGTTGAGGGCTAGGGTTAGATATCCGTTTAGGGTTCCGATTGGACCTAGGGTTAGGGTTATATTGAGGGCTAGGCTTAGATATCCGGTTAGGGTTCCGATTGGACCTAGGGTTAGGGTTATGTTGAGGGCTAGGGTTAGAGATCCGGTTAGGGTTCCGATTGGACCTAGGGTTAGGGTTATGTTGAGGGCTAATGTTAGAGATCAGGTTAGGTTTCCTATTAGACCTAGGGTTAGTGTTATGTTGAGGGCTAGGGTTAGAGATCCGGTTAGGGTTCCGATTGGACCTAGGGTTAGGGTTATGTGTAGTGCTAGAGTTAGAGATCCGGTTAGGGTTACGATTAGACCTAGGGTTAGGGTTATGTTGAAGGCTAGGGTTAGAGATCCGGTTAGGGTTACGATTGGACCTAGGGTTAGGGTTATGTTGAGGGCTAGGGGTAGAGATCCGGTTAGGGTTCCGATTGGACCTAGGGTTAGTTATATGTTGAGGGCTAGGGTTAGAGATCCGGTTAGGGTTCCGATTGGACCTAGGGTTAGGGTTATGTTGAGGGCTAGGGTTAGAGATCCGGTTAGGGTTACGATTGGACCTAGGGTTAGGGTTATGTTGAGGGCTAGGGTTAGAGATCCGGTTAGGGTTCCGATTGGACCTAGGGTTAGGGTTATGTATAGGTCTAGGGATAGAGATCCGGTTAGGGTTACGATTAGACCTAGGGTTAGGGTTATGTTGAGGGCTAGGATTAGAGATCCGTTTAGGGTTCCGATTAGAGCTAGGGTTAGGGTTATGTTGAGGGCTAGGGTTAGAGATCCGGTTAGGGTTACGATTGGACCTACGGTTAGGGTTATGATGAGGGCTAGGGTTAGAGATCCGGATAGGGTTCTGATTGGACCTAGGGTTAGGGTTATGTTGAGGGCTAGGGTTTGAGATCCGGTTAGGGTTCCGAATCGACCTAGGGTTACGGTTATGCTGAGGGCTAGGGTTAGAGATCCGTTTAGGGTTCCGATTGGACCTAGGGTTAGGGCTATGTGTAGGGCTAGTGTTAGAGATCCGGTTAGGGTTCCGATTGGACCTAGTGTTAGGGTTATGTTGAGGGCTAGGGTTAGAGATCCGGTTAGGGTTCCGATTGGACCTAGGGATAGGGTTATGTAGAGGGCTAATGTTAGAGATCAGGTTAGGGTTGCGATTGCACCTAGGGTTAGGGTTATGTTGAGGGCTAGGGCTACAGATCCGGTTAGGGTTCCCATTGGACCTAGGGTTAGGGTTATGTTGAGGGCTAGGGTTAGAGATCCGGTTAAGGTTCCGATTGGACCTAGGGTCAGGGTTATGTTGAGGGCTAGGGTTAGAGATCCGGTTAGGGTTCCGATTGGACCTAGGGTTAGGGTTATGTTGAGGGCTAGTGTTAGATATCCGCATCAGGTTCCCATTGGACCTAGGGTTAGGATTATGTTGAAGTCTAGGGTTAGAGATCCCGTTAGAGTTCCGATTGGATCTAGGGTTAGGGTTATGTTGAGGGCTACGGTTAGAGATCCGGTTAGGGTTCAGATTGGAGCTAGGGTTAGGGTTATGTTGAGGGCTAGGGTTAGAGATCCGGTTAGGGTTCCGATTGGACATAGGGTTAGGGTTATGTTGAGGGCTAGGGTTAGAGATCCGGTTAGGGTTCAGATTGGAGCTAGGGTTAGGGTTATGTTGAGGGCTAGGGTTAGAGATCCGGTTAGGGTTCAGATTGGAGCTAGGGTTAGGGGTATGTTGAGGGTTAGGGTTAGAGATCCGTTTAGGGTTCAGATTGGAGCTAGGGTTAGGGTTATGTTGAGGGTTAGGGTTAGAGATCCGGTCAAGGTTCCGATTGGACCTAGGGTTAGGGTTATGTTGAGGGCTAGGGTTAGAGATCCGGTTAGGCTTACGATTGGACCTAGGGATAGGGTTCTGTTGAGGGCTAGTTTTAGATATCCGGTTAGGGTTCCCATGGAACCTAGGGTTAGGATTATGTTGAAGGCTAGGGTTAGAGATCCCGTTAGGGTTCCGATTGGACCTAGGGTTAGGGTTACGTTGAGGGCCATGGTTAGAGATCCGGTTAGGGTTCCGATTGGAGGTAGGGTTAGGGTTATGTTGAGGGCTAGGGTTAGATATCCGGATCAGGTTCCCATTGGACCTAGGGTTAGGATTATGTTGAAGGCTAGGGTTAGAGATCCCGTTAGAGTTCCGATTGGATCAAGGTTTAGGATTATGTTGAGGGCTAGTGTTAGAGATCCCGTAAGGGTTCAGATTGTAGCTAGGGTTAGGGTTATGTTGAGGGCTAGGGTTAGAGATCCGGTTAGGGTTCAGATTGGAGCTAGGGTTAGGGTTATGTTGAGGGCTAGGATTAGAGATCCGGTTAAGGTTCAGATTGGAGCTAAGGTTAGGGTTATGTTGAGGGCTAGGGTTAGAGATCCGGTTAGGGTTCCGATTGGACATAGGGTTAGGGTTATGTTGAGGGCTAGGGTTAGAGATCCGGTTAGGGTTCAGATTGGAGCTAGGGTTAGGATTATGTTGAGGGCTAGGGTTAGAGATCCGGTTAGGGTTCAGATTGGAGCTAGGGTTACGGTTATGTTGAGGGCTAGGGTTAGAGATCCGGTTAGGGTTCAGATTGGAGCTAGGGTTAGGGTTATGTTGAGGGTTAGGGTTAGAGATCCGGTCAAGGTTCCGATTGGACCTAGGGTTAGGGTTATGTTGAGGGCTAGGGTTAGAGATCCGGTTAGGCTTACGATTGGACCTAGGGTTTGGGTTATGTTGAGGGCTAGGGCTAGAGATCCGGTTAGGGTTCCCATTGGACCTAGGGTTAGGGTTATGTTGAGGGCTAGGGTTAGAGGTCCGGTTAAGGTTCCGATTGGACCTAGGGTTAGGGTTATGTTGAGGGCTAGGGTTAGTTATCCGGATCAGGTTCCCATTGGACTTAGGGTTAGGATTATGTTGAAGGATAGGATTAGAGATCCCGTTAGAGTTCCGATTGGATCTAGGGTTAGGGTTATGTTGAGGGCTAGTGTTAGAGATCCCGTAAGGGTTCAGATTGGAGCTAGGGTTAGGGTTATGTTGAGGGCTAGGGTTAAAGATCCGTTTAGGGTTCAGATTGGAGCTAGGGTTAGGGTTATGTTGAGGGTTAGGGTTAGAGATCCGGTCAAGGTTCCGATTGGACCTAGGGTTAGGGTTATGTTGAGGGGTAGTGTTAGAGATCCGGTTAGGCTTACGATTGGACCTAGGGTTTGGGTTATGTTGAGGGCTAGGGTTAGAGATTCGGTTAGGGTTCCGATTTGACCTAGGGATAGGGTTTTGTTGAGGGCTACGGTTAGAGATCCGGTTACGGTTCCGATTGGACCTAGGGATAGGGTTCTGTTGAGGGCTAGTTTTAGATATCCGGTTAGGGTTCCCATGGAACCTAGGGTTAGGATTATGTTGAAGGCTAGGGTTAGAGATCCCGTTAGGGTTCCGATTGGACCTAGGGTTAGGGTTACGTTGAGGGCAATGGTTAGAGATCCGGTTAGGGTTCCGATTGGAGGTAGGGTTAGGGTTATGTTGAGGGCTAGGGTTAGAGATCCGGTTAAGGTTCCGATTGGACCTAGGGTTAGGGTTATGTTGAGGGCTAGGGTTAGAGATCCGGTTAGGGTTCCGATTGGACCTAGGGTTAGGGTTATGTTGAGGGCTAGTGTTAGATATCCGGATCATGTTCCCATTGGACCTAGGGTTAGGATTATGTTGAAGGCTAGGGTTAGAGATCCCGTTAGAGTTCCGATTGGATCAAGGTTTAGGATTATGTTGAGGGCTAGTGTTAGAGATCCCGTAAGGGTTCAGATTGTAGCTAGGGTTAGGGTTATGTTGAGGGCTAGGGTTAGAGATCCGGTTAGGGTTCAGATTGGAGCTAGGGTTAGGGTTATGTTGAGGGCTAGGATTAGAGATCCGGTTAAGGTTCAGATTGGAGCTAGGGTTAGGGTTATGTTGAGGGCTAGGGTTAGAGATCCGGTTAGGGTTCCGATTGGACATAGGGTTAGGGTTATGTTGAGGGCTAGGGTTAGAGATCCGGTTAGGGTTCAGATTGGAGCTAGGGTTAGGATTATGTTGAGGGCTAGGTTTAGAGATCCGGTTAGGGTTCAGATTGGAGCTAGGGTTAGGGTTATGTTGAGGGCTAGGGTTAGAGATCCGTTTAGGGTTCAGATTGGAGCTAGGGTTAGGGTTATGTTGAGGGCTAGGGTTAGAGATCCGGTTAGGCTTACGATTGGACCTAGGGTTTGGGTTATGTTGAGGGCTAGGGTTAGAGATCCGGTTAGGGTTCCGATTGGACCTAGGGATAGGGTTTTGTTGAGGGATAGGGTTAGAAATCCGGTTAGGGTTCCCATGGAACCTAGGGTTAGGATTATGTTGAAGGCTAGGGTTAGAGATCCCGTTAGGGTTCCGATTGGACCTAGGGTTAGGGTTACGTTGAGGGCTATGGTTAGAGATCCGGTTAGGGTTCCGATTGGAGCTAGGGTTAGGGTTATGTTGAGGGCTAGGGTTAGAGATCCCGTTAGAGTTCCGATTGGATCTAGGGTTAGGGTTATGTTGAGGGCTAGTGTTAGAGACCGGTTAGGGTTCCGAATCGACCTAGGGTTAGGGATATGTTAAGGGTTAGGTTTAGAGATCTGGTTAGGGTTCCGATTGAACCTAGGGAAAGGGTTATGTGTAGGGCTAGGGGTAGAGTTCCGGTTAGGGTTCCGATTGGACCTAGGTTTAGGGTTATGTTTAGGGCTAGGGCTAGAGATCAGGTTAGGGTTCCGATTGGACCTAGGGTTAGGGTTATGTGTAGGGCTAGGGGTAGAGTTCCGGTTAGGTTTCCGATTGGACCTAGGGTTAGGGTTATGTTTAGGGCTAGGGCTAGAGATCAGGTTAGGGTTCCGATTGGACCTAGGGTTAGGGTTATATTGAGGGCTAGGGTTAGAGATCCTGTTAGGGTTCCGATTGGACCTAGGGTTAGGGTTATGTTGAGGGCTAGGGTTAGAGACCGGTTAGGGTTCCAAATCGACCTAGGGTTAGGGATATGTTGAGGGTTAGGTTTAGAGATCTGGTTAGGGTTCCGATTGAACCTAGGGTTAGGGTTATGTGTAGGGCTAGGGGTAGAGTTCCGGTTAGGGTTCCGATTGGACCTAGGGTTAGGGTTATATTGACGGCTAGGGTTATAGATCCGGTTAGGGTTCCGATTGGACCTAGGGTTAGGGTTATGTTGAGGGCTAGGGTTAGAGATCCGGTTAGGGTTCCGATTGGAGCTAGGGTTGGGGTTATGTTGAGGGCTAGGGTTAGAGATCCGGTTAGGGTTACGATTGGACCTACGGTTAGGGTTATGATGAGGGCTAGGGTTAGAGATCCTGACATGGTTCCGATTGGATCTAGGGTTAGGGTTATGTTGAGGATTAGGGTTTGAGATCCGGTTAGGGTTCTGAATCGACCTAGGGTTACGGTTATGCTGAGGGCTAGGGTTAGAGATCCGGTTAGCGTTCCGATTGGACCTAGGGTTAGCATTATGTGTAGGGCTAGGGTTAGAGATCCGGTTAGGGTTCCGATTGGACCTAGGGTTAGGGTTATGTTGAGGGCTAGGGTTAGAGATCCGGTTAGGGTTCCGATTGGACCTAGGGTTAGGGTTATGTTGAGGGCTAATGTTAGAGATGAGGTTAGGGTTCCTATTAGACCTAGGGTTAGTGTTATGTTGAGGGCAAGGGTTAGAGATACGGTTAGGGTTCTGATTGGACCTAGGGTTAGGGTTATGTTGAGGGCTAGGGTTAGAGATCCGGTTAGGGTTCCGATTGGACCTAGGGTTAAGGTTATGTTGAGGGCTAGGTTTAGAGAATCGGTTAGGGTTCCGAATGGACCTAGGGTTAGGGTTATGTTGAGGGCTAGGTATACAGATCCGGTTAGGGTTCCGATTGGACCTCGGGTTAGGGTTATGTTGAGGGCTAGGGTTAGAGATCCGGTTAGGGTTCCTATTGGACCTAGGGTTAGGGTTATGTTGAGGGCTAGGGTTAGAGATCCGGTTAGGGTTCCGATTGGACCTAGGGTTATGGTTATGTTGAGGGCTAGGGTTAGAGTTTCGTTTAGGGTTCCGATTGGACCTAGGGTTAGGGTTATGTTGAGGGCGAGGGGTAGAGATCCGGTTAGGGTTCGGATTGGTCCTAGGGTTAGGGTTATGTTGAGGCCTAGGGTTAGGGATTCGGTTAGGGTTCCGATTGGACCTAGGGTTAGGGTTATGTTGACGGCTAGGTATACAGACCCGGTTAGGGTTCCGATTGGACCTAGGGCTAGGGTTATGTTGAGGGCTAGGGTTAGAGATCCGGTAAGGTTTACGATTGGTCCCAGGGTTAGCGTTGTGTTGAGGGCTAGGGTTAGAGATCCGGTTAGGGTTCCGATTGGACCTAGGGTTAGGGTTATGTTGAGGGCTAGGGTTAGAGATCCGGTAAGGGTTACGGTTGGACCCAGGGTTAGCGTTGTGTTGAGGGCTAGGGTTAGAGATCCGGTTAGGGTTACGATTGGACCTAGGGTTAGGGTTATATTGAGGGCTAGGGTTAGAGATCAGGATAGGGATCCGATTGGACCTAGGGTTAGGGTTATGTTGAGGGTTAGGGATAGAGATCCGGTTAGGGTTCCGATTGGACGTAGGGTTAGGGTTCTGTTGAGGGCTAGGGTTAGAGATCCGGTTAGGTTTCCGATTGGACCTACGGTTAGGGTTATGTTGAGGGCTAGGTATACAGATCCGGTTAGGGTTCCGATTGGACCTAGGGTTAGGGTTAGGTTGAGGACTAGGGTTAGAGATCCGGTTAGGGTTCCGATTGGACCTAGGGTTAGGGTTATGTTGAGGGCTAGGGTTAGAGATCCGGTTAGGGTTCCGATTGGACCTAGGTTTAGGGTTATGTTGAGGAAGAGGGGTAGAGATCCTCTTAGGGTTCCGATTGGACGTAGGGTTAGGGTTATGTTGAGGGCTAGGGTTAGAGATCCGGTTAGGGTTCCGATTGGACCTAGGGTTAGGGTTATGTTGAGGGCTAGGGTTAGAGATCCGGTTAGGGTTCCGATTGGACCTAGGGTTAGGGTTACGTTGAGGGGAAGGGTTAGATATCCTTTAGCGTTCCGATTGGTCCTAGGGTTAGGGTTATGTTGAGGGCTAGTGTTAGAGATCCGGTTAGGGTTCCGATTGGACCTAGGGTTAGGGTTATGTTGAGGGCTAGGTTTAGACATCCGGTTAGCGTTCCGATTGGACCTCGGGTTAGGATTATGTTGAGGGCGAGGGGTAGAGATCCGGTTAGGGTTCAGATTGGTCCTAGGGTTAGGGTTATGTTGAGGGCTAGGGTTAGGGATACGGTTAGGGTCCGATTGGACCTAGAGTTAGGGTTATGTTGAGGGCTAGGTTTACAGACCCGGTTAGGGTTCCGATTGGACCTAGGGTTAGGGTTATGTTGCGGGCTAGGGTTAGAGTTTCGTTTAGGGTTCTGATTGGACCTAGTGTTAGGGTTATGTTGAGGGCTAGGGTTAGAGATCCGGTTAGGGTTCCGATTGGACCTAGGGTTAAGGTTATGTTGAGGGCTAGGTTTAGAGAATCGGTTAGGGTTCCGAATGGACCTAGGGTTAGGGTTATGTTGAGGGCTAGGCATACAGATCCGGTTAGGGTTCCGATTGGACCTCGGGTTAGGGTTATGTTGAGGGCTAGGGTTAGAGATCCGGTTAGGGTTCCTATTGGACCTAGGGTTAGGGTTATGTTGAGGGCTAGGGTTAGAGATCCGGTTAGGGTTCCGATTGGACCTAGGGTTATGGTTATGTTGAGGGCTAGGGTTAGAGTTTCGTTTAGGGTTCCGATTGGACCTAGGGTTAGGGTTATGTTGAGGGCGAGGGGTAGAGATCCGGTTAGGGTTCGGATTGGTCCTAGGGTTAGGGTTATGTTGAGGGCTAGGGTTAGGGATCCGGTTAGGGTTCCGATTGGACCTAGAGTTAGGGTTATGTTGAGGGCTAGGTTTACAGACCCGGTTAGGGTTCCGATAGGACCTAGGGTTAGGGTTATGTTGAGGGCTAGGGTTAGAGTTCCGTTTAGGGTTCCGATTGGACCTAGGGTTAGGGTTATGTTGAGGGCTAGGATTAGATATCCGTTAAGGGTTCCGATTGGTCCTAGGGTTAGGGTTATGTTGAGGGCTAGGGTTAGAGATCCGGTTAGGGTTCCGATTGGACCTAGGGTTATGGTTATGTTGAGGGTTAGTGTTAGAGTTCCGTTTAGGGTTCCGATTGGACCTAGGGTTAGGGTTATATTGAGGGCTAGGCTTAGATATCCGGTTAGGGTTCCGATTGGACCTAGGGTTAGGGTTATGTTGAGGGCTAGGTTTAGAGATCCGGTTAGGGTTCCGATTGGACCTAGGGTTAGGGTTATGTTGAGGGCTAATGTTAGAGATCAGGTTAGGTTTCCTATTAGACCTAGGGTTAGTGTTATGTTGAGGGCTAGGGTTAGAGATCCGGTTAGGGTTCCGATTGGACCTAGGGTTAGGGTTATGTGTAGGGCTAGAGTTAGAGATCCGGTTAGGGTTACGATTAGACCTAGGGTTAGGGTTATGTTGAAGGCTAGGGTTAGAGATCCGGTTAGGGTTACGATTGGACCTAGGGTTAGGGTTATGTTGAGGGCTAGGGGTAGAGATCCGGTTAGGGTTCCGATTGGACCTAGGGTTAGGGTTATGTTGAGGGCTAGGGTTTGAGATCCGGTTAGGGTTCCGAATCGACCTAGGGTTACGGTTATGCTGAGGGCTAGGGTTAGAGATCCGTTTAGGGTTCCGAGTGGACCTAGGGTTAGGGCTATGTGTAGGGCTAGTGTTAGAGATCCAGTTAGGGTTCCGATTGGACCTAGTGTTAGGGTTATATTGAGGGCTAGGGTTAGAGATCCGGTTAGGGTTCCGATTGGACCTAGGGATAGGGTTATGTAGAGGGCTAATGTTAGAGATCAGGTTAGGGTTGCGATTGGACCTAGGGTTAGGGTTATGTTGAGGGCTAGGGCTAGAGATCCGGTTAGGGTTCCCATTGGACCTAGGGTTAGGGTTATGTTGAGGGCTAGGGTTAGAGATCCGGTTAAGGTTCCGATTGGACCTAGGGTTAGGGTTATGTTGAGGGCTAGGGTTAGAGATCCGGTTAGGGTTCCGATTGGACCTAGGGTTAGGGTTATGTTGAGGGCTAGTGTTAGATATCCGCATCAGGTTCCCATTGGACCTAGGGTTAGGATTATGTTGAAGTCTAGGGTTAGAGATCCCGTTACAGTTCCGATTGGATCTAGGGTTAGGGTTATGTTGAGGGCTAGGGTTAGAGATCCGGTTAGGGTTCAGATTGGAGCTAGGGTTAGGGTTATGTTGAGGGCTAGGGTTAGAGTTCCGTTTAGGGTTCAGATTGGAGCTAGGGTTAGGGTTGTGTTGAGGGTTAGGGTTAGAGATCCGGTCAAGGTTCCGATTGGACCTAGGGTTAGGGTTATGTTGAGGGCTAGGGTTAGAGATCCGGTTAGGCTTACGATTGGACCTAGGGTTTGGGTTATGTTGAGGGCTAGGGTTAGAGATCCGGTTAGGGTTCCGATTGGACCTAGGGATAGGGTTTTGTTGAGGGCTAGGGTTAGAGATCCGGTTACGGTTCCGATTGGACCTAGGGATAGGGTTCTGTTGAGGTCTAGTTTCAGATATCTGGTTAGGTTCCCATGGAACCTAGGGTTAGGATTATGTTGAAGGCTAGGGTTAGAGATCCCGTTAGGGTTCCGATTGGACCTAGGGTTAGGGTTACGTTGAGGGCTATGGTTTGAGATCCGGTTAGGGTTCTGATTGGAGCTAGGGTAGGGTTATGTTGAGGGCTAGGGTTAGAGATCCCGTTAGAGTTCCGATTGGATCTAGGGTTAGGGTTATGTTGAGGGCTAGTGTTAGAGATCCCGTAAGGGTTCAGATTGAAGCTAGGTTTAGGGTTATGTTGAGGGCTAG
This sequence comes from Miniopterus natalensis, assembly GCF_054644295.1. NCBI lineage: Eukaryota > Metazoa > Chordata > Mammalia > Chiroptera > Miniopteridae > Miniopterus > Miniopterus natalensis. The sequence continues at coordinate 85,032,118 of NC_142089.1, forward strand.
GGTTAGAGATCCGGTTAGGGTTCAGATTGGAGCTAGGGTTAAGGTTATGTTGAGGGCTAGGGTTAGAGATCCGGTTAGGGTTCAGATTGGAGCTAGGGTTAGGGTTATGTTGAGGGTTAGGGTTAGAGATCCGGCCAAGGTTCGGATTTGACCTAGGGTTAGGGTTATGTTGAGGGCTAGGGTTAGAGATCCGGTTAGGCTTACGATTGGACCTAGGGTTTGGGTTATGTTGAGGGCTAGGGCTAGACATCCGGTTAGGGTTCCCATTGGACCTAGGGTTAGGGTTATGTTGAGGGCTAGGGTTAGAGGTCCGGTTAAGGTTCCGATTGGACCTAGGGTTAGGGTTATGTTGAGGGCTAGGGTTAGATATCCGGATCAGGTTCCCATTGGACCTAGGGTTAGGATTATGTTGAAGGATAGGATTAGAGATCCCGTTAGAGTTCCGATTGGATCTAGGGTTAGGGTTATGTTGAGGGCTAGTGTTAGAGATCCCGTAAAGGTTCCGATTGGAGCTAGGGTTAGGGTTATGTTGAGGGCTAGGGTTAGAGTTCCGGTTAAGGATCAGATTGGAGCTAGGGTTAGGGTTATGTTGAGGGCTAGGGTTAGAGATCCCGTAAGGGTTCCGATTGGACATAGGGTTAGGGTTATGTTGAGGGCTAGGGTTAGAGATCCGGTTAGGGTTCAGATTGAAGCTAGGGTTAGGGTTATGTTGAGGGCTAGGGTTAGAGATCCGGTTAGGGTTCAGATTGGAGCTAGGGTTAGGGTTATGTTGAGGGCTAGGTTTAGAGATCCGGTTAGGGTTCAGATTGGAGCTAGGGTTAGGGTTATGTTGAGGGCTAGGGTTAGAGATCCCGTAAGGGTTCAGATTGGAGCTAGGGTTAGGGTTATGTTGAGGGCTAGGGTTAGAGATCCGGTTAGGGTTCAGATTGGAGCTAGGGTTAGGGTTATGTTGAGGGCTAGGGTTAGAGATCCGGTTAAGGATCAGATTGGAGCTAGGGTTAGGGTTATGTTGAGGGCTAGGGTTAGAGATCCGGTTAGGGTTCCGATTGGACATAGGGTTAGGGTTATGTTGAGGGCTAGGGTTAGAGATCCGGTTAGGGTTCAGATTGGAGCTAGGGTTAGGGTTATGTTGAGGGCTAGGGTTAGAGATCCGTTTAGGGTTCAGATTGGAGCTAGGTTTAGGGTTATGTTGAGGGTTAGGGTTAGAGATCCGGTCAAGGTTCCGATTGGACCTAGGGTTAGGGTTATGTTGAGGGCTAGTGTTAGAGATCCGGTTAGGCTTACGATTGGACCTAGGGTTCGGGTTATGTTGAGGGCTAGGGTTAGAGATTCGGTTAGGGTTCCGATTGGACCTAGGGATAGGGTTTTGTTGAGGGCTAGGGTTAGAGATCCGGTTACGGTTCCGATTGGACCTAGGGATAGGGTTCTGTTGAGGGCTAGTTTTAGATATCCGGTTAGGGTTCCCATGGAACCTAGGGTTAGGATTATGTTGAAGGCTAGGGTTAGAGATCCCGTTAGGGTTCCGATTGGACCCAGGGTTAGGGTTACGTTGAGGGCAATGGTTAGAGATCCGGTTAGGGTTCCGATTGGAGGTAGGGTTAGGGTTATGTTGAGGGCTAGGGTTAGAGATCCGGTTAAGGTTCCGATTGTACCTAGTGTTAGGGTTATGTTGAGGGCTAGGGTTAGAGATCCGGTTAGGGTTCCGATTGGACCTAGGGTTAGGGTTATGTTGAGGGCTAGTGTTAGATATCCGGATCAGGTTCCCATTGGACCTAGGGTTAGGATTATGTTGAAGGCTAGGGTTAGAGATCCCGTTAGAGTTCCGATTGGATCAAGGTTTAGGATTATGTTGAGGGCTAGTGTTAGAGATCCCGTAAGGGTTCAGATTGTAGCTAGGGTTAGGGTTATGTTGAGGGCTAGGGTTAGAGATCCGGTTAGGGTTCAGATTGGACTAGGGTTAGGGTTATGTTGAGGGCTAGGATTAGAGATCCGGTTAAGGTTCAGATTGGAGCTAGGGTTAGGGTTATGTTGAGGGCTAGGGTTAGAGATCTGGTTAGGGTTCCGATTGGACATAGGGTTAGGGTTATGTTGAGGGCTAGGGTTAGAGATCCGGTTAGGGTTCAGATTGGAGCTAGGGTTAGGATTATGTTGAGGGCTAGGGTTAGAGATCCGGTTAGGGTTCAGATTGGAGCTAGGGTTAGGGTTATGTTGAGGGCTAGGGTTAGAGATCCGTTTAGGGTTCAGATTGGAGCTAGGGTTAGGGTTATGTTGAGGGCTAGGGTTAGAGATCCGGTTAGGCTTACGATTGGACCTAGGGTTTGGGTTATGTTGAGGGCTAGGGTTAGAGATCCGGTTAGGGTTCCGATTGGACCTAGGGATAGGGTTTTGTTGAGGGCTTGGGTTAGAAATCCGGTTACGGTTCCGATTGGACCTAGGGATAGGGTTCTGTTGAGGGCTAGTTTTAGATATCCGGTTAGGGTTCCCATGGAACCTAGGGTTAGGATTATGTTGAAGGCTAGGGTTAGAGATCCCGTTAGGGTTCCGATTGGACCTAGGGTTAGGGTTATGTTGAGGGCTATGGTTAGAGATCCGGTTAGGGTTCCGATTGGAGCTAGGGTTAGGGTTATGTTGAGGGCTAGGGTTAGAGATCCCGTTAGAGTTCCGATTGGATCTAGGGTTAGGGTTATGTTGAGGGCTAGTGTTAGAGTCCGGTTAGGGTTCCGAATCGACCTAGGGTTAGGGATATGTTAAGGGTTAGGTTTAGAGATCTGGTTAGGGTTCCGATTGAACCTAGGGAAAGGGTTATGTGTAGGGCTAGGGGTAGAGTTCCGGTTAGGGTTCCGATTGGACCTAGGTTTAGGGTTATGTTTAGGGCTAGGGCTAGAGATCAGGTTAGGGTTCCGATTGGACCTAGGGTTAGGGTTATGTGTAGGGCTAGGGGTAGAGTTCCGGTTAGGTTTCCGATTGGACCTAGGGTTAGGGTTATGTTTAGGGCTAGGGCTAGAGATCAGGTTAGGGTTCCGATTGGACCTAGGGTTAGGGTTATATTGAGGGCTAGGGTTATAGATCCGGTTAGGGTTCCGATTGGACCTTGGGTTAGGGTTATGTTGAGGGCTAGGGTTAGAGATCCGGTTAGGGTTCCGATTGGAGCTAGGGTTAGGGTTATGTTGAGGGCTAGGGTTAGAGATCCGGTTAGGGTTACGATTGGACCTACGGTTAGGGTTATGAGGAGGGCTAGGGTTAGAGATCCTGACAGGGTTCCGATTGGACCTAGGGTTAGGGTTATGTTGAGGGTTAGGGTTTGAGATCCGGTTAGGGTTCTGAATCGACATAGGGTTACGGTTATGCTGAGGGCTAGGGTTAGAGATCCGGTGAGCGTTCCGATTGGACCTAGGGTTAGCGTTATGTGTAGGGCTAGGGTTAGAGATCCGGTTAGGGTTCCGATTGGACCTAGGGTTAGGGTTATGTTGAGGGCTAGGGTTAGAGATGAGGTTAGGGTTCCGATTGGACCTAGGGTTAGGGTTATGTTGAGGGCTAATGTTAGAGATGAGGTTAGGGTTCCTATTAGACCTAGGGTTAGTGTTATGTTGAGGGCTAGGGTTAGAGATACGGTTAGGGTTCCGATTGGACCTAGGGTTAGGGTTATGTGTAGGCCTAGAGATAGAGATCCGGTTAGGGTTACGATTAGACTTAGGGTTAGGGTTATGTTGAAGGCTAGGGTTAGAGATTCGGTTAGGGTTACGATTGGACCTAGGGTTAGGGTTATGTTGAGGGCTAGGGGTAGAGATCCGGTAGGGTTCCGATTGGACCTAGGGTTAGGATTATGTTGAGGGCTAGGGTTAGAGATCCGGTTAGGGTTCCGATTGGACCTAGGGTTAGGTTTATGTTGAGCGCTAGGGTTAGAGATCCGGTTAGGGTTACGATTGGACCTAGGGTTAGGGTTATGTTGAGGGCTAGGGTTAGATATCCGGTTAGGGTTCCGATTGGACCTAGGGTTAGGGTTATGTACAGGTATAGGGATAGAGATCCGGTTAGGGTTACAATTATACCTAGGGTTTGGGTTATGTTGAGGGCTAGGGTTAGAGATCCGGTTAGAGTTCCGATTGGAGCTAGGGTTAGGGTTTTGTTGAGGGCTAGGGTTAGAGATCCGGTTAGGGTTACGATTGGACCTACGGTTAGGGTTATGATGAGGGCTAGGGTTAGAGATCCGGATAGGGTTCCGATTGGACCTAGGGTTAGGGTTATGTTGAGGGCTAGGGTTTGAGATCCGGTTAGGGTTCCGAATCGACCTAGGGTTACGGTTATGCTGAGGGCTAGGGTTAGAGATCCGGTTAGGGTTCCGATTGGACCTAGGGTTAGGGCTACGTGTAGGGCTAGTGTTAGAAATCCGGTTAGGGTTCCGATTGGACCTACGGTTAGGGTTATGTTGAGGGCTAATGTTAGAGATCATGTTAGGGTTCCGATTGGACGTAGGGTTAGGGTTATGTTGAGGGCTAGGTTTAGATATCCGTTTAGGGTTCCGACTGGACCTAGGGTTAGGGTTATGTTGAGGGCTAGGGTTATTTATCCGGTTAGGGTTCCGATTGGACCTAGGGTTATGGTTATGTTGAGGGCTAGGGTTAGAGTTCCGTTTAGGGTTCCGATTGGACCTAGGGTTAGGGTTATGTTGAGGGCTAGGTATACAGATCCGGTTAGGGTTCCGATTGGACCTAGCGTTAGGGTTATGTTGAGGGCTAGGGTTAGAGATCCGGTTAGGGTTCCGATTGGACCTAGGGTTAGGGTTATGTGGAGGGCAAGGGATAGAGATCCGGTTAGGGTTCCGATTGGACCTAGGGTTAGGGTTATGTTGAGGGCTGGGGTTAGAGATCCGGTTAGGGTTCCGATTGGACCTAGGGTTAGGGTTATGTTGAGGAAGAGGGGTAGAGATCCTGTTAGGGTACCGATTGGACCTAGGGTTAGGGTTATGTTGAGGGTTATGTTTAGATATCCGGTTAGGGTTCCGATTGGACCTAGGGTTAGGGTTACGTTGAGGGCTAGGTTTAGATATCCATGTAGGGTTCCGATTGGTCCTAGGGTTAGGGTTAAGTTGAGGGCTAGGTTTTGAGATCCGGTAAGGGTTCCGTTTGGACCTCGGGTTAGGGTTATGTATAGGGCGAGGGGCAGAGATCTGGTTAGAGTTCGGATTGGTCCTAGGGTTAGGGTTATGTTGAGGCCTAGGGTTAGGGGTTCGGTTAGGGTTCCGATTGGACCTAGGGTTAGGGTTATGTTGACGGCTAGGTATACAGACCCGGTTAGGGTTCCGATTGGACCTAGGGTTAGGGTTATGTTGAGGGCTAGGGTTAGAGATCCGGTAAGGTTTACGATTGGTCCCAGGGTTAGCGTTGTGTTGAGGGCTAGGGTTAGAGATCCGGTTAGGGTTCCGATTGGACCTAGGGTTAGGGTTAGGTTGAGGACTAGGGTTAGAGATCCGGTTAGGGTTCCGATTGGACCTAGGGTTAGGGTTACGTTGATGGGAAGGGTTAGATATCCATTTAGCGTTCCGATTGGTCCTAGGGTTAGGGTTATGTTGAGGGCTAGGGTTAGAGATCCGGTTAGGGTTCCGATTGGACCTAGGGTTAGGGTTATGTTGAGGGCTAGGTTTAGAGATCCGGTTAGCGTTCCGATTGGACCTCGGGTTAGGATTATGTTGAGGGCGAGGAGTAGAGATCCGGTTAGGGTTCAGATTGGTCCTAGGGTTAGGGTTATGTTGAGGGCTAGGGTTAGGGATACGGTTAGGGTTCCGATTGGACCTAGAGTTAGGGTTATGTTGAGGGCTAGGTTTACAGACCCGGTTAGGGTTCCGATTGGACCTAGGGTTAGGGTTATGTTGCGGGCTAGGGTTAGAGTTCCGTTTAGGGTTCTGATTGGACCTAGTGTTAGGGTTATGTTGAGGGCTAGTGTTAGAGATCCGGTTAGGGTTCCGATTGGACCTAGGGTTAAGGTTATGTTGAGGGCTAGGTTTAGAGAATCGGTTAGGGTTCCGAATGGACCTAGTGTTAGGGTTATGTTGAGGGCTAGGGTTAGAGTTTCGTTTAGGGTTCCGATTGGACCTAGGGTTAGGGTTATGTTGAGGGCGAGGGGTAGAGATCCGGTTAGGGTTCGGATTGGTCCTAGGGTTAGGGTTATGTTGAGGCCTAGGGTTAGGGATTCGGTTAGGGTTCCGATTGGACCTAGGGTTAGGGTTATGTTGACGGCTAGGTATACAGACCCGGTTAGGGTTCCGATTGGACCTAGGGTTAGGTTTATGTTGAGGGCTAGGGTTAGAGATCCGGTAAGGTTTACGATTGGTCCCAGGGTTAGCGTTGTGTTGAGGGCTAGGGTTAGAGATCCGGTTAGGGTTCAGATTGGAGCTAGGGTTAGGGTTATGCTGAGGGCTAGGGTTAGAGATCCGGTTAGGGTTCAGATTGGAGCTAGGGTTAGGGTTATGTTGAGGGTTAGGGTTAGAGATCCGGTCAAGGTTCCGATTGGACCTAGGGTTAGGGTTATGTTGAGGGCTAGGGTTAGAGATCCGGTTAGGCTTACGATTGGACCTAGGGTTTGGGTTATGTTGAGGGCTAGGGCTAGAGATCCGGTTAGGGTTCCCATTGGACCTAGGGTTAGGGTTATGTTGAGGGCTAGTTTTAGATATCCGGATCATGTTCCCATTGGACCTAGGGTTAGGATTATGTTGAAGGCTAGGGTTAGAGATCCCGTTAGAGTTCCGATTGGATCAAGGTTTAGGATTATGTTGAGGGCTAGTGTTAGAGATCCCGTAAGGGTTCAGATTGTAGCTAGGGTTAGGGTTATGTTGAGGGCTAGGGTTAGAGATCCGGTTAGGGTTCAGATTGGACATAGGGTTAGGGTTATGTTGAGGGCTAGGATTAGAGATCCGGTTAAGGTTCAGATTGGAGCTAGGGTTAGGGTTATGTTGAGGGCTAGGGTTAGAGATCCGGTTAGGGTTCCGATTGGACATAGGGTTAGGGTTATGTTGAGGGCTAGGGTTAGAGATCCGGTTAGGGTTCAGATTGGAGCTAGGGTTAGGATTATGTTGAGGGCTAGGTTTAGAGATCCGGTTAGGTTTCAGATTGGAGCTAGGGTTAGGGTTATGTTGAGGGCTAGGGTTAGAGATCCGTTTAGGGTTCAGATTGGAGCTAGGGTTAGGGTTATGTTGAGGGCTAGGGTTAGAGATCCGGTTAGGCTTACGATTGGACCTAGGGTTTGGATTATGTTGAGGGCTAGGGTTAGAGATCCGGTTAGGGTTCCGATTGGACCTAGGGATAGGGTTTTGTTGAGGGATAGGGTTAGAAATCCGGTTAGGGTTCCCATGGAACCTAGGGTTAGGATTATGTTGAAGGCTAGGGTTAGAGATCCCGTTAGGGTTCCGATTGGACCTAGGGTTAGGGTTACGTTGAGGGCTATGGTTAGAGATCCGGTTAGGGTTCCGATTGGAGCTAGGGTTAGGGTTATGTTGAGGGCTAGGGTTAGAGATCCCGTTAGAGTTCCGATTGGATCTAGGGTTAGGGTTATGTTGAGGGCTAGTGTTAGAGACCGGTTAGGGTTCCGAATCGACCTAGGGTTAGGGATATGTTAAGGGTTAGGTTTAGAGATCTGGTTAGGGTTCCGATTGAACCTAGGGAAAGGGTTATGTGTAGGGCTAGGGGTAGAGTTCCGGTTAGGGTTCCGATTGGACCTAGGTTTAGGGTTATGTTTAGGGCTAGGGCTAGAGATCAGGTTAGGGTTCCGATTGGACCTAGGGTTAGGGTTATGTGTAGGGCTAGGGGTAGAGTTCCGGTTAGGGTTCCGATTGGACCTAGGGTTAGGGTTATATTGACGGCTAGGGTTATAGATCCGGTTAGGGTTCCGATTGGACCTAGGGTTAGGGTTATGTTGAGGGCTAGGGTTAGAGATCCGGTTAGGGTTCCGATTGGAGCTAGGGTTGGGGTTATGTTGAGGGCTAGGTTTAGAGATCCGGTTAGGGTTACGATTGGACCTACGGTTAGGGTTATGATGAGGGCTAGGGTTAGAGATCCTGACATGGTTCCGATTGGATCTAGGGTTAGGGTTATGTTGAGGTTTAGGGTTTGAGATCCGGTTAGGGTTCTGAATCGACCTAGGGTTACGGTTATGCTGAGGGCTAGGGTTAGAGATCCGGTTAGCGTTCCGATTGGACCTAGGGTTAGCATTATGTGTAGGGCTAGGGTTAGAGATCCGGTTAGGGTTCCGATTGGACCTAGGGTTAGGGTTATGTTGAGGGCTAGGGTTAGAGATCCGGTTAGGGTTCCGATTGGACCTAGGGTTAGGGTTATGTTGAGGGCTAATGTTAGAGATGAGGTTAGGGTTCCTATTAGACCTAGGGTTAGTGTTATGTTGAGGGCTAGGGTTAGAGATACGGTTAGGGTTCTGATTGGACCTAGGGTTATGGTTATGTTGAGGGCTAGGGTTAGAGATCCGGTTAGGGTTCCGATTGGACCTAGGGTTAAGGTTATGTTGAGGGCTAGGTTTAGAGAATCGGTTAGGGTTCCGAATGGACCTAGGGTTAGGGTTATGTTGAGGGCTAGGTATACAGATCCGGTTAGGGTTCCGATTGGACCTCGGGTTAGGGTTATGTTGAGGGCGAGGGTTAGAGATCCGGTTAGGGTTCAGATTGGAGCTAGGGTTAGGGTTATGTTGAGGGCTAGGATTAGAGATCCGGTTAAGGTTCAGATTGGAGCTAAGGTTAGGGTTATGTTGAGGGCTAGGGTTAGAGATCCGGTTAGGGTTCCGATTGGACATAGGGTTAGGGTTATGTTGAGGGCTAGGGTTAGAGATCCGGTTAGGGTTCAGATTGGAGCTAGGGTTAGGATTATGTTGAGGGCTAGGGTTAGAGATCCGGTTAGGGTTCAGATTGGAGCTAGGGTTACGGTTATGTTGAGGGCTAGGGTTAGAGATCCGGTTAGGGTTCAGATTGGAGCTAGGGTTAGGGTTATGTTGAGGGTTAGGGTTAGAGATCCGGTCAAGGTTCCGATTGGACCTAGGGTTAGGGTTATGTTGAGGGCTAGGGTTAGAGATCCGGTTAGGCTTACGATTGGACCTAGGGTTTGGGTTATGTTGAGGGCTAGGGCTAGAGATCCGGTTAGGGTTCCCATTGGACCTAGGGTTAGGGTTATGTTGAGGGCTAGGGTTAGAGGTCCGGTTAAGGTTCCGATTGGACCTAGGGTTAGGGTTATGTTGAGGGCTAGGGTTAGTTATCCGGATCAGGTTCCCATTGGACTTAGGGTTAGGATTATGTTGAAGGATAGGATTAGAGATCCCGTTAGAGTTCCGATTGGATCTAGGGTTAGGGTTATGTTGAGGGCTAGTGTTAGAGATCCCGTAAGGGTTCAGATTGGAGCTAGGGTTAGGGTTATGTTGAGGGCTAGGGTTAAAGATCCGTTTAGGGTTCAGATTGGAGCTAGGGTTAGGGTTATGTTGAGGGTTAGGGTTAGAGATCCGGTCAAGGTTCCGATTGGACCTAGGGTTAGGGTTATGTTGAGGGGTAGTGTTAGAGATCCGGTTAGGCTTACGATTGGACCTAGGGTTTGGGTTATGTTGAGGGCTAGGGTTAGAGATTCGGTTAGGGTTCCGATTTGACCTAGGGATAGGGTTTTGTTGAGGGCTACGGTTAGAGATCCGGTTACGGTTCCGATTGGACCTAGGGATAGGGTTCTGTTGAGGGCTAGTTTTAGATATCCGGTTAGGGTTCCCATGGAACCTAGGGTTAGGATTATGTTGAAGGCTAGGGTTAGAGATCCCGTTAGGGTTCCGATTGGACCTAGGGTTAGGGTTACGTTGAGGGCAATGGTTAGAGATCCGGTTAGGGTTCCGATTGGAGGTAGGGTTAGGGTTATGTTGAGGGCTAGGGTTAGAGATCCGGTTAAGGTTCCGATTGGACCTAGGGTTAGGGTTATGTTGAGGGCTAGGGTTAGAGATCCGGTTAGGGTTCCGATTGGACCTAGGGTTAGGGTTATGTTGAGGGCTAGTGTTAGATATCCGGATCATGTTCCCATTGGACCTAGGGTTAGGATTATGTTGAAGGCTAGGGTTAGAGATCCCGTTAGAGTTCCGATTGGATCAAGGTTTAGGATTATGTTGAGGGCTAGTGTTAGAGATCCCGTAAGGGTTCAGATTGTAGCTAGGGTTAGGGTTATGTTGAGGGCTAGGGTTAGAGATCCGGTTAGGGTTCAGATTGGAGCTAGGGTTAGGGTTATGTTGAGGGCTAGGATTAGAGATCCGGTTAAGGTTCAGATTGGAGCTAGGGTTAGGGTTATGTTGAGGGCTAGGGTTAGAGATCCGGTTAGGGTTCCGATTGGACATAGGGTTAGGGTTATGTTGAGGGCTAGGGTTAGAGATCCGGTTAGGGTTCAGATTGGAGCTAGGGTTAGGATTATGTTGAGGGCTAGGTTTAGAGATCCGGTTAGGGTTCAGATTGGAGCTAGGGTTAGGGTTATGTTGAGGGCTAGGGTTAGAGATCCGTTTAGGGTTCAGATTGGAGCTAGGGTTAGGGTTATGTTGAGGGCTAGGGTTAGAGATCCGGTTAGGCTTACGATTGGACCTAGGGTTTGGGTTATGTTGAGGGCTAGGGTTAGAGATCCGGTTAGGGTTCCGATTGGACCTAGGGATAGGGTTTTGTTGAGGGATAGGGTTAGAAATCCGGTTAGGGTTCCCATGGAACCTAGGGTTAGGATTATGTTGAAGGCTAGGGTTACAGATCCCGTTAGGGTTCCGATTGGACCTAGGGTTAGGGTTACGTTGAGGGCTATGGTTAGAGATCCGGTTAGGGTTCCGATTGGAGCTAGGGTTAGGGTTATGTTGAGGGCTAGGGTTAGAGATCCCGTTAGAGTTCCGATTGGATCTAGGGTTAGGGTTATGTTGAGGGCTAGTGTTAGAGACCGGTTAGGGTTCCGAATCGACCTAGGGTTAGGGATATGTTAAGGGTTAGGTTTAGAGATCTGGTTAGGGTTCCGATTGAACCTAGGGAAAGGGTTATGTGTAGGGCTAGGGGTAGAGTTCCGGTTAGGGTTCCGATTGGACCTAGGTTTAGGGTTATGTTTAGGGCTAGGGCTAGAGATCAGGTTAGGGTTCCGATTGGACCTAGGGTTAGGGTTATGTGTAGGGCTAGGGGTAGAGTTCCGGTTAGGTTTCCGATTGGACCTAGGGTTAGGGTTATGTTTAGGGCTAGGGCTAGAGATCAGGTTAGGGTTCCGATTGGACCTAGGGTTAGGGTTATATTGAGGGCTAGGGTTAGAGATCCTGTTAGGGTTCCGATTGGACCTAGGGTTAGGGTTATGTTGAGGGCTAGGGTTAGAGACCGGTTAGGGTTCCAAATCGACCTAGGGTTAGGGATATGTTGAGGGTTAGGTTTAGAGATCTGGTTAGGGTTCCGATTGAACCTAGGGTTAGGGTTATGTGTAGGGCTAGGGGTAGAGTTCCGGTTAGGGTTCCGATTGGACCTAGGGTTAGGGTTATATTGACGGCTAGGGTTATAGATCCGGTTAGGGTTCCGATTGGACCTAGGGTTAGGGTTATGTTGAGGGCTAGGGTTAGAGATCCGGTTAGGGTTCCGATTGGAGCTAGGGTTGGGGTTATGTTGAGGGCTAGGGTTAGAGATCCGGTTAGGGTTACGATTGGACCTACGGTTAGGGTTATGATGAGGGCTAGGGTTAGAGATCCTGACATGGTTCCGATTGGATCTAGGGTTAGGGTTATGTTGAGGATTAGGGTTTGAGATCCGGTTAGGGTTCTGAATCGACCTAGGGTTACGGTTATGCTGAGGGCTAGGGTTAGAGATCCGGTTAGCGTTCCGATTGGACCTAGGGTTAGCATTATGTGTAGGGCTAGGGTTAGAGATCCGGTTAGGGTTCCGATTGGACCTAGGGTTAGGGTTATGTTGAGGGCTAGGGTTAGAGATCCGGTTAGGGTTCCGATTGGACCTAGGGTTAGGGTTATGTTGAGGGCTAATGTTAGAGATGAGGTTAGGGTTCCTATTAGACCTAGGGTTAGTGTTATGTTGAGGGCAAGGGTTAGAGATACGGTTAGGGTTCTGATTGGACCTAGGGTTAGGGTTATGTTGAGGGCTAGGGTTAGAGATCCGGTTAGGGTTCCGATTGGACCTAGGGTTAAGGTTATGTTGAGGGCTAGGTTTAGAGAATCGGTTAGGGTTCCGAATGGACCTAGGGTTAGGGTTATGTTGAGGGCTAGGTATACAGATCCGGTTAGGGTTCCGATTGGACCTCGGGTTAGGGTTATGTTGAGGGCTAGGGTTAGAGATCCGGTTAGGGTTCCTATTGGACCTAGGGTTAGGGTTATGTTGAGGGCTAGGGTTAGAGATCCGGTTAGGGTTCCGATTGGACCTAGGGTTATGGTTATGTTGAGGGCTAGGGTTAGAGTTTCGTTTAGGGTTCCGATTGGACCTAGGGTTAGGGTTATGTTGAGGGCGAGGGGTAGAGATCCGGTTAGGGTTCGGATTGGTCCTAGGGTTAGGGTTATGTTGAGGCCTAGGGTTAGGGATTCGGTTAGGGTTCCGATTGGACCTAGGGTTAGGGTTATGTTGACGGCTAGGTATACAGACCCGGTTAGGGTTCCGATTGGACCTAGGGCTAGGGTTATGTTGAGGGCTAGGGTTAGAGATCCGGTAAGGTTTACGATTGGTCCCAGGGTTAGCGTTGTGTTGAGGGCTAGGGTTAGAGATCCGGTTAGGGTTCCGATTGGACCTAGGGTTAGGGTTATGTTGAGGGCTAGGGTTAGAGATCCGGTAAGGGTTACGGTTGGACCCAGGGTTAGCGTTGTGTTGAGGGCTAGGGTTAGAGATCCGGTTAGGGTTACGATTGGACCTAGGGTTAGGGTTATATTGAGGGCTAGGGTTAGAGATCAGGATAGGGATCCGATTGGACCTAGGGTTAGGGTTATGTTGAGGGTTAGGGATAGAGATCCGGTTAGGGTTCCGATTGGACGTAGGGTTAGGGTTCTGTTGAGGGCTAGGGTTAGAGATCCGGTTAGGTTTCCGATTGGACCTACGGTTAGGGTTATGTTGAGGGCTAGGTATACAGATCCGGTTAGGGTTCCGATTGGACCTAGGGTTAGGGTTAGGTTGAGGACTAGGGTTAGAGATCCGGTTAGGGTTCCGATTGGACCTAGGGTTAGGGTTATGTTGAGGGCTAGGGTTAGAGATCCGGTTAGGGTTCCGATTGGACCTAGGTTTAGGGTTATGTTGAGGAAGAGGGGTAGAGATCCTCTTAGGGTTCCGATTGGACGTAGGGTTAGGGTTATGTTGAGGGCTAGGGTTAGAGATCCGGTTAGGGTTCCGATTGGACCTAGGGTTAGGGTTATGTTGAGGGCTAGGGTTAGAGATCCGGTTAGGGTTCCGATTGGACCTAGGGTTAGGGTTACGTTGAGGGGAAGGGTTAGATATCCTTTAGCGTTCCGATTGGTCCTAGGGTTAGGGTTATGTTGAGGGCTAGTGTTAGAGATCCGGTTAGGGTTCCGATTGGACCTAGGGTTAGGGTTATGTTGAGGGCTAGGTTTAGACATCCGGTTAGCGTTCCGATTGGACCTCGGGTTAGGATTATGTTGAGGGCGAGGGGTAGAGATCCGGTTAGGGTTCAGATTGGTCCTAGGGTTAGGGTTATGTTGAGGGCTAGGGTTAGGGATACGGTTAGGGTCCGATTGGACCTAGAGTTAGGGTTATGTTGAGGGCTAGGTTTACAGACCCGGTTAGGGTTCCGATTGGACCTAGGGTTAGGGTTATGTTGCGGGCTAGGGTTAGAGTTTCGTTTAGGGTTCTGATTGGACCTAGTGTTAGGGTTATGTTGAGGGCTAGGGTTAGAGATCCGGTTAGGGTTCCGATTGGACCTAGGGTTAAGGTTATGTTGAGGGCTAGGTTTAGAGAATCGGTTAGGGTTCCGAATGGACCTAGGGTTAGGGTTATGTTGAGGGCTAGGCATACAGATCCGGTTAGGGTTCCGATTGGACCTCGGGTTAGGGTTATGTTGAGGGCTAGGGTTAGAGATCCGGTTAGGGTTCCTATTGGACCTAGGGTTAGGGTTATGTTGAGGGCTAGGGTTAGAGATCCGGTTAGGGTTCCGATTGGACCTAGGGTTATGGTTATGTTGAGGGCTAGGGTTAGAGTTTCGTTTAGGGTTCCGATTGGACCTAGGGTTAGGGTTATGTTGAGGGCGAGGGGTAGAGATCCGGTTAGGGTTCGGATTGGTCCTAGGGTTAGGGTTATGTTGAGGGCTAGGGTTAGGGATCCGGTTAGGGTTCCGATTGGACCTAGAGTTAGGGTTATGTTGAGGGCTAGGTTTACAGACCCGGTTAGGGTTCCGATAGGACCTAGGGTTAGGGTTATGTTGAGGGCTAGGGTTAGAGTTCCGTTTAGGGTTCCGATTGGACCTAGGGTTAGGGTTATGTTGAGGGCTAGGATTAGATATCCGTTAAGGGTTCCGATTGGTCCTAGGGTTAGGGTTATGTTGAGGGCTAGGGTTAGAGATCCGGTTAGGGTTCCGATTGGACCTAGGGTTATGGTTATGTTGAGGGTTAGTGTTAGAGTTCCGTTTAGGGTTCCGATTGGACCTAGGGTTAGGGTTATATTGAGGGCTAGGCTTAGATATCCGGTTAGGGTTCCGATTGGACCTAGGGTTAGGGTTATGTTGAGGGCTAGGTTTAGAGATCCGGTTAGGGTTCCGATTGGACCTAGGGTTAGGGTTATGTTGAGGGCTAATGTTAGAGATCAGGTTAGGTTTCCTATTAGACCTAGGGTTAGTGTTATGTTGAGGGCTAGGGTTAGAGATCCGGTTAGGGTTCCGATTGGACCTAGGGTTAGGGTTATGTGTAGGGCTAGAGTTAGAGATCCGGTTAGGGTTACGATTAGACCTAGGGTTAGGGTTATGTTGAAGGCTAGGGTTAGAGATCCGGTTAGGGTTACGATTGGACCTAGGGTTAGGGTTATGTTGAGGGCTAGGGGTAGAGATCCGGTTAGGGTTCCGATTGGACCTAGGGTTAGGGTTATGTTGAGGGCTAGGGTTTGAGATCCGGTTAGGGTTCCGAATCGACCTAGGGTTACGGTTATGCTGAGGGCTAGGGTTAGAGATCCGTTTAGGGTTCCGAGTGGACCTAGGGTTAGGGCTATGTGTAGGGCTAGTGTTAGAGATCCAGTTAGGGTTCCGATTGGACCTAGTGTTAGGGTTATATTGAGGGCTAGGGTTAGAGATCCGGTTAGGGTTCCGATTGGACCTAGGGATAGGGTTATGTAGAGGGCTAATGTTAGAGATCAGGTTAGGGTTGCGATTGGACCTAGGGTTAGGGTTATGTTGAGGGCTAGGGCTAGAGATCCGGTTAGGGTTCCCATTGGACCTAGGGTTAGGGTTATGTTGAGGGCTAGGGTTAGAGATCCGGTTAAGGTTCCGATTGGACCTAGGGTTAGGGTTATGTTGAGGGCTAGGGTTAGAGATCCGGTTAGGGTTCCGATTGGACCTAGGGTTAGGGTTATGTTGAGGGCTAGTGTTAGATATCCGCATCAGGTTCCCATTGGACCTAGGGTTAGGATTATGTTGAAGTCTAGGGTTAGAGATCCCGTTACAGTTCCGATTGGATCTAGGGTTAGGGTTATGTTGAGGGCTAGGGTTAGAGATCCGGTTAGGGTTCAGATTGGAGCTAGGGTTAGGGTTATGTTGAGGGCTAGGGTTAGAGTTCCGGTTAGGGTTCAGATTGGAGCTAGGGTTAGGGTTGTGTTGAGGGTTAGGGTTAGAGATCCGGTCAAGGTTCCGATTGGACCTAGGGTTAGGGTTATGTTGAGGGCTAGGGTTAGAGATCCGGTTAGGCTTACGATTGGACCTAGGGTTTGGGTTATGTTGAGGGCTAGGGTTAGAGATCCGGTTAGGGTTCCGATTGGACCTAGGGATAGGGTTTTGTTGAGGGCTAGGGTTAGAGATCCGGTTACGGTTCCGATTGGACCTAGGGATAGGGTTCTGTTGAGGTCTAGTTTCAGATATCTGGTTAGGTTCCCATGGAACCTAGGGTTAGGATTATGTTGAAGGCTAGGGTTAGAGATCCCGTTAGGGTTCCGATTGGACCTAGGGTTAGGGTTACGTTGAGGGCTATGGTTTGAGATCCGGTTAGGGTTCTGATTGGAGCTAGGGTAGGGTTATGTTGAGGGCTAGGGTTAGAGATCCCGTTAGAGTTCCGATTGGATCTAGGGTTAGGGTTATGTTGAGGGCTAGTGTTAGAGATCCCGTAAGGGTTCAGATTGAAGCTAGGTTTAGGGTTATGTTGAGGGCTAGGGTTAGAGATCCGGTTAGGGTTCAGATTGGAGCTAGGGTTAAGGTTATGTTGAGGGCTAGGGTTAGAGATCCGGTTAGGGTTCAGATTGGAGCTAGGGTTAGGGTTATGTTGAGGGTTAGGGTTAGAGATCCGGCCAAGGTTCGGATTTGACCTAGGGTTAGGGTTATGTTGAGGGCTAGGGTTAGAGATCCGGTTAGGCTTACGATTGGACCTAGGGTTTGGGTTATGTTGAGGGCTAGGGCTAGACATCCGGTTAGGGTTCCCATTGGACCTAGGGTTAGGGTTATGTTGAGGGCTAGGGTTAGAGGTCCGGTTAAGGTTCCGATTGGACCTAGGGTTAGGGTTATGTTGAGGGCTAGGGTTAGATATCCGGATCAGGTTCCCATTGGACCTAGGGTTAGGATTATGTTGAAGGATAGGATTAGAGATCCCGTTAGAGTTCCGATTGGATCTAGGGTTAGGGTTATGTTGAGGGCTAGTGTTAGAGATCCCGTAAAGGTTCCGATTGGAGCTAGGGTTAGGGTTATGTTGAGGGCTAGGGTTAGAGTTCCGGTTAAGGATCAGATTGGAGCTAGGGTTAGGGTTATGTTGAGGGCTAGGGTTAGAGATCCCGTAAGGGTTCCGATTGGACATAGGGTTAGGGTTATGTTGAGGGCTAGGGTTAGAGATCCGGTTAGGGTTCAGATTGAAGCTAGGGTTAGGGTTATGTTGAGGGCTAGGGTTAGAGATCCGGTTAGGGTTCAGATTGGAGCTAGGGTTAGGGTTATGTTGAGGGCTAGGTTTAGAGATCCGGTTAGGGTTCAGATTGGAGCTAGGGTTAGGGTTATGTTGAGGGCTAGGGTTAGAGATCCCGTAGGGTTCAGATTGGAGCTAGGGTTAGGGTTATGTTGAGGGCTAGGGTTAGAGATCCGGTTAGGGTTCAGATTGGAGCTAGGGTTAGGGTTATGTTGAGGGCTAGGGTTAGAGATCCGGTTAAGGATCAGATTTGGAGCTAGGGTTAGGGTTATGTTGAGGGCTAGGGTTAGAGATCCGGTTAGGGTTCCGATTGGACATAGGGTTAGGGTTATGTTGAGGGCTAGGGTTAGAGATCCGGTTAGGGTTCAGATTGGAGCTAGGGTTAGGGTTATGTTGAGGGCTAGGGTTAGAGATCCGTTTAGGGTTCAGATTGGAGCTAGGTTTAGGGTTATGTTGAGGGTTAGGGTTAGAGATCCGGTCAAGGTTCCGATTGGACCTAGGGTTAGGGTTATGTTGAGGGCTAGTGTTAGAGATCCGGTTAGGCTTACGATTGGACCTAGGGTTCGGGTTATGTTGAGGGCTAGGGTTAGAGATTCGGTTAGGGTTCCGATTGGACCTAGGGATAGGGTTTTGTTGAGGGCTAGGGTTAGAGATCCGGTTACGGTTCCGATTGGACCTAGGGATAGGGTTCTGTTGAGGGCTAGTTTTAGATATCCGGTTAGGGTTCCCATGGAACCTAGGGTTAGGATTATGTTGAAGGCTAGGGTTAGAGATCCCGTTAGGGTTCCGATTGGACCCAGGGTTAGGGTTACGTTGAGGGCAATGGTTAGAGATCCGGTTAGGGTTCCGATTGGAGGTAGGGTTAGGGTTATGTTGAGGGCTAGGGTTAGAGATCCGGTTAAGGTTCCGATTGTACCTAGTGTTAGGGTTATGTTGAGGGCTAGGGTTAGAGATCCGGTTAGGGTTCCGATTGGACCTAGGGTTAGGGTTATGTTGAGGGCTAGTGTTAGATATCCGGATCAGGTTCCCATTGGACCTAGGGTTAGGATTATGTTGAAGGCTAGGGTTAGAGATCCCGTTAGAGTTCCGATTGGATCAAGGTTTAGGATTATGTTGAGGGCTAGTGTTAGAGATCCCGTAAGGGTTCAGATTGTAGCTAGGGTTAGGGTTATGTTGAGGGCTAGGGTTAGAGATCCGGTTAGGGTTCAGATTGGACTAGGGTTAGGGTTATGTTGAGGGCTAGGATTAGAGATCCGGTTAAGGTTCAGATTGGAGCTAGGGTTAGGGTTATGTTGAGGGCTAGGGTTAGAGATCTGGTTAGGGTTCCGATTGGACATAGGGTTAGGGTTATGTTGAGGGCTAGGGTTAGAGATCCGGTTAGGGTTCAGATTGGAGCTAGGGTTAGGATTATGTTGAGGGCTAGGGTTAGAGATCCGGTTAGGGTTCAGATTGGAGCTAGGGTTAGGGTTATGTTGAGGGCTAGGGTTAGAGATCCGTTTAGGGTTCAGATTGGAGCTAGGGTTAGGGTTATGTTGAGGGCTAGGGTTAGAGATCCGGTTAGGCTTACGATTGGACCTAGGGTTTGGGTAATGTTGAGGGCTAGGGTTAGAGATCCGGTTAGGGTTCCGATTGGACCTAGGGATAGGGTTTTGTTGAGGGCTTGGGTTAGAAATCCGGTTACGGTTCCGATTGGACCTAGGGATAGGGTTCTGTTGAGGGCTAGTTTTAGATATCCGGTTAGGGTTCCCATGGAACCTAGGGTTAGGATTATGTTGAAGGCTAGGGTTAGAGATCCCGTTAGGGTTCCGATTGGACCTAGGGTTAGGGTTATGTTGAGGGCTATGGTTAGAGATCCGGTTAGGGTTCCGATTGGAGCTAGGGTTAGGGTTATGTTGAGGGCTAGGGTTAGAGATCCCGTTAGAGTTCCGATTGGATCTAGGGTTAGGGTTATGTTGAGGGCTAGTGTTAGAGTCCGGTTAGGGTTCCGAATCGACCTAGGGTTAGGGATATGTTAAGGGTTAGGTTTAGAGATCTGGTTAGGGTTCCGATTGAACCTAGGGAAAGGGTTATGTGTAGGGCTAGGGGTAGAGTTCCGGTTAGGGTTCCGATTGGACCTAGGTTTAGGGTTATGTTTAGGGCTAGGGCTAGAGATCAGGTTAGGGTTCCGATTGGACCTAGGGTTAGGGTTATGTGTAGGGCTAGGGGTAGAGTTCCGGTTAGGTTTCCGATTGGACCTAGGGTTAGGGTTATGTTTAGGGCTAGGGCTAGAGATCAGGTTAGGGTTCCGATTGGACCTAGGGTTAGGGTTATATTGAGGGCTAGGGTTATAGATCCGGTTAGGGTTCCGATTGGACCTTGGGTTCGGGTTATGTTGAGGGCTAGGGTTAGAGATCCGGTTAGGGTTCCGATTGGAGCTAGGGTTAGGGTTATGTTGAGGGCTAGGGTTAGAGATCCGTTTAGGGTTACGATTGGACCTACGGTTAGGGTTATGAGGAGGGCTAGGGTTAGAGATCCTGACAGGGTTCCGATTGGACCTAGGGTTAGGGTTATGTTGAGGGTTAGGGTTTGAGATCCGGTTAGGGTTCTGAATCGACATAGGGTTACGGTTATGCTGAGGGCTAGGGTTAGAGATCCGGTGAGCGTTCCGATTGGACCTAGGGTTAGCGTTATGTGTAGGGCTAGGGTTAGAGATCCGGTTAGGGTTCCGATTGGACCTAGGGTTAGGGTTATGTTGAGGGCTAGGGTTAGAGATGAGGTTAGGGTTCCGATTGGACCTAGGGTTAGGGTTATGTTGAGGGCTAATGTTAGAGATGAGGTTAGGGTTCCTATTAGACCTAGGGTTAGTGTTATGTTGAGGGCTAGGGTTAGAGATACGGTTAGGGTTCCGATTGGACCTAGGGTTAGGGTTATGTGTAGGCCTAGAGATAGAGATCCGGTTAGGGTTACGATTAGACTTAGGGTTAGGGTTATGTTGAAGGCTAGGGTTAGAGATTCGGTTAGGGTTACGATTGGACCTAGGGTTAGGGTTATGTTGAGGGCTAGGGGTAGAGATCCGGTAGGGTTCCGATTGGACCTAGGGTTAGGATTATGTTGAGGGCTAGGGTTAGAGATCCGGTTAGGGTTCCGATTGGACCTAGGGTTAGGTTTATGTTGAGCGCTAGGGTTAGAGATCCGGTTAGGGTTACGATTGGACCTAGGGTTAGGGTTATGTTGAGGGCTAGGGTTAGAGATCCGGTTAGGGTTCCGATTGGACCTAGGGTTAGGGTTATGTACAGGTATAGGGATAGAGATCCGGTTAGGGTTACAATTATACCTAGGGTTTGGGTTATGTTGAGGGCTAGGGTTAGAGATCCGGTTAGAGTTCCGATTGGAGCTAGGGTTAGGGTTTTGTTGAGGGCTAGGGTTAGAGATCCGGTTAGGGTTACGATTGGACCTACGGTTAGGGTTATGATGAGGGCTAGGGTTAGAGATCCGGATAGGGTTCCGATTGGACCTAGGGTTAGGGTTATGTTGAGGGCTAGGGTTTGAGATCCGGTTAGGGTTCCGAATCGACCTAGGGTTACGGTTATGCTGAGGGCTAGGGTTAGAGATCCGGTTAGGGTTCCGATTGGACCTAGGGTTAGGGCTACGTGTAGGGCTAGTGTTAGAAATCCGGTTAGGGTTCCGATTGGACCTACGGTTAGGGTTATGTTGAGGGCTAATGTTAGAGATCATGTTAGGGTTCCGATTGGACGTAGGGTTAGGGTTATGTTGAGGGCTAGGTTTAGATATCCGTTTAGGGTTCCGACTGGACCTAGGGTTAGGGTTATGTTGAGGGCTAGGGTTATTTATCCGGTTAGGGTTCCGATTGGACCTAGGGTTATGGTTATGTTGAGGGCTAGGGTTAGAGTTCCGTTTAGGGTTCCGATTGGACCTAGGGTTAGGGTTATGTTCAGGGCTAGGTATACAGATCCGGTTAGGGTTCCGATTGGACCTAGCGTTAGGGTTATGTTGAGGGCTAGGGTTAGAGATCCGGTTAGGGTTCCGATTGGACCTAGGGTTAGGGTTATGTGGAGGGCAAGGGATAGAGATCCGGTTAGGGTTCCGATTGGACCTAGGGTTAGGGTTATGTTGAGGGCTGGGGTTAGAGATCCGGTTAGGGTTCCGATTGGACCTAGGGTTAGGGTTATGTTGAGGAAGAGGGGTAGAGATCCTGTTAGGGTACCGATTGGACCTAGGGTTAGGGTTATGTTGAGGGTTATGTTTAGATATCCGGTTAGGGTTCCGATTGGACCTAGGGTTAGGGTTACGTTGAGGGCTAGGTTTAGATATCCATGTAGGGTTCCGATTGGTCCTAGGGTTAGGGTTAAGTTGAGGGCTAGGTTTTGAGATCCGGTAAGGGTTCCGTTTGGACCTCGGGTTAGGGTTATGTATAGGGCGAGGGGCAGAGATCTGGTTAGAGTTCGGATTGGTCCTAGGGTTAGGGTTATGTTGAGGCCTAGGGTTAGGGGTTCGGTTAGGGTTCCGATTGGACCTAGGGTTAGGGTTATGTTGACGGCTAGGTATACAGACCCGGTTAGGGTTCCGATTGGACCTAGGGTTAGGGTTATGTTGAGGGCTAGGGTTAGAGATCCGGTAAGGTTTACGATTGGTCCCAGGGTTAGCGTTGTGTTGAGGGCTAGGGTTAGAGATCCGGTTAGGGTTCCGATTGGACCTAGGGTTAGGGTTAGGTTGAGGACTAGGGTTAGAGATCCGGTTAGGGTTCCGATTGGACCTAGGGTTAGGGTTACGTTGATGGGAAGGGTTAGATATCCATTTAGCGTTCCGATTGGTCCTAGGGTTAGGGTTATGTTGAGGGCTAGGGTTAGAGATCCGGTTAGGGTTCCGATTGGACCTAGGGTTAGGGTTATGTTGAGGGCTAGGTTTAGAGATCCGGTTAGCGTTCCGATTGGACCTCGGGTTAGGATTATGTTGAGGGCGAGGAGTAGAGATCCGGTTAGGGTTCAGATTGGTCCTAGGGTTAGGGTTATGTTGAGGGCTAGGGTTAGGGATACGGTTAGGGTTCCGATTGGACCTAGAGTTAGGGTTATGTTGAGGGCTAGGTTTACAGACCCGGTTAGGGTTCCGATTGGACCTAGGGTTAGGGTTATGTTGCGGGCTAGGGTTAGAGTTCCGTTTAGGGTTCTGATTGGACCTAGTGTTAGGGTTATGTTGAGGGCTAGTGTTAGAGATCCGGTTAGGGTTCCGATTGGACCTAGGGTTAAGGTTATGTTGAGGGCTAGGTTTAGAGAATCGGTTAGGGTTCCGAATGGACCTAGTGTTAGGGTTATGTTGAGGGCTAGGGTTAGAGTTTCGTTTAGGGTTCCGATTGGACCTAGGGTTAGGGTTATGTTGAGGGCGAGGGGTAGAGATCCGGTTAGGGTTCGGATTGGTCCTAGGGTTAGGGTTATGTTGAGGCCTAGGGTTAGGGATTCGGTTAGGGTTCCGATTGGACCTAGGGTTAGGGTTATGTTGACGGCTAGGTATACAGACCCGGTTAGGGTTCCGATTGGACCTAGGGTTAGGTTTATGTTGAGGGCTAGGGTTAGAGATCCGGTAAGGTTTACGATTGGTCCCAGGGTTAGCGTTGTGTTGAGGGCTAGGGTTAGAGATCCGGTTAGGGTTCAGATTGGAGCTAGGGTTAGGGTTATGCTGAGGGCTAGGGTTAGAGATCCGGTTAGGGTTCAGATTGGAGCTAGGGTTAGGGTTATGTTGAGGGTTAGGGTTAGAGATCCGGTCAAGGTTCCGATTGGACCTAGGGTTAGGGTTATGTTGAGGGCTAGGGTTAGAGATCCGGTTAGGCTTACGATTGGACCTAGGGTTTGGGTTATGTTGAGGGCTAGGGCTAGAGATCCGGTTAGGGTTCCCATTGGACCTAGGGTTAGGGTTATGTTGAGGGCTAGTTTTAGATATCCGGATCATGTTCCCATTGGACCTAGGGTTAGGATTATGTTGAAGGCTAGGGTTAGAGATCCCGTTAGAGTTCCGATTGGATCAAGGTTTAGGATTATGTTGAGGGCTAGTGTTAGAGATCCCGTAAGGGTTCAGATTGTAGCTAGGGTTAGGGTTATGTTGAGGGCTAGGGTTAGAGATCCGGTTAGGGTTCAGATTGGACATAGGGTTAGGGTTATGTTGAGGGCTAGGATTAGAGATCCGGTTAAGGTTCAGATTGGAGCTAGGGTTAGGGTTATGTTGAGGGCTAGGGTTAGAGATCCGGTTAGGGTTCCGATTGGACATAGGGTTAGGGTTATGTTGAGGGCTAGGGTTAGAGATCCGGTTAGGGTTCAGATTGGAGCTAGGGTTAGGATTATGTTGAGGGCTAGGTTTAGAGATCCGGTTAGGTTTCAGATTGGAGCTAGGGTTAGGGTTATGTTGAGGGCTAGGGTTAGAGATCCGTTTAGGGTTCAGATTGGAGCTAGGGTTAGGGTTATGTTGAGGGCTAGGGTTAGAGATCCGGTTAGGCTTACGATTGGACCTAGGGTTTGGATTATGTTGAGGGCTAGGGTTAGAGATCCGGTTAGGGTTCCGATTGGACCTAGGGATAGGGTTTTGTTGAGGGATAGGGTTAGAAATCCGGTTAGGGTTCCCATGGAACCTAGGGTTAGGATTATGTTGAAGGCTAGGGTTAGAGATCCCGTTAGGGTTCCGATTGGACCTAGGGTTAGGGTTACGTTGAGGGCTATGGTTAGAGATCCGGTTAGGGTTCCGATTGGAGCTAGGGTTAGGGTTATGTTGAGGGCTAGGGTTAGAGATCCCGTTAGAGTTCCGATTGGATCTAGGGTTAGGGTTATGTTGAGGGCTAGTGTTAGAGACCGGTTAGGGTTCCGAATCGACCTAGGGTTAGGGATATGTTAAGGGTTAGGTTTAGAGATCTGGTTAGGGTTCCGATTGAACCTAGGGAAAGGGTTATGTGTAGGGCTAGGGGTAGAGTTCCGGTTAGGGTTCCGATTGGACCTAGGTTTAGGGTTATGTTTAGGGCTAGGGCTAGAGATCAGGTTAGGGTTCCGATTGGACCTAGGGTTAGGGTTATGTGTAGGGCTAGGGGTAGAGTTCCGGTTAGGGTTCCGATTGGACCTAGGGTTAGGGTTATATTGACGGCTAGGGTTATAGATCCGGTTAGGGTTCCGATTGGACCTAGGGTTAGGGTTATGTTGAGGGCTAGGGTTAGAGATCCGGTTAGGGTTCCGATTGGAGCTAGGGTTGGGGTTATGTTGAGGGCTAGGTTTAGAGATCCGGTTAGGGTTACGATTGGACCTACGGTTAGGGTTATGATGAGGGCTAGGGTTAGAGATCCTGACATGGTTCCGATTGGATCTAGGGTTAGGGTTATGTTGAGGATTAGGGTTTGAGATCCGGTTAGGGTTCTGAATCGACCTAGGGTTACGGTTATGCTGAGGGCTAGGGTTAGAGATCCGGTTAGCGTTCCGATTGGACCTAGGGTTAGCATTATGTGTAGGGCTAGGGTTAGAGATCCGGTTAGGGTTCCGATTGGACCTAGGGTTAGGGTTATGTTGAGGGCTAGGGTTAGAGATCCGGTTAGGGTTCCGATTGGACCTAGGGTTAGGGTTATGTTGAGGGCTAATGTTAGAGATGAGGTTAGGGTTCCTATTAGACCTAGGGTTAGTGTTATGTTGAGGGCTAGGGTTAGAGATACGGTTAGGGTTCTGATTGGACCTAGGGTTATGGTTATGTTGAGGGCTAGGGTTAGAGATCCGGTTAGGGTTCCGATTGGACCTAGGGTTAAGGTTATGTTGAGGGCTAGGTTTAGAGAATCGGTTAGGGTTCCGAATGGACCTAGGGTTAGGGTTATGTTGAGGGCTAGGTATACAGATCCGGTTAGGGTTCCGATTGGACCTCGGGTTAGGGTTATGTTGAGGGCTAGGGTTAGAGATCCGGTTAGGGTTCCTATTGGACCTAGGGTTAGGGTTATGTTGAGGGCTAGGGTTAGAGAACCGGTTAGGGTTCCGATTGGACCTAGGGTTATGGTTATGTTGAGGGCTAGGGTTAGAGTTTCGTTTAGGGTTCCGATTGGACCTAGGATTAGGGTTATGTTGAGGGCGAGGGGTAGAGATCCGGTTAGGGTTCGGATTGGTCCTAGGGTTAGGGTTATGTTGAGGCCTAGGGTTAGGGATTCGGTTAGGGTTCCGATTGGACCTAGGGTTAGGGTTATGTTGACGGCTAGGTATAAAGACCCGGTTAGGGTTCCGATTGGACCTAGGGCTAGGGTTATGTTGAGGGCTAGGGTTAGAGATCCGGTAAGGTTTACGATTGGTCCCAGGGTTAGTGTTGTGTTGAGGGCTAGGGTTAGAGATCCGGTTAGGGTTCCGATTGGACCTAGGGTTAGGGTTATGTTGAGGGCTAGGGTTAGAGATCCGGTAAGGGTTACGGTTGGACCCAGGGTTAGCGTTGTGTTGAGGGCTAGGGTTAGAGATCCGGTTAGGGTTACGATTGGACCTAGGTTTAGGGTTATATTGAGGGCTAGGGTTAGAGATCAGGATAGGGATCCGATTGGACCTAGGGTTAGGGTTATGTTGAGGGTTAGGGATAGAGATCCGGTTAGGGTTCCGATTGGACGTAGGGTTAGGGTTCTGTTGAGGGCTAGGGTTAGAGATCCGGTTAGGTTTCCGATTGGACCTACGGTTAG
The DNA here is from genome assembly GCF_054644295.1 of Miniopterus natalensis. Classification (NCBI taxonomy): domain Eukaryota; kingdom Metazoa; phylum Chordata; class Mammalia; order Chiroptera; family Miniopteridae; genus Miniopterus; species Miniopterus natalensis. Next base: position 85,057,826 of record NC_142089.1, read on the forward strand.
GGTTATGTTGAGGGCTAGGTATACAGATCCGGTTAGGGTTCCGATTGGACCTAGGGTTAGGGTTAGGTTGAGGACTAGGGTTAGAGATCCGGTTAGGGTTCCGATTGGACCTAGGGTTAGGGTTATGTTGAGGGCTAGGGTTAGAGATCCGGTTAGGGTTCCGATTGGACCTAGGTTTAGGGTTATGTTGAGGAAGAGGGGTAGAGATCCTCTTAGGGTTCCGATTGGACGTAGGGTTAGGGTTATGTTGAGGGCTAGGGTTAGAGATCCGGTTAGGGTTCCGATTGGACCTAGGGTTAGGGTTACGTTGAGGGGAAGGGTTAGATATCCTTTAGCGTTCCGATTGGTCCTAGGGTTAGGGTTATGTTGAGGGCTAGTGTTAGAGATCCGGTTAGGGTTCCGATTGGACCTAGGGTTAGGGTTATCTTGAGGGCTAGGTTTAGAGATCCGGTTAGCGTTCCGATTGGACCTCGGGTTAGGATTATGTTGAGGGCGAGGGGTAGAGATCCGGTTAGGGTTCAGATTGGTCCTAGGGTTAGGGTTATGTTGAGGGCTAGGGTTAGGGATACGGTTAGGGTCCGATTGGACCTAGAGTTAGGGTTATGTTGAGGGCTAGGTTTACAGACCCGGTTAGGGTTCCGATTGGACCTAGGGTTAGGGTTATGTTGCGGGCTAGGGTTAGAGTTCCGTTTAGGGTTCTGATTGGACCTAGTGTTAGGGTTATGTTGAGGGCTAGGGTTAGAGATCCGGTTAGGGTTCCGATTGGACCTAGGGTTAAGGTTATGTTGAGGGCTAGGTTTAGAGAATCGGTTAGGGTTCCGAATGGACCTAGGGTTAGGGTTATGTTGAGGGCTAGGCATACAGATCCGGTTAGGGTTCCGATTGGACCTCGGGTTAGGGTTATGTTGAGGGCTAGGGTTAGAGATCCGGTTAGGGTTCCTATTGGACCTAGGGTTAGGGTTATGTTGAGGGCTAGGGTTAGAGATCCGGTTAGGGTTCCGATTGGACCTAGGGTTATGGTTATGTTGAGGGCTAGGGTTAGAGTTTCGTTTAGGGTTCCGATTGGACCTAGGGTTAGGGTTATGTTGAGGGCGAGGGGTAGAGATCCGGTTAGGGTTCGGATTGGTCCTAGGGTTAGGGTTATGTTGAGGGCTAGGGTTAGGGATCCGGTTAGGGTTCCGATTGGACCTAGAGTTAGGGTTATGTTGAGGGCTAGGTTTACAGACACGGTTAGGGTTCCGATAGGACCTAGGGTTAGGGTTATGTTGAGGGCTAGGGTTAGAGTTCCGTTTAGGGTTCCGATTGGACCTAGGGTTAGGGTTATGTTGAGGGCTAGGGTTAGATATCCGTTAAGGGTTCCGATTGGTCCTAGGGTTAGGGTTATGTTGAGGGCTAGGGTTAGAGATCCGGTTAGGGTTCCGATTGGACCTAGGGTTAGGGTTATGTTGAGGGCTAGGGTTAGATATCCGTTTAGGGTTCCGATTGGACCTAGGGTTAGGGTTATATTGAGGGCTAGGCTTAGATATCCGGTTAGGGTTCCGATTGGACCTAGGGTTAGGGTTATGTTGAGGGCTAGGTTTAGAGATCCGGTTAGGGTTCCGATTGGACCTAGGGTTAGGGTTATGTTGAGGGCTAATGTTAGAGATCAGGTTAGGTTTCCTATTAGACCTAGGGTTAGTGTTATGTTGAGGGCTAGGGTTAGAGATCCGGTTAGGGTTCCGATTGGACCTAGGGTTAGGGTTATGTGTAGGGCTAGAGTTAGAGATCCGGTTAGGGTTACGATTAGACCTAGGGTTAGGGTTATGTTGAAGGCTAGGGTTAGAGATCCGGTTAGGGTTACGATTGGACCTAGGGTTAGGGTTATGTTGAGGGCTAGGGGTAGAGATCCGGTTAGGGTTCCGATTGGACCTAGGGTTAGTTATATGTTGAGGGCTAGGGTTAGAGATCCGGATAGGCTTCTGATTGGACCTAGGGTTAGGGTTATGTTGAGGGCTAGGGTTTGAGATCCGGTTAGGGTTCCGAATCGACCTAGGGTTACGGTTATGCTGAGGGCTAGGGTTAGAGATCCGTTTAGGGTTCCGATTGGACCTAGGGTTAGGGCTATGTGTAGGGCTAGTGTTAGAGATCCGGTTAGGGTTCCGATTGGACCTAGTGTTAGGGTTATATTGAGGGCTAGGGTTAGAGATCCGGTTAGGGTTCCGATTGGACCTAGGGATAGGGTTATGTAGAGGGCTAATGTTAGAGATCAGGTTAGGGTTGCGATTGCACCTAGGGTTAGGGTTATGTTGAGGGCTAGGGCTAGAGATCCGGTTAGGGTTCCCATTGGACCTAGGGTTAGGGTTATGTTGAGGGCTAGGGTTAGAGGTCCGGTTAAGGTTCCGATTGGACCTAGGGTTAGGGTTATGTTGAGGGCTAGGGTTAGATATCCGTATCAGGTTCCCATTGGACCTAGGGTTAGGATTATGTTGAAGGATAGGATTAGAGATCCCGTTAGAGTTCCGATTGGATCTAGGGTTAGGGTTATGTTGAGGGCTAGTGTTAGAGATCCCGTAAAGGTTCCGATTGGAGCTAGGGTTAGGGTTATGTTGAGGGCTAGGGTTAGAGTTCCGGTTAAGGATCAGATTGGAGCTAGGGTTAGGGTTATGTTGAGGGCTAGGGTTAGAGATCCCGTAAGGGTTCCGATTTTACATAGGGTTAGGGTTATGTTGAGGGCTAGGGTTAGAGATCCGGTTAGGGTTCAGATTGGAGCTAGGGTTAGGGTTATGTTGAGGGCTAGGGTTAGAGATCCGGTTAGGGTTCAGATTGGAGCTAGGGTTAGGGTTATGTTGAGGGCTAGGGTTAGAGATCCGGTTAGGGTTCAGATTGGAGCTAGGTTTAGGGTTATGTTGAGGGCTAGGGTTAGAGATCCCGTAAGGGTTCAGATTGGAGCTAGGGTTAGGGTTATGTTGAGGGCTAGGGTTAGAGATCCGGTTAGGGTTCAGATTGGAGCTAGGGTTAGGGTTATGTTGAGGGCTAGGGTTAGAGATCCGGTTAAGGATCAGATTGGAGCTAGGGTTAGGGTTATGTTGAGGGCTAGGGTTAGAGATCCGGTTAGGGTTCCGATTGGACATAGGGTTAGGGTTATGTTGAGGGCTAGGGTTAGAGATCCGGTTAGGGTTCAGATTGGAGCTAGGGTTAGGGTTATGTTGAGGGCTAGGGTTAGAGATCCGTTTAGGGTTCAGATTGGAGCTAGGTTTAGGGTTATGTTGAGGGTTAGGGTTAGAGATCCGGTCAAGGTTCCGATTGGACCTAGGGTTAGGGTTATGTTGAGGGCTAGTGTTAGAGATCCGGTTAGGCTTACGATTGGACCTAGGGTTCGGGTTATGTTGAGGGCTAGGGTTAGAGATTCGGTTAGGGTTCCGATTGGACCTAGGGATAGGGTTTTGTTGAGGGCTAGGGTTAGAGATCCGGTTACGGTTCCGATTGGACCTAGGGATAGGGTTCTGTTGAGGGCTAGTTTTAGATATCCGGTTAGGGTTCCCATGGAACCTAGGGTTAGGATTATGTTGAAGGCTAGGGTTAGAGATCCCGTTAGGGTTCCGATTGGACCCAGGGTTAGGGTTACGTTGAGGGCAATGGTTAGAGATCCGGTTAGGGTTCCGATTGGAGGTAGGGTTAGGGTTATGTTGAGGGCTAGGGTTACAGATCCGGTTAAGGTTCCGATTGTACCTAGTGTTAGGGTTATGTTGAGGGCTAGGGTTAGAGATCCGGTTAGGGTTCCGATTGGACCTAGGGTTAGGGTTATGTTGAGGGCTAGTGTTAGATATCCGGATCAGGTTCCCATTGGACCTAGGGTTAGGATTATGTTGAAGGCTAGGGTTAGAGATCCCGTTAGAGTTCCGATTGGATCAAGGTTTAGGATTATGTTGAGGGCTAGTGTTAGAGATCCCGTAAGGGTTCAGATTGTAGCTAGGGTTAGGGTTATGTTGAGGGCTAGGGTTAGAGATCCGGTTAGGGTTCAGATTGGACTAGGGTTAGGGTTATGTTGAGGGCTAGGATTAGAGATCCGGTTAAGGTTCAGATTGGAGCTAGGGTTAGGGTTATGTTGAGGGCTAGGGTTAGAGATCTGGTTAGGGTTCCGATTGGACATAGGGTTAGGGTTATGTTGAGGGCTAGGGTTAGAGATCCGGTTAGGGTTCAGATTGGAGCTAGGGTTAGGATTATGTTGAGGGCTAGGGTTAGAGATCCGGTTAGGGTTCAGATTGGAGCTAGGGTTAGGGTTATGTTGAGGGCTAGGGTTAGAGATCCGTTTAGGGTTCAGATTGGAGCTAGGGTTAGGGTTATGTTGAGGGCTAGGGTTAGAGATCCGGTTAGGCTTACGATTGGACCTAGGGTTTGGGTTATGTTGAGGGCTAGGGTTAGAGATCCGGTTAGGGTTCCGATTGGACCTAGGGATAGGGTTTTGTTGAGGGCTTGGGTTAGAAATCCGGTTACGGTTCCGATTGGACCTAGGGATAGGGTTCTGTTGAGGGCTAGTTTTAGATATCCGGTTAGGGTTCCCATGGAACCTAGGGTTAGGATTATGTTGAAGGCTAGGGTTAGAGATCCCGTTAGGGTTCCGATTGGACCTAGGGTTAGGGTTATGTTGAGGGCTATGGTTAGAGATCCGGTTAGGGTTCCGATTGGAGCTAGGGTTAGGGTTATGTTGAGGGCTAGGGTTAGAGATCCCGTTAGAGTTCCGATTGGATCTAGGGTTAGGGTTATGTTGAGGGCTTGTGTTAGAGACCGGTTAGGGTTCCGAATCGACCTAGGGTTAGGGATATGTTAAGGGTTAGGTTTAGAGATCTGGTTAGGGTTCCGATTGAACCTAGGGAAAGGGTTATGTGTAGGGCTAGGGGTAGAGTTCCGGTTAGGGTTCCGATTGGACCTAGGTTTAGGGTTATGTTTAGGGCTAGGGCTAGAGATCAGGTTAGGGTTCCGATTGGACCTAGGGTTAGGGTTATGTGTAGGGCTAGGGGTAGAGTTCCGGTTAGGTTTCCGATTGGACCTAGGGTTAGGGTTATGTTTAGGGCTAGGGCTAGAGATCAGGTTAGGGTTCCGATTGGACCTAGGGTTAGGGTTATATTGAGGGCTAGGGTTATAGATCCGGTTAGGGTTCCGATTGGACCTTGGGTTAGGGTTATGTTGAGGGCTAGGGTTAGAGATCCGGTTAGGGTTCCGATTGGAGCTAGGGTTAGGGTTATGTTGAGGGCTAGGGTTAGAGATCCGGTTAGGGTTACGATTGGACCTACGGTTAGGGTTATGAGGAGGGCTAGGGTTAGAGATCCTGACAGGGTTCCGATTGGACCTAGGGTTAGGGTTATGTTGAGGGTTAGGGTTTGAGATCCGTTTAGGGTTCTGAATCGACATAGGGTTACGGTTATGCTGAGGGCTAGGGTTAGAGATCCGGTGAGCGTTCCGATTGGACCTAGGGTTAGCGTTATGTGTAGGGCTAGGGTTAGAGATCCGGTTAGGGTTCCGATTGGACCTAGGGTTAGGGTTATGTTGAGGGCTAGGGTTAGAGATGAGGTTAGGGTTCCGATTGGACCTAGGGTTAGGGTTATGTTGAGGGCTAATGTTAGAGATGAGGTTAGGGTTCCTATTAGACCTAGGGTTAGTGTTATGTTGAGGGCTAGGGTTAGAGATACGGTTAGGGTTCCGATTGGACCTAGGGTTAGGGTTATGTGTAGGCCTAGAGATAGAGATCCGGTTAGGGTTACGATTAGACTTAGCGTTAGGGTTATGTTGAAGGCTAGGGTTAGAGATTCGGTTAGGGTTACGATTGGACCTAGGGTTAGGGTTATGTTGAGGGCTAGGGGTAGAGATCCGGTAGGGTTCCGATTGGACCTAGGGTTAGGATTATGTTGAGGGCTAGGGTTAGAGATCCGGTTAGGGTTCCGATTGGACCTAGGGTTAGGTTTATGTTGAGCGCTAGGGTTAGAGATCCGGTTAGGGTTACGATTGGACCTAGGGTTAGGGTTATGTTGAGGGCTAGGGTTAGAGATCCGGTTAGGGTTCCGATTGGACCTAGGGTTAGGGTTATGTACAGGTATAGGGATAGAGATCCGGTTAGGGTTACAATTATACCTAGGGTTAGGGTTATGTTGAGGGCTAGGGTTAGAGATCCGGTTAGAGTTCCGATTGGAGCTAGGGTTAGGGTTTTGTTGAGGGCTAGGGTTAGAGATCCGGTTAGGGTTACGATTGGACCTACGGTTAGGGTTATGATGAGGGCTAGGGTTAGAGATCCGGATAGGGTTCCGATTGGACCTAGGGTTAGGGTTATGTTGAGGGCTAGGGTTTGAGATCCGGTTAGGGTTCCGAATCGACCTAGGGTTACGGTTATGCTGAGGGCTAGGGTTAGAGATCCGGTTAGGGTTCCGATTGGACCTAGGGTTAGGGCTACGTGTAGGGCTAGTGTTAGAAATCCGGTTAGGGTTCCGATTGGACCTACGGTTAGGGTTATGTTGAGGGCTAATGTTAGAGATCATGTTAGGGTTCCGATTGGACGTAGGGTTAGGGTTATGTTGAGGGCTAGGTTTAGATATCCGTTTAGGGTTCCGACTGGACCTAGGGTTAGGGTTATGTTGAGGGCTAGGGTTATTTATCCGGTTAGGGTTCCGATTGGACCTAGGGTTATGGTTATGTTGAGGGCTAGGGTTAGAGTTCCGTTTAGGGTTCCGATTGGACCTAGGGTTAGGGTTATGTTCAGGGCTAGGTATACAGATCCGGTTAGGGTTCCGATTGGACCTAGCGTTAGGGTTATGTTGAGGGCTAGGGTTAGAGATCCGGTTAGGGTTCCGATTGGACCTAGGGTTAGGGTTATGTGGAGGGCAAGGGATAGAGATCCGGTTAGGGTTCCGATTGGACCTAGGGTTAGGGTTATGTTGAGGGCTGGGGTTAGAGATCCGGTTAGGGTTCCGATTGGACCTAGGGTTAGGGTTATGTTGAGGAAGAGGGGTAGAGATCCTGTTAGGGTACCGATTGGACCTAGGGTTAGGGTTATGTTGAGGGTTATGTTTAGATATCCGGTTAGGGTTCCGATTGGACCTAGGGTTAGGGTTACGTTGAGGGCTAGGTTTAGATATCCATGTAGGGTTCCGATTGGTCCTAGGGTTAGGGTTAAGTTGAGGGCTAGGTTTTGAGATCCGGTAAGGGTTCCGTTTGGACCTCGGGTTAAGGTTATGTATAGGGCGAGGGGCAGAGATCTGGTTAGAGTTCGGATTGGTCCTAGGGTTAGGGTTATGTTGAGGCCTAGGGTTAGGGGTTCGGTTAGGGTTCCGATTGGACCTAGGGTTAGGGTTATGTTGACGGCTAGGTATACAGACCCGGTTAGGGTTCCGATTGGACCTAGGGTTAGGGTTATGTTGAGGGCTAGGGTTAGAGATCCGGTAAGGTTTACGATTGGTCCCAGGGTTAGCGTTGTGTTGAGGGCTAGGGTTAGAGATCCGGTTAGGGTTCCGATTGGACCTAGGGTTAGGGTTAGGTTGAGGACTAGGGTTAGAGATCCGGTTAGGGTTCCGATTGGACCTAGGGTTAGGGTTACGTTGATGGGAAGGGTTAGATATCCATTTAGCGTTCCGATTGGTCCTAGGGTTAGGGTTATGTTGAGGGCTAGGGTTAGAGATCCGGTTAGGGTTCCGATTGGACCTAGGGTTAGGGTTATGTTGAGGGCTAGGTTTAGAGATCCGGTTAGCGTTCCGATTGGACCTCGTGTTAGGATTATGTTGAGGGCGAGGGGTAGAGATCCGGTTAGGGTTCAGATTGGACCTAGGGTTAGGGTTATGTTGAGGGCTAGGGTTAGGGATACGGTTAGGGTTCCGATTGGACCTAGAGTTAGGGTTATGTTGAGGGCTAGGTTTACAGACCCGGTTAGGGTTCCGATTGGACCTAGGGTTAGGGTTATGTTGCGGGCTAGGGTTAGAGTTCCGTTTAGGGTTCTGATTGGACCTAGTGTTAGGGTTATGTTGAGGGCTAGGGTTAGAGATCCGGTTAGGGTTACGATTGGACCTAGGGTTAAGGTTATGTTGAGGGCTAGGTTTAGAGAATCGGTTAGGGTTCCGAATGGACCTAGGGTTAGGGTTATGTTGAGGGCTAGGTATACAGATCCGGTTAGGGTTCCGATTGGACCTCGGGTTAGGGTTATGTTGAGGGCTAGGGTTAGAGATCCGGTTAGGGTTCCTATTGGACCTAGGGTTAGGGTTATGTTGAGGGCTAGGGTTAGAGATCCAGTTAGGGTTCCGATTGGACCTAGGGTTATGGTTATGTTGAGGGCTAGGGTTAGAGTTTCGTTTAGGGTTCCGATTGGACCTAGGGTTAGGGTTATGTTGAGGGCGAGAGGTAGAGATCCGGTTAGGGTTCGGATTGGTCCTAGGGTTAGGGTTATGTTGAGGCCTAGGGTTAGGGATTCGGTTAGGGTTCCGATTGGACCTAGGGTTAGGGTTATGTTGACGGCTAGGTATACAGACCCGGTCAGGGTTCCGATTGGACCTAGGGTTAGGGTTATGTTGAGGGCTAGGGTTAGAGATCCGGTAAGGTTTACGATTGGTCCCAGGGTTAGCGTTGTGTTGAGGGCTAGGGTTAGAGATCCGGTTAGGGTTCCGATTGGACCTAGGGTTAGGGTTATGTTGAGGGCTAGGGTTAGAGATCCGGTAAGGGTTACGGTTGGACCCAGGGTTAGCGTTGTGTTGAGGGCTAGGGTTAGAGATCCGGTTAGGGTTCAGATTGGAGCTAGGGTTAGGATTATGTTGAGGGCTAGGGTTAGAGATCCGGTTAGGGTTCAGATTGGAGCTAGGGTTAGGGTTATGTTGAGGGCTAGGGTTAGAGATCCGGTTAGGGTTCAGATTGGAGCTAGGGTTAGGGTTATGTTGAGGGTTAGGGTTAGAGATCCGGTCAAGGTTCCGATTGTACCTAGGGTTAGGGTTATGTTGAGGGCTAGGGTTAGAGATCCGGTTAGGCTTACGATTGGACCTAGGGTTTGGGTTATGTTGAGGGCTAGGGCTAGAGATCCGGTTAGGGTTCCCATTGGACCTAGGGTTAGGGTTATGTTGAGGGCTAGGGTTAGAGGTCCGGTTAAGGTTCCGATTGGACCTAGGGTTAGGGTTATGTTGAGGGCTAGGGTTAGATATCCGGATCAGGTTCCCATTGGACTTAGGGTTAGGATTATGTTGAAGGATAGGATTAGAGATCCCGTTAGAGTTCCGATTGGATCTAGGATTAGGGTTATGTTGAGGGCTAGTGTTAGAGATCCCGTAAGGGTTCAGATTGGAGCTAGGGTTAGGGTTATGTTGAGGGCTAGGGTTAAAGATCCGTTTAGGGTTCAGATTGGAGCTAGGGTTAGGGTTATGTTGAGGGTTAGGGTTAGAGATCCGGTCAAGGTTCCGATTGGACCTAGGGTTAGGGTTATGTTGAGGGCTAGTGTTAGAGATCCGGTTAGGCTTACGATTGGACCTAGGGTTTGGGTTATGTTGAGGGCTAGGGTTAGAGATTCGGTTAGGGTTCCGATTGGACCTAGGGATAGGGTTTTGTTGAGGGCTACGGTTAGAGATCCGGTTACGGTTCCGATTGGACCTAGGGATAGGGTTCTGTTGAGGGCTAGTTTTAGATATCCGGTTAGGGTTCCCATGGAACCTAGGGTTAGGATTATGTTGAAGGCTAGGGTTAGAGATCCCGTTAGGGTTCCGATTGGACCTAGGGTTAGGGTTACGTTGAGGGCAATGGTTAGAGATCCGGTTAGGGTTCCGATTGGAGGTAGGGTTAGGGTTATGTTGAGGGCTAGGGTTAGAGATCCGGTTAAGGTTCCGATTGGACCTAGGGTTAGGATTATGTTGAGGGCTAGGGTTAGAGATCCGGTTAGGGTTCCGATTGGACCTAGGGTTAGGGTTATGTTGAGGGCTAGTGTTAGATATCCGGATCATGTTCCCGTTGGACCTAGGGTTAGGATTATGTTGAAGGCTAGGGTTAGAGATCCCGTTAGAGTTCCGATTGGATCAAGGTTTAGGATTATGTTGAGGGCTAGTGTTAGAGATCCCGTAAGGGTTCAGATTGTAGCTAGGGTTAGGGTTATGTTGAGGGCTAGGGTTAGAGATCCGGTTAGGGTTCAGATTGGACATAGGGTTAGGGTTATGTTGAGGGCTAGGATTAGAGATCCGGTTAAGGTTCAGATTGGAGCTAGGGTTAGGGTTATGTTGAGGGCTAGGGTTAGAGATCCGGTTAGGGTTCCGATTGGACATAGGGTTAGGGTTATGTTGAGGGCTAGGGTTAGAGATCCGGTTAGGGTTCAGATTGGAGCTAGGGTTAGGATTATGTTGAGGGCTAGGTTTAGAGATCCGGTTAGGGTTCAGATTGGAGCTAGGGTTAGGGTTATGTTGAGGGCTAGGGTTAGAGATCCGTTTAGGGTTCAGATTGGAGCTAATGTTAGGGTTATGTTGAGGGCTAGGGTTAGAGATCCGGTTAGGCTTACGATTGGACCTAGGGTTTGGGTTATGTTGAGGGCTAGGGTTAGAGATCCGGTTAGGGTTCCGATTGGACCTAGGGATAGGGTTTTGTTGAGGGATAGGGTTAGAAATCCGGTTAGGGTTCCCATGGAACCTAGGGTTAGGATTATGTTGAAGGCTAGGGTTAGAGATCCCGTTAGGGTTCCGATTGGACCTAGGGTTAGGGTTACGTTGAGGGCTATGGTTAGAGATCCGTTAGGGTTCCGATTGGAGCTAGGGTTAGGGTTATGTTGAGGGCTAGGGTTAGAGATCCCGTTAGAGTTCCGATTGGATCTAGGGTTAGGGTTATGTTGAGGGCTAGTGTTAGAGACCGGTTAGGGTTCCGAATCGACCTAGGGTTAGGGATATGTTAAGGGTTAGGTTTAGAGATCTGGTTAGGGTTCCGATTGAACCTAGGGAAAGGGTTATGTGTAGGGCTAGGGGTAGAGTTCCGGTTAGGGTTCCGATTGGACCTAGGTTTAGGGTTATGTTTAGGGCTAGGGCTAGAGATCAGGTTAGGGTTCCGATTGGACCTAGGGTTAGGGTTATGTGTAGGGCTAGGGGTAGAGTTCCGGTTAGGTTTCCGATTGGACCTAGGGTTAGGGTTATGTTTAGGGCTAGGGCTAGAGATCAGGTTAGGGTTCCGATTGGACCTAGGGTTAGGGTTATATTGAGGGCTAGGGTTAGAGATCCTGTTAGGGTTCCGATTGGACCTAGGGTTAGGGTTATGTTGAGGGCTAGGGTTAGAGACCGGTTAGGGTTCCAAATCGACCTAGGGTTAGGGATATGTTGAGGGTTAGGTTTAGAGATCTGGTTAGGGTTCCGATTGAACCTAGAGTTAGGGTTATATGTAGGGCTAGGGGTAGAGTTCCGGTTAGGGTTCCGATTGGACCTAGGGTTAGGGTTATATTGACGGCTAGGGTTATAGATCCGGTTAGGGTTCCGATTGGACCTAGGGTTAGGGTTATGTTGAGGGCTAGGGTTACAGATCCGGTTAGGGTTCCGATTGGAGCTAGGGTTGGGGTTATGTTGAGGGCTAGGGTTACAGATCCGGTTAGGGTTACGATTGGACCTACGGTTAGGGTTATGATGAGGGCTAGGGTTAGAGATCCTGACATGGTTCCGATTGGATCTAGGGTTAGGGTTATGTTGAGGATTAGGGTTTGAGATCCGGTTAGGGTTCTGAATCGACCTAGGGTTACGGTTATGCTGAGGGCTAGGGTTAGAGATCCGGTTAGCGTTCCGATTGGACCTAGGGTTAGCATTATGTGTAGGGCTAGGGTTAGAGATCCGGTTAGGGTTCCGATTGGACCTAGGGTTAGGGTTATGTTGAGGGCTAGGGTTAGAGATCCGGTTAGGGTTCCGATTGGACCTAGGGTTAGGGTTATGTTGAGGGCTAATGTTAGAGATGAGGTTAGGGTTCCTATTAGACCTAGGGTTAGTGTTATGTTGAGGGCTAGGGTTAGAGATACGGTTAGGGTTCTGATTGGACCTAGGGTTATGGTTATGTTGAGGGCTAGGGTTAGAGATCCGGTTAGGGTTCCGATTGGACCTAGGGATAGGGTTTTGTTGAGGGCTTGGGTTAGAAATCCGGTTACGGTTCCGATTGGACCTAGGGATAGGGTTCTGTTGAGGGCTAGTTTTAGATATCCGGTTAGGGTTCCCATGGAACCTAGGGTTAGGATTATGTTGAAGGCTAGGGTTAGAGATCCCGTTAGGGTTCCGATTGGACCTAGGGTTAGGGTTATGTTGAGGGCTATGGTTAGAGATCCGGTTAGGGTTCCGATTGGAGCTAGGGTTAGGGTTATGTTGAGGGCTAGGGTTAGAGATCCCGTTAGAGTTCCGATTGGATCTAGGGTTAGGGTTATGTTGAGGGCTTGTGTTAGAGACCGGTTAGGGTTCCGAATCGACCTAGGGTTAGGGATATGTTAAGGGTTAGGTTTAGAGATCTGGTTAGGGTTCCGATTGAACCTAGGGAAAGGGTTATGTGTAGGGCTAGGGGTAGAGTTCCGGTTAGGGTTCCGATTGGACCTAGGTTTAGGGTTATGTTTAGGGCTAGGGCTAGAGATCAGGTTAGGGTTCCGATTGGACCTAGGGTTAGGGTTATGTGTAGGGCTAGGGGTAGAGTTCCGGTTAGGTTTCCGATTGGACCTAGGGTTAGGGTTATGTTTAGGGCTAGGGCTAGAGATCAGGTTAGGGTTCCGATTGGACCTAGGGTTAGGGTTATATTGAGGGCTAGGGTTATAGATCCGGTTAGGGTTCCGATTGGACCTTGGGTTAGGGTTATGTTGAGGGCTAGGGTTAGAGATCCGGTTAGGGTTCCGATTGGAGCTAGGGTTAGGGTTATGTTGAGGGCTAGGGTTAGAGATCCGGTTAGGGTTACGATTGGACCTACGGTTAGGGTTATGAGGAGGGCTAGGGTTAGAGATCCTGACAGGGTTCCGATTGGACCTAGGGTTAGGGTTATGTTGAGGGTTAGGGTTTGAGATCCGTTTAGGGTTCTGAATCGACATAGGGTTACGGTTATGCTGAGGGCTAGGGTTAGAGATCCGGTGAGCGTTCCGATTGGACCTAGGGTTAGCGTTATGTGTAGGGCTAGGGTTAGAGATCCGGTTAGGGTTCCGATTGGACCTAGGGTTAGGGTTATGTTGAGGGCTAGGGTTAGAGATGAGGTTAGGGTTCCGATTGGACCTAGGGTTAGGGTTATGTTGAGGGCTAATGTTAGAGATGAGGTTAGGGTTCCTATTAGACCTAGGGTTAGTGTTATGTTGAGGGCTAGGGTTAGAGATACGGTTAGGGTTCCGATTGGACCTAGGGTTAGGGTTATGTGTAGGCCTAGAGATAGAGATCCGGTTAGGGTTACGATTAGACTTAGCGTTAGGGTTATGTTGAAGGCTAGGGTTAGAGATTCGGTTAGGGTTACGATTGGACCTAGGGTTAGGGTTATGTTGAGGGCTAGGGGTAGAGATCCGGTAGGGTTCCGATTGGACCTAGGGTTAGGATTATGTTGAGGGCTAGGGTTAGAGATCCGGTTAGGGTTCCGATTGGACCTAGGGTTAGGTTTATGTTGAGCGCTAGGGTTAGAGATCCGGTTAGGGTTACGATTGGACCTAGGGTTAGGGTTATGTTGAGGGCTAGGGTTAGAGATCCGGTTAGGGTTCCGATTGGACCTAGGGTTAGGGTTATGTACAGGTATAGGGATAGAGATCCGGTTAGGGTTACAATTATACCTAGGGTTAGGGTTATGTTGAGGGCTAGGGTTAGAGATCCGGTTAGAGTTCCGATTGGAGCTAGGGTTAGGGTTTTGTTGAGGGCTAGGGTTAGAGATCCGGTTAGGGTTACGATTGGACCTACGGTTAGGGTTATGATGAGGGCTAGGGTTAGAGATCCGGATAGGGTTCCGATTGGACCTAGGGTTAGGGTTATGTTGAGGGCTAGGGTTTGAGATCCGGTTAGGGTTCCGAATCGACCTAGGGTTACGGTTATGCTGAGGGCTAGGGTTAGAGATCCGGTTAGGGTTCCGATTGGACCTAGGGTTAGGGCTACGTGTAGGGCTAGTGTTAGAAATCCGGTTAGGGTTCCGATTGGACCTACGGTTAGGGTTATGTTGAGGGCTAATGTTAGAGATCATGTTAGGGTTCCGATTGGACGTAGGGTTAGGGTTATGTTGAGGGCTAGGTTTAGATATCCGTTTAGGGTTCCGACTGGACCTAGGGTTAGGGTTATGTTGAGGGCTAGGGTTATTTATCCGGTTAGGGTTCCGATTGGACCTAGGGTTATGGTTATGTTGAGGGCTAGGGTTAGAGTTCCGTTTAGGGTTCCGATTGGACCTAGGGTTAGGGTTATGTTCAGGGCTAGGTATACAGATCCGGTTAGGGTTCCGATTGGACCTAGCGTTAGGGTTATGTTGAGGGCTAGGGTTAGAGATCCGGTTAGGGTTCCGATTGGACCTAGGGTTAGGGTTATGTGGAGGGCAAGGGATAGAGATCCGGTTAGGGTTCCGATTGGACCTAGGGTTAGGGTTATGTTGAGGGCTGGGGTTAGAGATCCGGTTAGGGTTCCGATTGGACCTAGGGTTAGGGTTATGTTGAGGAAGAGGGGTAGAGATCCTGTTAGGGTACCGATTGGACCTAGGGTTAGGGTTATGTTGAGGGTTATGTTTAGATATCCGGTTAGGGTTCCGATTGGACCTAGGGTTAGGGTTACGTTGAGGGCTAGGTTTAGATATCCATGTAGGGTTCCGATTGGTCCTAGGGTTAGGGTTAAGTTGAGGGCTAGGTTTTGAGATCCGGTAAGGGTTCCGTTTGGACCTCGGGTTAGGGTTATGTATAGGGCGAGGGGCAGAGATCTGGTTAGAGTTCGGATTGGTCCTAGGGTTAGGGTTATGTTGAGGCCTAGGGTTAGGGGTTCGGTTAGGGTTCCGATTGGACCTAGGGTTAGGGTTATGTTGACGGCTAGGTATACAGACCCGGTTAGGGTTCCGATTGGACCTAGGGTTAGGGTTATGTTGAGGGCTAGGGTTAGAGATCCGGTAAGGTTTACGATTGGTCCCAGGGTTAGCGTTGTGTTGAGGGCTAGGGTTAGAGATCCGGTTAGGGTTCCGATTGGACCTAGGGTTAGGGTTAGGTTGAGGACTAGGGTTAGAGATCCGGTTAGGGTTCCGATTGGACCTAGGGTTAGGGTTACGTTGATGGGAAGGGTTAGATATCCATTTAGCGTTCCGATTGGTCCTAGGGTTAGGGTTATGTTGAGGGCTAGGGTTAGAGATCCGGTTAGGGTTCCGATTGGACCTAGGGTTAGGGTTATGTTGAGGGCTAGGTTTAGAGATCCGGTTAGCGTTCCGATTGGACCTCGTGTTAGGATTATGTTGAGGGCGAGGGGTAGAGATCCGGTTAGGGTTCAGATTGGTCCTAGGGTTAGGGTTATGTTGAGGGCTAGGGTTAGGGATACGGTTAGGGTTCCGATTGGACCTAGAGTTAGGGTTATGTTGAGGGCTAGGTTTACAGACCCGGTTAGGGTTCCGATTGGACCTAGGGTTAGGGTTATGTTGCGGGCTAGGGTTAGAGTTCCGTTTAGGGTTCTGATTGGACCTAGTGTTAGGGTTATGTTGAGGGCTAGGGTTAGAGATCCGGTTAGGGTTCCGATTGGACCTAGGGTTAAGGTTATGTTGAGGGCTAGGTTTAGAGAATCGGTTAGGGTTCCGAATGGACCTAGGGTTAGGGTTATGTTGAGGGCTAGGTATACAGATCCGGTTAGGGTTCCGATTGGACCTCGGGTTAGGGTTATGTTGAGGGCTAGGGTTAGAGATCCGGTTAGGGTTCCTATTGGACCTAGGGTTAGGGTTATGTTGAGGGCTAGGGTTAGAGATCCAGTTAGGGTTCCGATTGGACCTAGGGTTATGGTTATGTTGAGGGCTAGGGTTAGAGTTTCGTTTAGGGTTCCGATTGGACCTAGGGTTAGGGTTATGTTGAGGGCGAGAGGTAGAGATCCGGTTAGGGTTCGGATTGGTCCTAGGGTTAGGGTTATGTTGAGGCCTAGGGTTAGGGATTCGGTTAGGGTTCCGATTGGACCTAGGGTTAGGGTTATGTTGACGGCTAGGTATACAGACCCGGTCAGGGTTCCGATTGGACCTAGGGTTAGGGTTATGTTGAGGGCTAGGGTTAGAGATCCGGTAAGGTTTACGATTGGTCCCAGGGTTAGCGTTGTGTTGAGGGCTAGGGTTAGAGATCCGGTTAGGGTTCCGATTGGACCTAGGGTTAGGGTTATGTTGAGGGCTAGGGTTAGAGATCCGGTAAGGGTTACGGTTGGACCCAGGGTTAGCGTTGTGTTGAGGGCTAGGGTTAGAGATCCGGTTAGGGTTCAGATTGGAGCTAGGGTTAGGATTATGTTGAGGGCTAGGGTTAGAGATCCGGTTAGGGTTCAGATTGGAGCTAGGGTTAGGGTTATGTTGAGGGCTAGGGTTAGAGATCCGGTTAGGGTTCAGATTGGAGCTAGGGTTAGGGTTATGTTGAGGGTTAGGGTTAGAGATCCGGTCAAGGTTCCGATTGTACCTAGGGTTAGGGTTATGTTGAGGGCTAGGGTTAGAGATCCGGTTAGGCTTACGATTGGACCTAGGGTTTGGGTTATGTTGAGGGCTAGGGCTAGAGATCCGGTTAGGGTTCCCATTGGACCTAGGGTTAGGGTTATGTTGAGGGCTAGGGTTAGAGGTCCGGTTAAGGTTCCGATTGGACCTAGGGTTAGGGTTATGTTGAGGGCTAGGGTTAGATATCCGGATCAGGTTCCCATTGGACTTAGGGTTAGGATTATGTTGAAGGATAGGATTAGAGATCCCGTTAGAGTTCCGATTGGATCTAGGATTAGGGTTATGTTGAGGGCTAGTGTTAGAGATCCCGTAAGGGTTCAGATTGGAGCTAGGGTTAGGGTTATGTTGAGGGCTAGGGTTAAAGATCCGTTTAGGGTTCAGATTGGAGCTAGGGTTAGGGTTATGTTGAGGGTTAGGGTTAGAGATCCGGTCAAGGTTCCGATTGGACCTAGGGTTAGGGTTATGTTGAGGGCTAGTGTTAGAGATCCGGTTAGGCTTACGATTGGACCTAGGGTTTGGGTTATGTTGAGGGCTAGGGTTAGAGATTCGGTTAGGGTTCCGATTGGACCTAGGGATAGGGTTTTGTTGAGGGCTACGGTTAGAGATCCGGTTACGGTTCCGATTGGACCTAGGGATAGGGTTCTGTTGAGGGCTAGTTTTAGATATCCGGTTAGGGTTCCCATGGAACCTAGGGTTAGGATTATGTTGAAGGCTAGGGTTAGAGATCCCGTTAGGGTTCCGATTGGACCTAGGGTTAGGGTTACGTTGAGGGCAATGGTTAGAGATCCGGTTAGGGTTCCGATTGGAGGTAGGGTTAGGGTTATGTTGAGGGCTAGGGTTAGAGATGAGGTTAGGGTTCCGATTGGACCTAGGGTTAGGGTTATGTTGAGGGCTAATGTTAGAGATGAGGTTAGGGTTCCTATTAGACCTAGGGTTAGTGTTATGTTGAGGGCTAGGGTTAGAGATACGGTTAGGGTTCCGATTGGACCTAGGGTTAGGGTTATGTGTAGGCCTAGAGATAGAGATCCGGTTAGGGTTACGATTAGACTTAGCGTTAGGGTTATGTTGAAGGCTAGGGTTAGAGATTCGGTTAGGGTTACGATTGGACCTAGGGTTAGGGTTATGTTGAGGGCTAGGGGTAGAGATCCGGTAGGGTTCCGATTGGACCTAGGGTTAGGATTATGTTGAGGGCTAGGGTTAGAGATCCGGTTAGGGTTCCGATTGGACCTAGGGTTAGGTTTATGTTGAGCGCTAGGGTTAGAGATCCGGTTAGGGTTACGATTGGACCTAGGGTTAGGGTTATGTTGAGGGCTAGGGTTAGAGATCCGGTTAGGGTTCCGATTGGACCTAGGGTTAGGGTTATGTACAGGTATAGGGATAGAGATCCGGTTAGGGTTACAATTATACCTAGGGTTAGGGTTATGTTGAGGGCTAGGGTTAGAGATCCGGTTAGAGTTCCGATTGGAGCTAGGGTTAGGGTTTTGTTGAGGGCTAGGGTTAGAGATCCGGTTAGGGTTACGATTGGACCTACGGTTAGGGTTATGATGAGGGCTAGGGTTAGAGATCCGGATAGGGTTCCGATTGGACCTAGGGTTAGGGTTATGTTGAGGGCTAGGGTTTGAGATCCGGTTAGGGTTCCGAATCGACCTAGGGTTACGGTTATGCTGAGGGCTAGGGTTAGAGATCCGGTTAGGGTTCCGATTGGACCTAGGGTTAGGGCTACGTGTAGGGCTAGTGTTAGAAATCCGGTTAGGGTTCCGATTGGACCTACGGTTAGGGTTATGTTGAGGGCTAATGTTAGAGATCATGTTAGGGTTCCGATTGGACGTAGGGTTAGGGTTATGTTGAGGGCTAGGTTTAGATATCCGTTTAGGGTTCCGACTGGACCTAGGGTTAGGGTTATGTTGAGGGCTAGGGTTATTTATCCGGTTAGGGTTCCGATTGGACCTAGGGTTATGGTTATGTTGAGGGCTAGGGTTAGAGTTCCGTTTAGGGTTCCGATTGGACCTAGGGTTAGGGTTATGTTCAGGGCTAGGTATACAGATCCGGTTAGGGTTCCGATTGGACCTAGCGTTAGGGTTATGTTGAGGGCTAGGGTTAGAGATCCGGTTAGGGTTCCGATTGGACCTAGGGTTAGGGTTATGTGGAGGGCAAGGGATAGAGATCCGGTTAGGGTTCCGATTGGACCTAGGGTTAGGGTTATGTTGAGGGCTGGGGTTAGAGATCCGGTTAGGGTTCCGATTGGACCTAGGGTTAGGGTTATGTTGAGGAAGAGGGGTAGAGATCCTGTTAGGGTACCGATTGGACCTAGGGTTAGGGTTATGTTGAGGGTTATGTTTAGATATCCGGTTAGGGTTCCGATTGGACCTAGGGTTAGGGTTACGTTGAGGGCTAGGTTTAGATATCCATGTAGGGTTCCGATTGGTCCTAGGGTTAGGGTTAAGTTGAGGGCTAGGTTTTGAGATCCGGTAAGGGTTCCGTTTGGACCTCGGGTTAGGGTTATGTATAGGGCGAGGGGCAGAGATCTGGTTAGAGTTCGGATTGGTCCTAGGGTTAGGGTTATGTTGAGGCCTAGGGTTAGGGGTTCGGTTAGGGTTCCGATTGGACCTAGGGTTAGGGTTATGTTGACGGCTAGGTATACAGACCCGGTTAGGGTTCCGATTGGACCTAGGGTTAGGGTTATGTTGAGGGCTAGGGTTAGAGATCCGGTAAGGTTTACGATTGGTCCCAGGGTTAGCGTTGTGTTGAGGGCTAGGGTTAGAGATCCGGTTAGGGTTCCGATTGGACCTAGGGTTAGGGTTAGGTTGAGGACTAGGGTTAGAGATCCGGTTAGGGTTCCGATTGGACCTAGGGTTAGGGTTACGTTGATGGGAAGGGTTAGATATCCATTTAGCGTTCCGATTGGTCCTAGGGTTAGGGTTATGTTGAGGGCTAGGGTTAGAGATCCGGTTAGGGTTCCGATTGGACCTAGGGTTAGGGTTATGTTGAGGGCTAGGTTTAGAGATCCGGTTAGCGTTCCGATTGGACCTCGTGTTAGGATTATGTTGAGGGCGAGGGGTAGAGATCCGGTTAGGGTTCAGATTGGTCCTAGGGTTAGGGTTATGTTGAGGGCTAGGGTTAGGGATACGGTTAGGGTTCCGATTGGACCTAGAGTTAGGGTTATGTTGAGGGCTAGGTTTACAGACCCGGTTAGGGTTCCGATTGGACCTAGGGTTAGGGTTATGTTGCGGGCTAGGGTTAGAGTTCCGTTTAGGGTTCTGATTGGACCTAGTGTTAGGGTTATGTTGAGGGCTAGGGTTAGAGATCCGGTTAGGGTTCCGATTGGACCTAGGGTTAAGGTTATGTTGAGGGCTAGGTTTAGAGAATCGGTTAGGGTTCCGAATGGACCTAGGGTTAGGGTTATGTTGAGGGCTAGGTATACAGATCCGGTTAGGGTTCCGATTGGACCTCGGGTTAGGGTTATGTTGAGGGCTAGGGTTAGAGATCCGGTTAGGGTTCCTATTGGACCTAGGGTTAGGGTTATGTTGAGGGCTAGGGTTAGAGATCCAGTTAGGGTTCCGATTGGACCTAGGGTTATGGTTATGTTGAGGGCTAGGGTTAGAGTTTCGTTTAGGGTTCCGATTGGACCTAGGGTTAGGGTTATGTTGAGGGCGAGAGGTAGAGATCCGGTTAGGGTTCGGATTGGTCCTAGGGTTAGGGTTATGTTGAGGCCTAGGGTTAGGGATTCGGTTAGGGTTCCGATTGGACCTAGGGTTAGGGTTATGTTGACGGCTAGGTATACAGACCCGGTCAGGGTTCCGATTGGACCTAGGGTTAGGGTTATGTTGAGGGCTAGGGTTAGAGATCCGGTAAGGTTTACGATTGGTCCCAGGGTTAGCGTTGTGTTGAGGGCTAGGGTTAGAGATCCGGTTAGGGTTCCGATTGGACCTAGGGTTAGGGTTATGTTGAGGGCTAGGGTTAGAGATCCGGTAAGGGTTACGGTTGGACCCAGGGTTAGCGTTGTGTTGAGGGCTAGGGTTAGAGATCCGGTTAGGGTTCAGATTGGAGCTAGGGTTAGGATTATGTTGAGGGCTAGGGTTAGAGATCCGGTTAGGGTTCAGATTGGAGCTAGGGTTAGGGTTATGTTGAGGGCTAGGGTTAGAGATCCGGTTAGGGTTCAGATTGGAGCTAGGGTTAGGGTTATGTTGAGGGTTAGGGTTAGAGATCCGGTCAAGGTTCCGATTGTACCTAGGGTTAGGGTTATGTTGAGGGCTAGGGTTAGAGATCCGGTTAGGCTTACGATTGGACCTAGGGTTTGGGTTATGTTGAGGGCTAGGGCTAGAGATCCGGTTAGGGTTCCCATTGGACCTAGGGTTAGGGTTATGTTGAGGGCTAGGGTTAGAGGTCCGGTTAAGGTTCCGATTGGACCTAGGGTTAGGGTTATGTTGAGGGCTAGGGTTAGATATCCGGATCAGGTTCCCATTGGACTTAGGGTTAGGATTATGTTGAAGGATAGGATTAGAGATCCCGTTAGAGTTCCGATTGGATCTAGGATTAGGGTTATGTTGAGGGCTAGTGTTAGAGATCCCGTAAGGGTTCAGATTGGAGCTAGGGTTAGGGTTATGTTGAGGGCTAGGGTTAAAGATCCGTTTAGGGTTCAGATTGGAGCTAGGGTTAGGGTTATGTTGAGGGTTAGGGTTAGAGATCCGGTCAAGGTTCCGATTGGACCTAGGGTTAGGGTTATGTTGAGGGCTAGTGTTAGAGATCCGGTTAGGCTTACGATTGGACCTAGGGTTTGGGTTATGTTGAGGGCTAGGGTTAGAGATTCGGTTAGGGTTCCGATTGGACCTAGGGATAGGGTTTTGTTGAGGGCTACGGTTAGAGATCCGGTTACGGTTCCGATTGGACCTAGGGATAGGGTTCTGTTGAGGGCTAGTTTTAGATATCCGGTTAGGGTTCCCATGGAACCTAGGGTTAGGATTATGTTGAAGGCTAGGGTTAGAGATCCCGTTAGGGTTCCGATTGGACCTAGGGTTAGGGTTACGTTGAGGGCAATGGTTAGAGATCCGGTTAGGGTTCCGATTGGAGGTAGGGTTAGGGTTATGTTGAGGGCTAGGGTTAGAGATCCGGTTAAGGTTCCGATTGGACCTAGGGTTAGGATTATGTTGAGGGCTAGGGTTAGAGATCCGGTTAGGGTTCCGATTGGACCTAGGGTTAGGGTTATGTTGAGGGCTAGTGTTAGATATCCGGATCATGTTCCGGTTGGACCTAGGGTTAGGATTATGTTGAAGGCTAGGGTTAGAGATCCCGTTAGAGTTCCGATTGGATCAAGGTTAAGGATTATGTTGAGGGCTAGTGTTAGAGATCCCGTAAGGGTTCAGATTGTAGCTAGGGTTAGGGTTATGTTGAGGGCTAGGGTTAGAGATCCGGTTAGGGTTCAGATTGGACATAGGGTTAGGGTTATGTTGAGGGCTAGGATTAGAGATCCGGTTAAGGTTCAGATTGGAGCTAGGGTTAGGGTTATGTTGAGGGCTAGGGTTAGAGATCCGGTTAGGGTTCCGATTGGACATAGGGTTAGGGTTATGTTGAGGGCTAGGGTTAGAGATCCGGTTAGGGTTCAGATTGGAGCTAGGGTTAGGATTATGTTGAGGGCTAGGTTTAGAGATCCGGTTAGGGTTCAGATTGGAGCTAGGGTTAGGGTTATGTTGAGGGCTAGGGTTAGAGATCCGTTTAGGGTTCAGATTGGAGCTAATGTTAGGGTTATGTTGAGGGCTAGGGTTAGAGATCCGGTTAGGCTTACGATTGGACCTAGGGTTTGGGTTATGTTGAGGGCTAGGGTTAGAGATCCGGTTAGGGTTCCGATTGGACCTAGGGATAGGGTTTTGTTGAGGGATAGGGTTAGAAATCCGGTTAGGGTTCCCATGGAACCTAGGGTTAGGATTATGTTGAAGGCTAGGGTTAGAGATCCCGTTAGGGTTCCGATTGGACCTAGGGTTAGGGTTACGTTGAGGGCTATGGTTAGAGATCCGTTAGGGTTCCGATTGGAGCTAGGGTTAGGGTTATGTTGAGGGCTAGGGTTAGAGATCCCGTTAGAGTTCCGATTGGATCTAGGGTTAGGGTTATGTTGAGGGCTAGTGTTAGAGACCGGTTAGGGTTCCGAATCGACCTAGGGTTAGGGATATGTTAAGGGTTAGGTTTAGAGATCTGGTTAGGGTTCCGATTGAACCTAGGGAAAGGGTTATGTGTAGGGCTAGGGGTAGAGTTCCGGTTAGGGTTCCGATTGGACCTAGGTTTAGGGTTATGTTTAGGGCTAGGGCTAGAGATCAGGTTAGGGTTCCGATTGGACCTAGGGTTAGGGTTATGTGTAGGGCTAGGGGTAGAGTTCCGGTTAGGTTTCCGATTGGACCTAGGGTTAGGGTTATGTTTAGGGCTAGGGCTAGAGATCAGGTTAGGGTTCCGATTGGACCTAGGGTTAGGGTTATATTGAGGGCTAGGGTTAGAGATCCTGTTAGGGTTCCGATTGGACCTAGGGTTAGGGTTATGTTGAGGGCTAGGGTTAGAGACCGGTTAGGGTTCCAAATCGACCTAGGGTTAGGGATATGTTGAGGGTTAGGTTTAGAGATCTGGTTAGGGTTCCGATTGAACCTAGAGTTAGGGTTATATGTAGGGCTAGGGGTAGAGTTCCGGTTAGGGTTCCGATTGGACCTAGGGTTAGGGTTATATTGACGGCTAGGGTTATAGATCCGGTTAGGGTTCCGATTGGACCTAGGGTTAGGGTTATGTTGAGGGCTAGGGTTACAGATCCGGTTAGGGTTCCGATTGGAGCTAGGGTTGGGGTTATGTTGAGGGCTAGGGTTACAGATCCGGTTAGGGTTACGATTGGACCTACGGTTAGGGTTATGATGAGGGCTAGGGTTAGAGATCCTGACATGGTTCCGATTGGATCTAGGGTTAGGGTTATGTTGAGGATTAGGGTTTGAGATCCGGTTAGGGTTCTGAATCGACCTAGGGTTCCGGTTATGCTGAGGGCTAGGGTTAGAGATCCGGTTAGCGTTCCGATTGGACCTAGGGTTAGCATTATGTGTAGGGCTAGGGTTAGAGATCCGGTTAGGGTTCCGATTGGACCTAGGGTTAGGGTTATGTTGAGGGCTAGGGTTAGAGATCCGGTTAGGGTTCCGATTGGACCTAGGGTTAGGGTTATGTTGAGGGCTAATGTTAGAGATGAGGTTAGGGTTCCTATTAGACCTAGGGTTAGTGTTATGTTGAGGGCTAGGGTTAGAGATACGGTTAGGGTTCTGATTGGACCTAGGGTTATGGTTATGTTGAGGGCTAGGGTTAGAGATCCGGTTAGGGTTCCGATTGGACCTAGGGTTAAGGTTATGTTGAGGGCTAGGTTTAGAGAATCGGTTAGGGTTCCGAATGGACCTAGGGTTAGGGTTATGTTGAGGGCTAGGTATACAGATCCGGTTAGGGTTCCGATTGGACCTCGGGTTAGGGTTATGTTGAGGGCTAGGGTTAGAGATCCGGTTAGGGTTCCTATTGGACCTAGGGTTAGGGTTATGTTGAGGGCTAGGGTTAGAGATCCGGTTAGGGTTCCGATTGGACCTAGGGTTATGGTTATGTTGAGGGCTAGGGTTAGAGTTTCGTTTAGGGTTCCGATTGGACCTAGGGTTAGGGTTATGTTGAGGGCGAGGGGTAGAGATCCGGTTAGGGTTCGGATTGGTCCTAGGGTTAGGGTTATGTTGAGGCCTAGGGTTAGGGATTCGGTTAGGGTTCCGATTGGACCTAGGGTTAGGGTTATGTTGACGGCTAGGTATACAGACCCGGTTAGGGTTCCGATTGGACCTAGGGCTAGGGTTATGTTGAGGGCTAGGGTTAGAGATCCGGTAAGGTTTACGATTGGTCCCAGGGTTAGCGTTGTGTTGAGGGCTAGGGTTAGAGATCCGGTTAGGGTTCCGATTGGACCTAGGGTTAGGGTTATGTTGAGGGCTAGGGTTAGAGATCCGGTAAGGGTTACGGTTGGACCCAGGGTTAGCGTTGTGTTGAGGGCTAGGGTTAGAGATCCGGTTAGGGTTACGATTGGACCTAGGGTTAGGGTTATATTGAGGGCTAGGGTTAGAGATCAGGATAGGGATCCGATTGGACCTAGGGTTAGGGTTATGTTGAGGGTTAGGGATAGAGATCCGGTTAGGGTTCCGATTGGACGAGGGTTAGGGTTCTGTTGAGGGCTAGGGTTAGAGATCCGGTTAGGTTTCCGATTGGACCTACGGTTAGGGTTATGTTGAGGGCTAGGTATACAGATCCGGTTAGGGTTCCGATTGGACCTAGGGTTAGGGTTAGGTTGAGGACTAGGGTTAGAGATCCGGTTAGGGTTCCGATTGGACCTAGGGTTAGGGTTATGTTGAGGGCTAGGGTTAGAGATCCGGTTAGGGTTCCGATTGGACCTAGGTTTAGGGTTATGTTGAGGAAGAGGGGTAGAGATCCTCTTAGGGTTCCGATTGGACGTAGGGTTAGGGTTATGTTGAGGGCTAGGGTTAGAGATCCGGTTAGGGTTCCGATTGGACCTAGGGTTAGGGTTATGTTGAGGGCTAGGGTTAGAGATCCGGTTAGGGTTCCGATTGGACCTAGGGTTAGGGTTACGTTGAGGGGAAGGGTTAGATATCCTTTAGCGTTCCGATTGGTCCTAGGGTTAGGGTTATGTTGAGGGCTAGTGTTAGAGATCCGGTTAGGGTTCCGATTGGACCTAGGGTTAGGGTTATGTTGAGGGCTAGGTTTAGAGATCCGGTTAGCGTTCCGATTGGACCTCGGGTTAGGATTATGTTGAGGGCGAGGGGTAGAGATCCGGTTAGGGTTCAGATTGGTCCTAGGGTTAGGGTTATGTTGAGGGCTAGGGTTAGGGATACGGTTAGGGTCCGATTGGACCTAGAGTTAGGGTTATGTTGAGGGCTAGGTTTACAGACCCGGTTAGGGTTCCGATTGGACCTAGGGTTAGGGTTATGTTGCGGGCTAGGGTTAGAGTTCCGTTTAGGGTTCTGATTGGACCTAGTGTTAGGGTTATGTTGAGGGCTAGGGTTAGAGATCCGGTTAGGGTTCCGATTGGACCTAGGGTTAAGGTTATGTTGAGGGCTAGGTTTAGAGAATCGGTTAGGGTTCCGAATGGACCTAGGGTTAGGGTTATGTTGAGGGCTAGGCATACAGATCCGGTTAGGGTTCCGATTGGACCTCGGGTTAGGGTTATGTTGAGGGCTAGGGTTAGAGATCCGGTTAGGGTTCCTATTGGACCTAGGGTTAGGGTTATGTTGAGGGCTAGGGTTAGAGATCCGGTTAGGGTTCCGATTGGACCTAGGGTTATGGTTATGTTGAGGGCTAGGGTTAGAGTTTCGTTTAGGGTTCCGATTGGACCTAGGGTTAGGGTTATGTTGAGGACGAGGGGTAGAGATCCGGTTAGGGTTCGGATTGGTCCTAGGGTTAGGGTTATGTTGAGGGCTAGGGTTAGGGATCGGTTAGGGTTCCGATTGGACCTAGAGTTAGGGTTATGTTGAGGGCTAGGTTTACAGACCCGGTTAGGGTTCCGATAGGACCTAGGGTTAGGGTTATGTTGAGGGCTAGGGTTAGAGTTCCGTTTAGGGTTCCGATTGGACCTAGGGTTAGGGTTATGTTGAGGGCTAGGGTTAGATATCCGTTAAGGGTTCCGATTGGTCCTAGGGTTAGGGTTATGTTGAGGGCTAGGGTTAGAGATCCGGTTAGGGTTCCGATTGGACCTAGGGTTATGGTTATGTTGAGGGTTAGTGTTAGAGTTCCGTTTAGGGTTCCGATTGGACCTAGGGTTAGGGTTATGTTGAGGGCTAGGGTTAGATATCCGTTTAGGGTTCCGATTGGACCTAGGGTTAGGGTTATATTGAGGGCTAGGCTTAGATATCCGGTTAGGGTTCCGATTGGACCTAGGGTTAGGGTTATGTTGAGGGCTAGGTTTAGAGATCCGGTTAGGGTTCCGATTGGACCTAGGGTTAGGGTTATGTTGAGGGCTAATGTTAGAGATCAGGTTAGGTTTCCTATTAGACCTAGGGTTAGTGTTATGTTGAGGGCTAGGGTTAGAGATCCGGTTAGGGTTCCGATTGGACCTAGGGTTAGGGTTATGTGTAGGGCTAGAGTTAGAGATCCGGTTAGGGTTACGATTAGACCTAGGGTTAGGGTTATGTTGAAGGCTAGGGTTAGAGATCCGGTTAGGGTTACGATTGGACCTAGGGTTAGGGTTATGTTGAGGGCTAGGGGTAGAGATCCGGTTAGGGTTCCGATTGGACCTAGGGTTAGTTATATGTTGAGGGCTAGGGTTAGAGATCCGGATAGGGTTCTGATTGGACCTAGGGTTAGGGTTATGTTGAGGGCTAGGGTTTGAGATCCGGTTAGGGTTCCGAATCGACCTAGGGTTACGGTTATGCTGAGGGCTAGGGTTAGAGATCCGTTTAGGGTTCCGATTGGACCTAGGGTTAGGGCTATGTGTAGGGCTAGTGTTACAGATCCGGTTAGGGTTCCGATTGGACCTAGTGTTAGGGTTATATTGAGGGCTAGGGTTAGAGATCCGGTTAGGGTTCCGATTGGACCTAGGGATAGGGTTATGTAGAGGGCTAATGTTAGAGATCAGGTTAGGGTTGCGATTGGACCTAGGGTTAGGGTTATGTTGAGGGCTAGGGCTAGAGATCCGGTTAGGGTTCCCATTGGACCTAGGGTTAGGGTTATGTTGAGGGCTAGGGTTAGAGATCCGGTTAAGGTTCCGATTGGACCTAGGGTTAGGGTTATGTTGAGGGCTAGGGTTAGAGATCCGGTTAGGGTTCCGATTGGACCTAGGGTTAGGGTTATGTTGAGGGCTAGTGTTAGATATCCGCATCAGGTTCCCATTGGACCTAGGGTTAGGATTATGTTGAAGTCTAGGGTTAGAGATCCCGTTACAGTTCCGATTGGATCTAGGGTTAGGGTTATGTTGAGGGCTAGGGTTAGAGATCCGGTTAGGGTTCAGATTGGAGCTAGGGTTAGGGTTATGTTGAGGGCTAGGGTTAGAGTTCCGTTTAGGGTTCAGATTGGAGCTAGGGTTAGGGTTGTGATGAGGGTTAGGGTTAGAGATCCGGTCAAGGTTCCGATGGACCTAGGGTTAGGGTTATGTTGAGGGCTAGGGTTAGAGATCCGGTTAGGCTTACGATTGGACCTAGGGTTTGGGTTATGTTGAGGGCTAGGGTTAGAGATCCGGTTAGGGTTCCGATTGGACCTAGGGATAGGGTTTTGTTGAGGGCTAGGGTTAGAGATCCGGTTACGGTTCCGATTGGACCTAGGGATAGGGTTCTGTTGAGGTCTAGTTTCAGATATCTGGTTAGGTTCCCATGGAACCTAGGGTTAGGATTATGTTGAAGGCTAGGGTTAGAGATCCCGTTAGGGTTCCGATTGGACCTAGGGTTAGGGTTACGTTGAGGGCTATGGTTTGAGATCCGGTTAGGGTTCTGATTGGAGCTAGGGTAGGGTTATGTTGAGGGCTAGGGTTAGAGATCCCGTTAGAGTTCCGATTGGATCTAGGGTTAGGGTTATGTTGAGGGCTAGTGTTAGAGATCCCGTAAGAGTTCAGATTGGAGCTAGGTTTAGGGTTATGTTGAGGGCTAGGGTTAGAGATCCGGTTAGGGTTCAGATTGGAGCTAGCGTTAGGGTTATGTTGAGGGCTAGGTTTAGAGATCCGGTTAGGGTTCAGATTGGAGCTAGGGTTAAGGTTATGTTGAGGGCTAGGGTTAGAGTTCCGGTTAGGGTTCAGATTGGAGCTAGGGTTAGGGTTATGTTGAGGGTTAGGGTTAGAGATCCGGCCAAGGTTCGGATTTGACCTAGGGTTAGGGTTATGTTGAGGGCTAGGGTTAGAGATCCGGTTAGGCTTACGATTGGACCTAGGGTTTGGGTTATGTTGAGGGCTAGGGCTAGACATCCGGTTAGGGTTCCCATTGGACCTAGGGTTAGGGTTATGTTGAGGGCTAGGGTTAGAGGTCCGGTTAAGGTTCCGATTGGACCTAGGGTTAGGGTTATGTTGAGGGCTAGGGTTAGATATCCGGATCAGGTTCCCATTGGACCTAGGGTTAGGATTATGTTGAAGGATAGGATTAGAGATCCCGTTAGAGTTCCGATTGGATCTAGGGTTAGGGTTATGTTGAGGGCTAGTGTTAGAGATCCCGTAAAGGTTCCGATTGGAGCTAGGGTTAGGGTTATGTTGAGGGCTAGGGTTAGAGTTCCGGTTAAGGATCAGATTGGAGCTAGGGTTAGGGTTATGTTGAGGGCTAGGGTTAGAGATCCCGTAAGGGTTCCGATTGGACATAGGGTTAGGGTTATGTTGAGGGCTAGGGTTAGAGATCCGGTTAGGGTTCAGATTGGAGCTAGGGTTAGGGTTATGTTGAGGGCTAGGGTTAGAGATCCGGTTAGGGTTCAGATTGGAGCTAGGGTTAGGGTTATGTTGAGGGCTAGGGTTAGAGATCCGGTTAGGGTTCAGATTCGAGCTAGGGTTAGGGTTATGTTGAGGGCTAGGGTTAGAGATCCCGTAAGGGTTCAGATTGGAGCTAGGGTTAGGGTTATGTTGAGGGCTAGGGTTAGAGATCCGGTTAGGGTTCAGATTGGAGCTAGGGTTAGGGTTATGTTGAGGGCTAGGGTTAGAGATCCGGTTAAGGATCAGATTGGAGCTAGGGTTAGGGTTATGTTGAGGGCTAGGGTTAGAGATCCGGTTAGGGTTCCGATTGGACATAGGGTTAGGGTTATGTTGAGGGCTAGGGTTAGAGATCCGGTTAGGGTTCAGATTGGAGCTAGGGTTAGGGTTATGTTGAGGGCTAGGGTTAGAGATCCGTTTAGGGTTCAGATTGGAGCTAGGTTTAGGGTTATGTTGAGGGTTAGGGTTAGAGATCCGGTCAAGGTTCCGATTGGACCTAGGGTTAGGGTTATGTTGAGGGCTAGTGTTAGAGATCCGGTTAGGCTTACGATTGGACCTAGGGTTCGGGTTATGTTGAGGGCTAGGGTTAGAGATTCGGTTAGGGTTCCGATTGGACCTAGGGATAGGGTTTTGTTGAGGGCTAGGGTTAGAGATCCGGTTACGGTTCCGATTGGACCTAGGGATAGGGTTCTGTTGAAGGCTAGTTTTAGATATCCGGTTAGGGTTCCCATGGAACCTAGGGTTAGGATTATGTTGAAGGCTAGGGTTAGAGATCCCGTTAGGGTTCCGATTGGACCCAGGGTTAGGGTTACGTTGAGGGCAATGGTTAGAGATCCGGTTAGGGTTCCGATTGGAGGTAGGGTTAGGGTTATGTTGAGGGCTAGGGTTAGAGATCCGGTTAAGGTTCCGATTGTACCTAGTGTTAGGGTTATGTTGAGGGCTAGGGTTAGAGATCCGGTTAGGGTTCCGATTGGACCTAGGGTTAGGGTTATGTTGAGGGCTAGTGTTAGATATCCGGATCAGGTTCCCATTGGACCTAGGGTTAGGATTATGTTGAAGGCTAGGGTTAGAGATCCCGTTAGAGTTCCGATTGGATCAAGGTTTAGGATTATGTTGAGGGCTAGTGTTAGAGATCCCGTAAGGGTTCAGATTGTAGCTAGGGTTAGGGTTATGTTGAGGGCTAGGGTTAGAGATCCGGTTAGGGTTCAGATTGGACTAGGGTTAGGGTTATGTTGAGGGCTAGGATTAGAGATCCGGTTAAGGTTCAGATTGGAGCTAGGGTTAGGGTTATGTTGAGGGCTAGGGTTAGAGATCTGGTTAGGGTTCCGATTGGACATAGGGTTAGGGTTATGTTGAGGGCTAGGGTTAGAGATCCGGTTAGGGTTCAGATTGGAGCTAGGGTTAGGATTATGTTGAGGGCTAGGGTTAGAGATCCGGTTAGGGTTCCGATTGGAGCTAGGGTTAGGGTTATGTTGAGGGCTAGGGTTAGAGATCCGTTTAGGGTTCAGATTGGAGCTAGGGTTAGGGTTATGTTGAGGGCTAGGGTTAGAGATCCGGTTAGGCTTACGATTGGACCTAGGGTTTGGGTTATGTTGAGAGCTAGGGTTAGAGATCCGGTTAGGGTTCCGATTGGACCTAGGGATAGGGTTTTGTTGAGGGCTTGGGTTAGAAATCCGGTTACGGTTCCGATTGGACCTAGGGATAGGGTTCTGTTGAGAGCTAGTTTTAGATATCCGGTTAGGGTTCCCATGGAACCTAGGGTTAGGATTATGTTGAAGGCTAGGGTTAGAGATCCCGTTAGGGTTCCGATTGGACCTAGGGTTAGGGTTATGTTGAGGGCTATGGTTAGAGATCCGGTTAGGGTTCCGATTGGAGCTAGGGTTAGGGTTATGTTGAGGGCTAGGGTTAGAGATCCCGTTAGAGTTCCGATTGGATCTAGGGTTAGGGTTATGTTGAGGGCTAGTGTTAGAGACCGGTTAAGGTTCCGAATCGACCTAGGGTTAGGGATATGTTAAGGGTTAGGTTTAGAGATCTGGTTAGGGTTCCGATTGAACCTAGGGAAAGGGTTATGTGTAGGGCTAGGGGTAGAGTTCCGGTTAGGGTTCCGATTGGACCTAGGTTTAGGGTTATGTTTAGGGCTAGGGCTAGAGATCAGGTTAGGGTTCCGATTGGACCTAGGGTTAGGGTTATGTGTAGGGCTAGGGGTAGAGTTCCGGTTAGGTTTCCGATTGGACCTAGGGTTAGGGTTATGTTTAGGGCTAGGGCTAGAGATCAGGTTAGGGTTCCGATTGGACCTAGGGTTAGGGTTATATTGAGGGCTAGGGTTATAGATCCGGTTAGGGTTCCGATTGGACCTTGGGTTAGGGTTATGTTGAGGGCTAGGGTTAGAGATCCGGTTAGGGTTCCGATTGGAGCTAGGGTTAGGGTTATGTTGAGGGCTAGGGTTAGAGATCCGGTTAGGGTTACGATTGGACCTACGGTTAGGGTTATGAGGAGGGCTAGGGTTAGAGATCCTGACAGGGTTCCGATTGGACCTAGGGTTAGGGTTATGTTGAGGGTTAGGGTTTGAGATCCGGTTAGGGTTCTGAATCGACATAGGGTTACGGTTATGCTGAGGGCTAGGGTTAGAGATCCGGTTAGCGTTCCGATTGGACCTAGGGTTAGCGTTATGTGTAGGGCTAGGGTTAGAGATCCGGTTAGGGTTCCGATTGGACCTAGGGTTAGGGTTATGTTGAGGGCTAGGGTTAGAGATGAGGTTAGGGTTCCGATTGGACCTAGGGTTAGGGTTATGTTGAGGGCTAATGTTAGAGATGAGGTTAGGGTTCCTATTAGACCTAGGGTTAGTGTTATGTTGAGGGCTAGGGTTAGAGATACGGTTAGGGTTCCGATTGGACCTAGGGTTAGGGTTATGTGTAGGCCTAGAGATAGAGATCCGGTTAGGGTTACGATTAGACTTAGCTTTAGGGTTATGTTGAAGGCTAGGGTTAGAGATTCGGTTAGGGTTACGATTGGACCTAGGGTTAGGGTTATGTTGAGGGCTAGGGGTAGAGATCCGGTAGGGTTCCGATTGGACCTAGGGTTAGGATTATGTTGAGGGCTAGGGTTAGAGATCCGGTTAGGGTTCCGATTGGACCTAGGGTTAGGGTTATGTTGAGCGCTAGGGTTAGAGATCCGGTTAGGGTTACGATTGGACCTAGGGTTAGGGTTATGTTGAGGGCTAGGGTTAGAGATCCGGTTAGGGTTCCGATTGGACCTAGGGTTAGGGTTATGTACAGGTATAGGGATAGAGATCCGGTTAGGGTTACAATTAGACCTAGGGTTAGGGTTATGTTGAGGGCTAGGGTTAGAGATCCGGTTAGAGTTCCGATTGGAGCTAGGGTTAGGGTTTTGTTGAGGGCTAGGGTTAGAGATCCGGTTAGGGTTACGATTGGACCTACGGTTAGGGTTATGATGAGGGCTAGGGTTAGAGATCCGGATAGGGTTCCGATTGGACCTAGGGTTAGGGTTATGTTGAGGGCTAGGGTTTGAGATCCGGTTAGGGTTCCGAATCGACCTAGGGTTACGGTTATGCTGAGGGCTAGGGTTAGAGATCCGGTTAGGGTTCCGATTGGACCTAGGGTTAGGGCTACGTGTAGGGCTAGTGTTAGAAATCCGGTTAGGGTTCCGATTGGACCTACGGTTAGGGTTATGTTGAGGGCTAATGTTAGAGATCATGTTAGGGTTCCGATTGGACGTAGGGTTAGGGTTATGTTGAGGGCTAGGTTTAGATATCCGTTTAGGGTTCCGACTGGACCTAGGGTTAGGGTTATGTTGAGGGCTAGGGTTATTTATCCGGTTAGGGTTCCGATTGGACCTAGGGTTATGGTTATGTTGAGGGCTAGGGTTAGAGTTCCGTTTAGGGTTCCGATTGGACCTAGGGTTAGGGTTATGTTGAGGGCTAGGTATACAGATCCGGTTAGGGTTCCGATTGGACCTAGCGTTAGGGTTATGTTGAGGGCTAGGGTTAGGGATACGGTTAGGGTTCCGATTGGACCTAGAGTTAGGGTTATGTTGAGGGCTGGGTTTACAGACCCGGTAAGGGTTCCGATTGGACCTATTGTTAGGGTTATGTTGCGGGCTAGGGTTAGAGTTCCGTTTAGGGTTCTGATTGGACCTAGTGTTAGGGTTATGTTGAGGGCTAGGGTTAGAGATCGGGTTAGGGTTCCGATTGGACCTAGGGTTAAGGTTATGTTGAGGGCTAGGTTTAGAGAATCGGTTAGGGTTCCGAATGGACCTAGGGTTAGGGTTATGTTGAGGGCTAGGTATACAGATCCGGTTAGGGTTCCGATTGGACCTCGGGTTAGGGTTATGTTGAGGGCTAGGGTTAGAGATCCGGTTAGGGTTCCTATTGGACCTAGGGTTAGGGTTATGTTGAGGGCTAGGGTTAGAGATCCATGTAGGGTTCCGATTGGTCCTAGGGTTAGGGTTAAGTTGAGGGCTAGGTTTTGAGATCCGGTAAGGGTTCCGTTTGGACCTCGGGTTAGGGTTATGTATAGGGCGAGGGGCAGAGATCTGGTTAGAGTTCGGATTGGTCCTAGGGTTAGGGTTATGTTGAGGCCTAGGGTTAGGGGTTCGGTTAGGGTTCCGATTGGACCTAGGGTTAGGGTTATGTTGACGGCTAGGTATACAGACCCGGTTAGGGTTCCGATTGGACCTAGGGTTAGGGTTATGTTGACGGCTAGGGTTAGAGATCCGGTAAGGTTTACGATTGGTCCCAGGGTTAGCGTTGTGTTGAGGGCTAGGGTTAGAGATCCCGTTAGGGTTCCGATTGGACCTAGGGTTAGGGTTAGGTTTAGGACTAGGGTTAGAGATCCGGTTAGGGTTCCGATTGGACCTAGGGTTAGGGTTATGTTGAGGGCTAGGGTTAGAGATCTGGTTAGGGTTCCGATTGGACCTAGGGTTAGGGTTATGTTGAGGGCTAGGGTTAGAGATCCGGTTAGGGTTCCGATTGGACCTAGGGTTAGGGTTATGTTGAGGGCTAGGGTTAGAGATCCGGTTAGGGTTCCGATTGGACCTAGGGTTAGGGTTACGTTGATGGGAAGGGTTAGATATCCATTTAGCGTTCCGATTGGTCCTAGGGTTAGGGTTATGTTGAGGGCTAGGGTTAGAGATCCGGTTAGGGTTCCGATTGGACCTAGGGTTAGGGTTATGTTGAGGGCTAGGTTTAGAGATCCGGTTAGCGTTCCGATTGGACCTCGGGTTAGGATTATGTTGAGGGCTAGGTTTACAGACCCGGTAAGGGTTCCGATTGGACCTAGGGTTAGGGTTATGTTGCGGGCTAGGGTTAGAGTTCCGTTTAGGGTTCTGATTGGACCTAGTGTTAGGGTTATGTTGAGGGCTAGGGTTAGAGATCCGGTTAGGGTTCCGATTGGACCTAGGGTTAAGGTTATGTTGAGGGCTAGGTTTAGAGAATCGGTTAGGGTTCCGAATGGACCTAGGGTTAGGGTTATGTTGAGGGCTAGGTATACAGATCCGGTTAGGGTTCCGATTGGACCTCGGGTTAGGGTTATGTTGAGGGCTAGGGTTAGAGTTCCGGTTAGGGTTCCTATTGGACCTAGGGTTAGGGTTATGTTGAGGGCTAGGGTTAGAGATCCAGTTAGGGTTCCGATTGGACCTAGGGTTATGGTTATGTTGAGGGCTAGGGTTAGAGTTTCGTTTAGGGTTCCGATTGGACCTAGGGTTAGGGTTATGTTGAGGGCGAGGGGTAGAGATCCGGTTAGGGTTCGGATTGGTCCTAGGGTTAGGGTTATGTTGAGGCCTAGGGTTAGGGATTCGGTTAGGGTTCCGATAGGACCTAGGGTTAGGGTTATGTTGACGGCTAGGTATACAGACCCGGTTAGGGTTCCGATTGGACCTAGGGTTAGGGTTATGTTGAGGGCTAGGGTTAGAGATCCGGTAAGGTTTACGATTGGTCCCAGGGTTAGCGTTGTGTTGAGGGCTAGGGTTAGAGATCCGGTTAGGGTTCCGATTGGACCTAGGGTTAGGGTTATGTTGAGGGCTAGGGTTAGAGATCCGGTAAGGGTTACGGTTGGACCCAGGGTTAGCGTTGTGTTGAGGGCTAGGGTTAGAGATCCGGTTAGGGTTACGATTGGACCTAGGGTTAGGGTTATATTGAGGGCTAGGGTTAGAGATCAGGTTAGGGATCCGATTGGACCTAGGGTTAGGGTTATGTTGAGGGTTAGGGATAGAGATCCGGTTAGGGTTCCGATTGGACGTAGGGTTAGGGTTCTGTTGAGGGCTAGGGTTAGAGATCCGGGTAGGTTTCCGATTGGACCTACGGTTAGGGTTATGTTGAGGGCTAGGTATACAGATCCGGTTAGGGTTCCGATTGGACCTAGGGTTAGGGTTAGGTTGAGGACTAGGGTTAGAGATCCGGTTAGGGTTCCGATTGGACCTAGGGTTAGGGTTATGTTGAGGGCTAGGGTTAGAGATCCGGTTAGGGTTCCGATTGGACCTAGGTTTAGGGTTATGTTGAGGAAGAGGGGTAGAGATCCTGTTAGGGTTCAGATTGGACGTAGGGTTAGGGTTATGTTGAGGGCTAGGGTAAGAGATCCGGTTAGGGTTCCGATTGGACCTAGGGTTAGGGTTATGTTGAGGGCTAGGGTTAGAGATCCGGTTAGGGTTCCGATTGGACCTAGGGTTAGGGTTACGTTGAGGGGAAGGGTTAGATATCCTTTAGCGTTCCGATTGGTCCTAGGGTTAGGGTTATGTTGAGGGCTAGTGTTAGAGATCCGGTTAGGGTTCCGATTGGACCTAGGGTTAGGGTTATGTTGAGGGCTAGGTTTAGAGATCCGGTTAGCGTTCCGATTGGACCTCGGGTTAGGATTATGTTGAGGGCGAGGGGTAGAGATCCGGTTAGGGTTCAGATTGGTCCTAGGGTTAGGGTTATGTTGAGGGCTAGGGTTAGGGATACGGTTAGGGTTCCGATTGGACCTAGAGTTAGGGTTATGTTGAGGGCTAGGTTTACAGACCCGGTTAGGGTTCCGATTGGACCTAGGGTTAGGGTTATGTTGCGGGCTAGGGTTAGAGTTCCGTTTAGGGTTCTGATTGGACCTAGTGTTAGGGTTATGTTGAGGGCTAGGGTTAGAGATCCGGTTAGGGTTCCGATTGGACCTAGGGTTAAGGTTATGTTGAGGGCTAGGTTTAGAGAATCGGTTAGGGTTCCGAATGGACCTAGGGTTAGGGTTATGTTGAGGGCTAGGCATACAGATCCGGTTAGGGTTCCGATTGGACCTCGGGTTAGGGTTATGTTGAGGGCTAGGGTTAGAGATCCGGTTAGGGTTCCTATTGGACCTAGGGTTAGGGTTATGTTGAGGGCTAGGGTTAGAGATCCGGTTAGGGTTCCGATTGGACCTAGGGTTATGGTTATGTTGAGGGCTAGGGTTAGAGTTTCGTTTAGGGTTCCGATTGGACCTAGGGTTAGGGTTATGTTGAGGGCGAGGGGTAGAGATCCGGTTAGGGTTCGGATTGGTCCTAGGGTTAGGGTTATGTTGAGGGCTAGGGTTAGGGATCCGGTTAGGGTTCCGATTGGACCTAGAGTTAGGGTTATGTTGAGGGCTAGGTTTACAGACCCGGTTAGGGTTCCAATAGGACCTAGGGTTAGGGTTATGTTGAGGGCTAGGGTTAGAGTTCCGTTTAGGGTTCCGATTGGACCTAGGGTTAGGGTTATGTTGAGGGCTAGGGTTAGATATCCCTTAAGGGTTCCGATTGGTCCTAGGGTTAGGGTTATGTTGAGGGCTAGGGTTAGAGATCCGGTTAGGGTTCCGATTGGACCTAGGGTTATGGTTATGTTGAGGGTTAGTGTTAGAGTTCCGTTTAGGGTTCCGATTGGACCTAGGGTTAGGGTTATGTTGAGGGCTAGGGATAGATATCCGTTTAGGGTTCCGATTGGACCTAGGGTTAGGGTTATATTGAGGGCTAGGCTTAAATATCCGGTTAGGGTTCCGATTGGACCTAGGGTTAGGGTTATGTTGAGGGCTAGGGTTAGAGATCCGGTTAGGGTTCCGATTGGACCTAGGGTTAGGGTTATGTTGAGGGCTAATGTTAGAGATCAGGTTAGGTTTCCTATTAGACCTAGGGTTAGTGTTATGTTGAGGGCTAGGGTTAGAGATCCGGTTAGGGTTCCGATTGGACCTAGGGTTAGGGTTATGTGTAGGGCTAGAGTTAGAGATCCGGTTAGGGTTACGATTAGACCTAGGGTTAGGGTTATGTTGAAGGCTAGGGTTAGAGATCCGGTTAGGGTTACTATTGGACCTAGGGTTAGGGTTATGTTGAGGGCTAGGGGTAGAGATCCGGTTAGGGTTCCGATTGGACCTAGGGTTAGTTATATGTTGAGGGCTAGGGTTAGAGATCCGGTTAGGGTTCCGATTGGACCTAGGGTTAGGGTTATGTTGAGGGCTAGGGTTAGAGATCCGGTTAGGGTTACGATTGGACCTAGGGTTAGGGTTATGTTGAGGGCTAGGGTTAGAGATCCGGTTAGGGTTGCGATTGGACCTAGGGTTAGGGTTATGTATAGGTCTAGGGATAGAGATCCGGTTAGGGTTACGATTAGACCTAGGTTTAGGGTTATGTTGAGGGCTAGGATTAGAGATCCGGTTAGGGTTCCGATTGGAGCTAGGGTTAGGGTTATGTTGAGGGCTAGGGTTAGAGATCCGGTTAGGGTTACGATTGGAGCTAGGGTTAGGGTTATGTTGAGGGCTAGTGTTAGAGACCGGTTAGGGTTCCGAATCGACCTAGGATTAGGGATATGTTAAGGGTTAGGTTTAGAGATCTGGTTAGGGTTCCGATTGAACCTAGGGAAAGGGTTATGTGTAGGGCTAGGGGTAGAGTTCCGGTTAGGGTTCCGATTGGACCTAGGTTTAGGGTTATGTTTAGGGCTAGGGCTAGAGATCAGGTTAGGGTTCCGATTGGACCTAGGGTTAGGGTTATGTTTAGGGCTAGGGGTAGAGTTCCGGTTAGGTTTCCGATTGGACCTAGGGTTAGGGTTATGTTTAGGGCTAGGGCTAGAGATCAGGTTAGGGTTCCGATTGGACCTAGGGTTAGGGTTATATTGAGGGCTAGGGTTATAGATCCGGTTAGGGTTCCGATTGGACCTTGGGTTAGGGTTATGTTGAGGGCTAGGGTTAGAGATCCGGTTAGGGTTCCGATTGGAGCTAGGGTTAGGGTTATGTTGAGGGCTAGGGTTAGAGATCCGGTTAGGGTTACGATTGGACCTACGGTTAGGGTTATGTGGAGGGCTAGGGTTAGAGATCCTGACAGGGTTCCGATTGGACCTAGGGTTAGGGTTATGTTGAGGGTTAGGGTTTGAGATCCGGTTAGGGTTCTGAATCGACATAGGGTTACGGTTATGCTGAGGGCTAGGGTTAGAGATCCGGTTAGCGTTCCGATTGGACCTAGGGTTAGCGTTATGTGTAGGGCTAGGGTTAGAGATCCGGTTAGGGTTCCGATTGGACCTAGGGTTAGGGTTATGTTGAGGGCTAGGGTTAGAGATCCGGTTAGGGTTCCGATTGGACCTACGGTTAGGGTTATGATGAGGGCTAGGTTTAGAGATCCGCATAGGGTTCTGATTGGACCTAGGGTTAGGGTTATGTTGAGGGCTAGGGTTTGAGATCCGGTTAGGGTTCCGAATCGACCTAGGGTTACGGTTATGCTGAGGGCTAGGGTTAGAGATCCGTTTAGGGTTCCGATTGGACCTAGGGTTAGGGATATGTGTAGGGCTAGTGTTAGAGATCCGGTTAGGGTTCCGATTGGACCTAGTGTTAGGGTTAGGTTGAGGGCTAGGGTTAGAGATCCGGTTAGGGTTCCGATTGGACCTAGGGATAGGGTTATGTAGAGGGCTAATGTTAGAGATCAGGTTAGGGTTGCGATTGGACCTAGGGTTAGGGTTATGTTGAGGGCTAGGGCTAGAGATCCGGTTAGGGTTCCCATTGGACCTAGGGTTAGGGTTATGTTGAGGGCTAGGGTTAGAGATCCGGTTAAGTTTCCGATTGGACCTAGGGTTAGGGTTATGTTGAGGGCTAGGGTTAGAGATCCGGTTAGGGTTCCGATTGGACCTAGGGTTAGGGTTATGTTGAGGGCTAGTGTTAGATATCCGCATCAGGTTCCCATTGGACCTAGGGTTAGGATTATGTTGAAGTCTAGGGTTAGAGATCCCGTTAGAGTTCCGATTGGATCTAGGGTTAGGGTTATGTTGAGGGCTAGGGTTAGAGATCCGGTTAGGGTTCAGATTGGAGCTAGGGTTAGGGTTATGTTGAGGGCTAGGGTTAGAGATCCGGTTAGGGTTCCGATTGGACATAGGGTTAGGGTTATGTTGAGGGCTAGGGTTAGAGATCCGGTTAGGGTTCAGATTGGAGCTAGGGTTAGGGTTATGTTGAGGGCTAGGGTTAGAGTTCCGGTTAGGGTTCAGATTGGAGCTAGGTTTAGGGGTATGTTGAGGGCTAGGGTTAGAGATCCGTTTAGGGTTCAGATTGGAGCTAGGGTTAGGGTTGTGTTGAGGGTTAGGGTTAGAGATCCGGTCAAGGTTCCGATTGGACCTAGGGTTAGGGTTATGTTGAGGGCTAGGGTTAGAGATCCGGTTAGGCTTACGATTGGACCTAGGGTTTGGGTTATGTTGAGGGCTAGGTTTAGAGATCCGGTTAGGGTTCCGATTGGACCTAGGGATAGGGTTTTGTTGAGGGCTAGGGTTAGAGATCCGGTTACGGTTCCGATTGGACCTAGGGATAGGGTTCTGTTGAGGTCTAGTTTCAGATATCTGGTTAGGTTCCCATGGAACCTAGGGTTAGGATTATGTTGAAGGCTAGGGTTAGAGATCCCGTTAGGGTTCCGATTGGACCTAGGGTTAGGGTTACGTTGAGGGCTATGGTTAGAGATCCGGTTAGGGTTCTGATTGGAGCTAGGGTAGGGTTATGTTGAGGGCTAGGGTTAGAGATCCCGTTAGAGTTCCGATTGGATCTAGGGTTAGGGTTATGTTGAGGGCTAGTGTTAGAGATCCCGTAAGGGTTCAGATTGGAGCTAGGTTTAGGGTTATGTTGAGGGCTAGGGTTAGAGTTCCGGTTAAGGATCAGATTGGAGCTAGGGTTAGGGTTATGTTGAGGGCTAGGGTTAGAGATCCCGTAAGGGTTCCGATTGGACATAGGGTTAGGGTTATGTTGAGGGCTAGGGTTAGAGATCCGGTTAGGGTTCAGATTGGAGCTAGGGTTAGGGTTATGTTGAGGGCTAGGGTTAGAGATCCGGTTAGGGTTCAGATTGGAGCTAGGGTTAGGGTTATGTTGAGGGCTAGGGTTAGAGATCCGGTTAGGGTTCAGATTGGAGCTAGGGTTAGGGTTATGTTGAGGGCTAGGGTTAGAGATCCGGTTAGGGTTCAGATTGGACCTAGGGTTAGGGTTATGTTGAGGGCTAGGGTTAGATATCCGGATCAGGTTCCCATTGGACCTAGGGTTAGGATTATGTTGAAGGATAGGATTAGAGATCCCGTTAGAGTTCCGATTGGATCTAGGGTTAGGGTTATGTTGAGGGCTAGTGTTAGAGATCCCGTAAAGGTTCAGATTGGAGCTAGGGTTAGGGTTATGTTGAGGGCTAGGGTTAGAGTTCCGGTTAAGGATCAGATTGGAGCTAGGGTTAGGGTTATGTTGAGGGCTAGGGTTAGAGATCCCGTAAGGGTTCCGATTGGACATAGGGTTAGGGTTATGTTGAGGGCTAGGGTTAGAGATCCGGTTAGGGTTCAGATTGGAGCTAGGGTTAGGGTTATGTTGAGGGCTATGGTTAGAGATCCGGTTAGGGTTCAGATTGGAGCTAGGGTTAGGGTTATGTTGAGGGCTAGGGTTAGAGATCCGGTTAGGGTTCAGATTGGAGCTAGGGTTAGGGTTATGTTGAGGGCTAGGGTTAGAGATCCGGTTAGGGTTCAGATTGGAGCTAGGGTTAGGGTTATGTTGAGGGCTAGTGTTAGAGATCCCCTAAGGGTTCCGATTGGACATAGGGTTAGGGTTATGTTGAGGGCTAGGGTTAGAGATCCGGTTAGGGTTCAGATTGGAGCTAGGGTTAGGGTTATGTTGAGGGCTAGGGTTAGAGATCCGGTTAGGGTTCAGATTGGAGCTAGGGTTAGGGTTATGTTGAGGGCTATTGTTAGAGATCCGTTTAAAGTTCAGATTGGAGCTAGGGTTAGGGTTATGTTGAGGGTTAGGGTTAGAGATCCGGTCAAGGTTCCGATTGGACCTAGGGTTAGGGTTATGTTGAGGGCTAGTGTTAGAGATCCGGTTAGGCTTACGATTGGACCTAGGGTTTGGGTTATGTTGAGGGCTAGGGTTAGAGATTCGGTTAGGGTTCCGAATGGACCTAGGGATAGAGTTTTGTTGAGGGCTAGGGTTAGAGATCCGGTTACGGTTCCGATTGGACCTAGGGATAGGGTTCTGTTGAGGGCTAGTTTTAGATATCCGGTTAGGGTTCCCATGGAACCTAGGGTTAGGATTATGTTGAAGGCTAGGGTTAGAGATCCCGTTAGGGTTCCGATTGGACCTAGGGTTAGGGTTATGTTGAGGGCTAGTGTTAGATATCCGGATCAGGTTCCCATTGGACCTAGGGTTAGGATTATGTTGAAGGCTAGGGTTAGAGATCCCGTTAGAGTTCCGATTGGATCAAGGTTTAGGATTATGTTGAGGGCTAGTGTTAGAGATCCCGTAAGGGTTCAGATTGTAGCTAGGGTTAGGGTTATGTTGAGGGCTAGGGTTAGAAATCCGGTTAGGGTTCAGATTGGAGCTAGGGTTAGGTTTATGTTGAGGGCTAGGGTTAGAGATCCGGTTAGGGTTCCGATTGGACCTAGGGATAGGGTTATGTAGAGGGCTAATGTTAGAGATCAGGTTAGGGTTGCGATTGGACCTAGGGTTAGGGTTATGTTGAGGGCTAGGGCTAGAGATCCGGTTAGGGTTCCCATTGGACCTAGGGTTAGGGTTATGTTGAGGGCTAGGGTTAGAGATCCGGTTAAGGTTCCGATTGGACCTAGGGTTAGGGTTATGTTGAGGGCTAGGGTTAGAGATCCGGTTAGGGTTCCGATTGGACCTAGGGTTAGGGTTATGTTGAGGGCTAGTGTTAGATATCTGCATCAGGTTCCCATTGGACCTAGGGTTCGGATTATGTTGAAGTCTAGGGTTAGAGATCCCGTTAGAGTTCCGATTGGATCTAGGGTTAGGGTTATGTTGAGGGCTAGGGTTAGAGATCCGGTTAGGGTTCAGATTGGAGCTAGGGTTAGGGTTATGTTGAGGGCTAGGGTTAGAGATCCGGTTAGGGTTCCGATTGGACATAGGGCTAGGGTTATGTTGAGGGCTAGGGTTAGAGATCCGGTTAGGGTTCAGATTGGAGCTAGGGTTAGGGTTATGTTGAGGGCTAGGGTTAGAGATCCGGTTAGGGTTCAGATTGGAGCTAGGGTTAGGGGTATGTTGAGGGCTAGGGTTAGAGATCCGTTTAGGGTTCAGATTGGAGCTAGGGTTAGGGTTGTGTTGAGGGTTAGGGTTAGAGATCCGGTCAAGGTTCCGATTGGACCTAGGGTTAGGGTTATGTTGAGGGCTAGGGTTAGAGATCCGGTTAGGCTTACGATTGGACCTAGGGTTTGGGTTATGTTGAGGGCTAGGGTTAGAGATCCGGTTAGGGTTCCGATTGGACCTAGGGATAGGGTTTTGTTGAGGGCTAGGGTTAGAGATCCGGTTACGGTTCCGATTGGACCTAGGGATAGGGTTCTGTTGAGGTCTAGTTTCAGATATCTGGTTAGGTTCCCATGGAACCTAGGGTTAGGATTATGTTGAAGGCTAGGGTTAGAGATCCCGTTAGGGTTCCGATTGGACCTAGGGTTAGGGTTACGTTGAGGGCTATGGTTAGAGATCCGGTTAGGGTTCTGATTGGAGCTAGGGTAGGGTTATGTTGAGGGCTAGGGTTAGAGATCCCGTTAGAGTTCCGATTGGATCTAGGGTTAGGGTTATGTTGAGGGCTAGTGTTAGAGATCCCGTAAGGGTTCAGATTGGAGCTAGGTTTAGGGTTATGTTGAGGGCTAGGGTTAGAGATCCGGTTAGGGTTCAGATTGGAGCTAGCGTTAGGGTTATGTTGAGGGCTAGGTTTAGAGATCCGGTTAGGGTTCAGATTGGAGCTAGGGTTAGGGGTATGTTGAGGGCTAGGGTTAGAGATCCGGTTAGGGTTCCGATTGGAGGTAGGGTTAGGGTTATGTTGAGGGCTAGGGTTAGAGATCCGGTTAAGGTTCCGATTGGACCTAGGGTTAGGGTTATGTTGAGGGCTAGGGTTAGAGATCCGGTTAGGGTTCCGATTGGACCTAGGGTTAGGGTTATGTTGAGGGCTAGTGTTAGATATCCGGATCA
This sequence comes from Miniopterus natalensis, assembly GCF_054644295.1. NCBI lineage: Eukaryota > Metazoa > Chordata > Mammalia > Chiroptera > Miniopteridae > Miniopterus > Miniopterus natalensis. The sequence continues at coordinate 85,101,212 of NC_142089.1, forward strand.
GGTTCCCATTGGACCTAGGATTAGGATTATGTTGAAGGCTAGGGTTAGAGATCCCGTTAGAGTTCCGATTGGATCAAGGTTTAGGATTATGTTGAGGGCTAGGGTTAGAGATCCCGTAAGGGTTCAGATTGTAGCTAGGGTTAGGGTTATGTTGAGGGCTAGGGTTAGAGATCCGGTTAGGGTTCAGATTGGAGCTAGGGTTAGGGTTATGTTGAGGGCTAGGATTAGAGATCCGGTTAAGGTTCCGATTGGAGCTAGGGTTAGGATTATGTTGAGGGCTAGGTTTAGAGATCCGGTTAGGGTTCAGATTGGATCTAGTGTTAGGGTTATGTTGAGGGCTAGGGTTAGAGATCCGTTTAGGGTTCAGATTGGAGCTAGGGTTAGGGTTATGTTGAGGGCTAGGGTTAGAGATCCGGTTAGGCTTACGATTGGACCTAGGGTTTGGGTTATGTTGAGGGCTAGGGTTAGAGATCCGGTTAGGGTTCCGATTGGACCTAGGGATAGGGTTTTGTTGAGGGCTAGGGTTAGAAATCCGGTTACGGTTCCGATTGGACCTAGGGATAGGGTTCTGTTGAGGGCTAGTTTTAGATATCCGGTTAGGGTTCCCATGGAACCTAGGGTTAGGATTATGTTGAAGGCTAGGGTTAGAGATCCCGTTAGGGTTCCAATTGGACCTAGGGTTAGGGTTACGTTGAGGGCTATGGTTAGAGATCCGGTTAGGGTTCCAATTGGAGCTAGGGTTAGGGTTATGTTGAGGGATAGGGTTAGAGATCCCGTTAGAGTTCCGATTGGATCTAGGGTTAGGGTTATGTTGAGGGCTAGTGTTAGAGACCGGTTAGGGTTCCGAATCGACCTAGGGTTAGGGATATGTTAAGGGTTAGGTTTAGAGATCTGGTTAGGGTTCCGATTGAACCTAGGGAAAGGGTTATGTGTAGGGCTAGGGGTAGAGTTCCGGTTAGGGTTCCGATTGGACCTAGGTTTAGGGTTATGTTTAGGGCTAGGGCTAGAGATCAGGTTAGGGTTCCGATTGGACCTAGGGTTAGGGTTATGTGTAGGGCTAGGGGTAGAGTTCCGGTTAGGTTTCCGATTGGACCTAGGGTTAGGGTTATGTTTAGGGCTAGGGCTAGAGATCAGGTTAGGGTTCCGATTGGACCTAGGGTTAGGGTTATATTGAGGGCTAGGGTTAGAGATCTTGTTAGGGTTCCGATTGGACCTAGGGTTAGGGTTATGTTGAGGGCTAGGGTTAGAGACCGGTTTGGGTTCCGAATCGACCTAGGGTTAGGGATATGTTGAGGGTTAGGTTTAGAGATCTGGTTAGGGTTCCGATTGAACCTAGGGTTAGGGTTATGTGTAGGGCTAGGGGTAGAGTTCCGGTTAGGGTTCCGATTGGACCTAGGGTTAGCGTTATGTTTAGGGCTAGGGCTAGAGATCAGGTTAGGGTTCCGATTGGACCTAGGGTTAGGGTTATATTGACGGCTAGGGTTATAGATCCGGTTAGGGTTCCGATTGGACCTAGGGTTAGGGTTATGTTGAGGGCTAGGGTTAGAGATCCGGTTAGGGTTACGATTGGAGCTAGGGTTAGGGTTATGTTGAGGGCTAGGGTTAGAGATCCGGTTAGGGTTACGATTGGACCTACGGTTAGGGTTATGATGAGGGCTAGGGTTAGAGATCCTGACAGGGTTCCGATTGGACATAGGGTTAGGGATATGTTGAGGATTAGGGTTTGAGATCCGGTTAGGGTTCTGAATCGACCTAGGGTTACGGTTATGCTGAGGGCTAGGGTTAGAGATCCGGTTAGCGTTCCGATTGGACCTAGGGTTAGCGTTATGTGTAGGGCTAGGGTTAGAGATCCGGTTAGGGTTCCGATTGGACCTAGGGTTAGGGTTATGTTGAGGGCTAGGGTTAGAGATCCGGTTAGGGTTCCGATTGGACCTAGGGTTAGGGTTATGTTGAGGGCTAGGGTTAGATATCCGGATCAGGTTCCCATTGGACCTAGGGTTAGGATTGTGTTGAAGGATAGGATTAGAGATCCCGTTAGAGTTCCGATTGGATCTAGGGTTAGGGTTATGTTGAGGGCTAGTGTTAGAGATCCCGTAAGGGTTCAGATTGGAGCTAGGGTTAGGGTTATGTTGAGGGCTAGGGTTAGAGATCCGGTTAGGGTTCAGATTGGAGCTAGGGTTAGGGTTATGTTGAGGGCTAGGGTTAGAGATCCGGTTAAGGATCAGATTGGAGCTAGGGTTAGGGTTATGTTGAGGGCTAGGGTTAGAGATCCGGTTAGGGTTCCGATTGGACATAGGGTTAGGGTTATGTTGAGGGCTAGGGTTAGAGATCCGGTTAGGGTTCAGATTGGAGCTAGGGTTAGGGTTATTTTGAGGGCTAGGGTTAGAGATCCGTTTAGGGTTCAGATTGGAGCTAGGGTTAGGGTTATGTTGAGGGTTAGGGTTAGAGATCCGGTCAAGGATCCGATTGGACCTAGGGTTTGGGTTATGTTGAGGGCTAGGGTTAGAGATTCGGTTAGGGTTCCGATTGGACCTAGGGATAGGGTTTTGTTGAGGGCTAGGGTTAGAGATCCGGTTACGGTTCCGATTGGACCTAGGGATAGGGTTCTGTTGAGGGCTAGTGTTAGATATCCGGATCAGGTTCCCATTGGACCTAGGGTTAGGATTATGTTGAAGGCTATGTTAGAGATCCCGTTAGAGTTCCGATTGGATCAAGGTTTAGGATTATGTTGAGGGCTAGTGTTAGAGATTCCGTAAGGGTTCAGATTGTAGCTAGGGTTAGGGTTATGTTGAGGGCTAGGGTTAGAGATCCGGTTAGGGTTCAGATTCGAGCTAGGGTTAGGGTTATGTTGAGGGCTAGGATTAGAGATCCGGTTAAGGTTCAGATTGGAGCTAGGGTTAGGGTTATGTTGACGGCTAGGGTTAGAGATCTGGTTAGGGTTCCGATTGGACATAGGGTTAGGGTTATGTTGAGGGCTAGGGTTAGAGATCCGGTTAGGGTTCAGATTGGAGCTAGGGTTAGGATTATTTTGAGGGCTAGGGTTAGAGATCCGGTTAGGGTTCAGATTGGAACTAGGGTCAGGGTTATGTTGAGGGCTAGGGTTAGAGATCCGTTTAGGGTTCAGATTGGAGCTAGGGTTAGGGTTATGTTGAGGGCTAGGGTTAGAGATCCGGTTAGGCTTACGATTGGACCTAGGGTTTGGGTTATGTTGAGGGCTAGGGTTAGAGATCCGGTTAGGGTTCCGATTGGACCTAGGGTTAGGGTTATGTTGAGGGCTAGGGTTAGAGATCCGGTTAAGGTTCCGATTGGACCTAGGGTTAGGGTTATGTTGAGGGCTAGGGTTAGAGATCCGGTTAGGGTTCCGATTGGACCTAGGGTTAGGGTTATGTTGAGGGCTAGTGTTAGATATCCGGATCAGGTTCCCATTGGACCTAGGATTAGGATTATGTTGAAGGCTAGGGTTAGAGATCCCGTTAGAGTTCCGATTGGATCAAGGTTTAGGATTATGTTGAGGGCTAGGGTTAGAGATCCCGTAAGGGTTCAGATTGTAGCTAGGGTTAGGGTTATGTTGAGGGCTAGGGTTAGAGATCCGGTTAGGGTTCAGATTGGAGCTAGGGTTAGGGTTATGTTGAGGGCTAGGATTAGAGATCCGGTTAAGGTTCCGATTGGAGCTAGGGTTAGGATTATGTTGAGGGCTAGGTTTAGAGATCCGGTTAGGGTTCAGATTGGATCTAGTGTTAGGGTTATGTTGAGGGCTAGGGTTAGAGATCCGTTTAGGGTTCAGATTGGAGCTAGGGTTAGGGTTATGTTGAGGGCTAGGGTTAGAGATCCGGTTAGGCTTACGATTGGACCTAGGGTTTGGGTTATGTTGAGGGCTAGGGTTAGAGATCCGGTTAGGGTTCCGATTGGACCTAGGGATAGGGTTTTGTTGAGGGCTAGGGTTAGAAATCCGGTTACGGTTCCGATTGGACCTAGGGATAGGGTTCTGTTGAGGGCTAGTTTTAGATATCCGGTTAGGGTTCCCATGGAACCTAGGGTTAGGATTATGTTGAAGGCTAGGGTTAGAGATCCCGTTAGGGTTCCAATTGGACCTAGGGTTAGGGTTACGTTGAGGGCTATGGTTAGAGATCCGGTTAGGGTTCCAATTGGAGCTAGGGTTAGGGTTATGTTGAGGGATAGGGTTAGAGATCCCGTTAGAGTTCCGATTGGATCTAGGGTTAGGGTTATGTTGAGGGCTAGTGTTAGAGACCGGTTAGGGTTCCGAATCGACCTAGGGTTAGGGATATGTTAAGGGTTAGGTTTAGAGATCTGGTTAGGGTTCCGATTGAACCTAGGGAAAGGGTTATGTGTAGGGCTAGGGGTAGAGTTCCGGTTAGGGTTCCGATTGGACCTAGGTTTAGGGTTATGTTTAGGGCTAGGGCTAGAGATCAGGTTAGGGTTCCGATTGGACCTAGGGTTAGGGTTATGTGTAGGGCTAGGGGTAGAGTTCCGGTTAGGTTTCCGATTGGACCTAGGGTTAGGGTTATGTTTAGGGCTAGGGCTAGAGATCAGGTTAGGGTTCCGATTGGACCTAGGGTTAGGGTTATATTGAGGGCTAGGGTTAGAGATCTTGTTAGGGTTCCGATTGGACCTAGGGTTAGGGTTATGTTGAGGGCTAGGGTTAGAGACCGGTTTGGGTTCCGAATCGACCTAGGGTTAGGGATATGTTGAGGGTTAGGTTTAGAGATCTGGTTAGGGTTCCGATTGAACCTAGGGTTAGGGTTATGTGTAGGGCTAGGGGTAGAGTTCCGGTTAGGGTTCCGATTGGACCTAGGGTTAGCGTTATGTTTAGGGCTAGGGCTAGAGATCAGGTTAGGGTTCCGATTGGACCTAGGGTTAGGGTTATATTGACGGCTAGGGTTATAGATCCGGTTAGGGTTCCGATTGGACCTAGGGTTAGGGTTATGTTGAGGGCTAGGGTTAGAGATCCGGTTAGGGTTACGATTGGAGCTAGGGTTAGGGTTATGTTGAGGGCTAGGGTTAGAGATCCGGTTAGGGTTACGATTGGACCTACGGTTAGGGTTATGATGAGGGCTAGGGTTAGAGATCCTGACAGGGTTCCGATTGGACATAGGGTTAGGGATATGTTGAGGATTAGGGTTTGAGATCCGGTTAGGGTTCTGAATCGACCTAGGGTTACGGTTATGCTGAGGGCTAGGGTTAGAGATCCGGTTAGCGTTCCGATTGGACCTAGGGTTAGCGTTATGTGTAGGGCTAGGGTTAGAGATCCGGTTAGGGTTCCGATTGGACCTAGGGTTAGGGTTATGTTGAGGGCTAGGGTTAGAGATCCGGTTAGGGTTCCGATTGGACCTAGGGTTAGGGTTATGTTGAGGGCTAGGGTTAGATATCCGGATCAGGTTCCCATTGGACCTAGGGTTAGGATTGTGTTGAAGGATAGGATTAGAGATCCCGTTAGAGTTCCGATTGGATCTAGGGTTAGGGTTATGTTGAGGGCTAGTGTTAGAGATCCCGTAAGGGTTCAGATTGGAGCTAGGGTTAGGGTTATGTTGAGGGCTAGGGTTAGAGATCCGGTTAGGGTTCAGATTGGAGCTAGGGTTAGGGTTATGTTGAGGGCTAGGGTTAGAGATCCGGTTAAGGATCAGATTGGAGCTAGGGTTAGGGTTATGTTGAGGGCTAGGGTTAGAGATCCTTTTAGGGTTCCGATTGGACATAGGGTTAGGGTTATGTTGAGGGCTAGGGTTAGAGATCCGGTTAGGGTTCAGATTGGAGCTAGGGTTAGGGTTATTTTGAGGGCTAGGGTTAGAGATCCGTTTAGGGTTCAGATTGGAGCTAGGGTTAGGGTTATGTTGAGGGTTAGGGTTAGAGATCCGGTCAAGGATCCGATTGGACCTAGGGTTTGGGTTATGTTGAGGGCTAGGGTTAGAGATTCGGTTAGGGTTCCGATTGGACCTAGGGATAGGGTTTTGTTGAGGGCTAGGGTTAGAGATCCGGTTACGGTTCCGATTGGACCTAGGGATAGGGTTCTGTTGAGGGCTAGTGTTAGATATCCGGATCAGGTTCCCATTGGACCTAGGGTTAGGATTATGTTGAAGGCTATGTTAGAGATCCCGTTAGAGTTCCGATTGGATCAAGGTTTAGGATTATGTTGAGGGCTAGTGTTAGAGATTCCGTAAGGGTTCAGATTGTAGCTAGGGTTAGGGTTATGTTGAGGGCTAGGGTTAGAGATCCGGTTAGGGTTCAGATTCGAGCTAGGGTTAGGGTTATGTTGAGGGCTAGGATTAGAGATCCGGTTAAGGTTCAGATTGGAGCTAGGGTTAGGGTTATGTTGACGGCTAGGGTTAGAGATCTGGTTAGGGTTCCGATTGGACATAGGGTTAGGGTTATGTTGAGGGCTAGGGTTAGAGATCCGGTTAGGGTTCAGATTGGAGCTAGGGTTAGGATTATTTTGAGGGCTAGGGTTAGAGATCCGGTTAGGGTTCAGATTGGAACTAGGGTCAGGGTTATGTTGAGGGCTAGGGTTAGAGATCCGTTTAGGGTTCAGATTGGAGCTAGGGTTAGGGTTATGTTGAGGGCTAGGGTTAGAGATCCGGTTAGGCTTACGATTGGACCTAGGGTTTGGGTTATGTTGAGGGCTAGGGTTAGAGATCCGGTTAGGGTTCCGATTGGACCTAGGGTTAGGGTTATGTTGAGGGCTAGGGTTAGAGACCGGTTAGGGTTCCGAATCGACCTAGGGTTAGGGATATGTTGAGGGTTAGGTTTAGAGATCTGGTTAGGGTTCCGATTGAACCTAGGGTTAGGGTTATGTGTAGGGCTAGGGGTAGAGTTCCGGTTAGGGTTCCGATTGGACCTAGGGTTAGCGTTATGTTTAGGGCTAGGGCTAGAGATCAGGTTAGGGTTCCGATTGGACCTAGGGTTAGGGTTATATTGAGGGCTAGGGTTATAGATCCGGTTAGGGTTCCGATTGGACCTTGGGTTAGGGTTATGTTGAGGGCTAGGGTTAGAGATCCGGTTAGGGTTCCGATTGGAGCTAGGGTTAGGGTTATGTTGAGGGCTAGCGTTAGAGATCCGGTTAGGGTTACGATTGGACCTACGGTTAGGGTTATGATGAGGGCTAGGGTTAGAGATCCTGACAGGGTTCCGATTGGACCTAGGGTTAGGGTTATGTTGAGGATTAGGGTTTGAGATCCGGTTAGGGTTCTGAATCGACATAGGGTTACGGTTATGCTGAGGGCTAGGGTTAGAGATCCGGTTAGGGTTCCGATTGGACCTAGGGTTATGGTTATGTTGAGGGCTAGGGTTAGAGTTCCGTTTAGGGTTCCGACTGGACCTAGGGTTAGGGTTATGTTGAGGGCTAGGGTTATTTATCCGGTTAGGGTTCCGATTGGACCTAGGGTTATGGTTATGTTGAGGGCTATGGTTAGAGTTCCGTTTAGGGTTCCGATTGGACCTAGGGTTAGGGTTATGTTGAGGGCTAGGGTTAGAGGTCCGGTTAGGTTTCCGATTGGACCTAGGGTTAGGGTTATGTTGAGGGCTAGGTATACAGATCCGGTTAGGGTTCCGATTGGACCTAGCGTTAGGGTTATGTTGAGGGCTAGGGTTAGAGATCCGGTTAGGGTTCCGATTGGACCTAGGTTTAGGGTTATGTGGAGGGCAAGGGATAGAGATCCGGTTAGGGTTCCGATTGGACCTAGGGTTAGGGTTATGTTGAGAGCTGGGGTTAGAGATCCGGTTAGGGTTCCGATTGGACCTAGGGTTAGGGTTATGTTGAGGAAGAGGGGTAGAGATCCTGTTAGGGTACCGATTGGACCTAGGGTTAGGGTTATGTTGAGGGTTATGTTTAGATATCCGGTTAGGGTTCCGATTGGACCTAGGGTTAGGGTTACGTTGAGGGCTAGGTTTAGATATCCATGTAGGGTTCCGATTGGTCCTAGGGTTAGGGTTAAGTTGAGGGCTAGGTTTTGAGATCCGGTAAGGGTTCCGTTTGGACCTCGGGTTAGGGTTATGTATAGGGCGAGGGGCAGAGATCTGGTTAGAGTTCGGATTGGTCCTAGGGTTGGGGTTATGTTGAGGCCTAGGGTTAGGGATTCGGTTAGGGTTCCGATTGGACCTAGGGTTAGGGTTAGGTTGAGGACTAGGGTTAGAGATCCGGTTAGGGTTCCGATTGGACCTAGGGTTAGGGTTAGGTTGAGGACTAGGTTTAGAGATCCGGTTAGGGTTCCGATTGGACCTAGGGTTAGGGTTATGTTGAGGGCTAGGGTTAGAGATCCGGTTAGGGTTCCGATTGGACCTAGGGTTAGGGTTAGGTTGAGGACTAGGGTTAGAGATCCGGTTAGGGTTCCGATTGGACCTAGGGTTAGGGTTATGTTGAGGGCTAGGGTTAGAGATCCGGTTAGGGTTCCGATTGGACCTAGGTTTAGGGTTATGTTGAGGAAGAGGTGTAGAGATCCTGTTAGGGTTCCGATTGGACGTAGGGTTAGGGTTATGTTGAGGGCTAGGGTTAGAGATCCGGTTAGGGTTCCGATTGGACCTAGGGTTAGGGTTATGTTGAGGGCTAGGGTTAGAGATCCGGTTAGGGTTCCGATTGGACCTAGGGTTAGGGTACGTTGAGGGGAAGGGTTAGATATCCATTTAGCGTTCCGATTGGTCCTAGGGTTAGGGTTATGTTGAGGGCTAGGGTTATTTATCCGGTTAGGGTTCCGATTGGACCTAGGGTTAGGGTTATGTTGAGGGCTAGGTTTAGAGATCCGGTTAGCGTTCCGATTGGACCTCGGGTTAGGATTATGTTGAGGGCGAGGGGTAGACATCCGGTTAGGGTTCAGATTGGTCCTAGGGTTAGGGTTATGTTGAGGGCTAGGGTTAGGGATACGGTTAGGGTTCCGATTGGACCTAGAGTTAGGGTTATGTTGAGGGCTAGGTTTACAGACCCGGTTAGGGTTCCGATTGGACCTAGGGTTAGGGTTATGTTGCGGGCTAGGGTTAGAGTTCCGTTTAGGGTTCTGATTGGACCTAGTGTTAGGGTTATGTTGAGGGCTAGGGTTAGAGATCCGGTTAGGGTTCCGATTGGACCTAGGGTTAAGGTTATGTTGAGGGCTAGGTTTAGAGAATCGGTTAGGGTTCCGAATGGACCTAGGGTTAGGGTTATGTTGAGGGCTAGGTATACAGATCCGGTTAGGGTTCCGATTGGACCTCGGGTTAGGGTTATGTTGAGGGCTAGGGTTAGAGATCCGGTTAGGGTTCCTATTGGACCTAGGGTTAGGGTTATGTTGAGGGCTAGGGTTAGAGATCCGGTTAGGGTTCCGATTGGACCTAGGGTTATGGTTATGTTGAGGGCTAGGGTTAGAGTTTCGTTTAGGGTTCCGATTGGACCTAGGGTTAGGGTTATGTTGAGGGCGAGGGGTAGAGATCCGGCTAGGGTTCGGATTGGTCCTAGGGTTAGGGTTATGTTGAGGCCTAGGGTTAGGGATTCGGTTAGGGTTCCGATTGGTCCTAGGGTTAGGGTTATGTTGAGGGCTAGCGTTAGAGATCCGGTTAGGGTTACGATTGGACCTACGGTTAGGGTTATGATGAGGGCTAGGGTTAGAGATCCTGACAGGGTTCCGATTGGACCTAGGGTTAGGGTTATGTTGAGGATTAGGGTTTGAGATCCGGTTAGGGTTCTGAATCGACATAGGGTTACGGTTATGCTGAGGGCTAGGGTTAGAGATCCGGTTAGCGTTCCGATTGGACCTAGGGTTAGCGTTATGTGTAGGGCTAGGGTTAGAGATCCGGTTAGGGTTCCGATTGGACCTAGGGTTAGGGTTATGTTGAGGGCTAGGGTTAGAGATCCGGTTAGGGTTCCGATTGGACCTAGGGTTAGGGTTATTTTGAGGGCTAATGTTAGAGATGAGGTTAGGGTTCCTATTAGACCTAGGGTTAGTGTTATGTTGAGGGCTAGGGTTAGAGATACGGTTAGGGTTCCGATTGGACCTAGGGTTAGGGTTATGTGTAGGGCTAGAGATAGAGATCCGGTTAGGGTTACGATTAGACTTAGGGTTAGGGTTATGTTGAAGGCTAGGGTTAGAGATTCGGTTAGGGTTACGATTGGACCTAGGGTTAGGGTTATGTTGAGGGCTAGGGGTAGAGATCCGGTAGGGTTCCGATTGGACCTAGGGTTAGGGTTATGTTGAGGGCTAGGGTTAGAGATCCGGTTAGGGTTCCGATTGGACCTAGGGTTAGGGTTATGTTGAGCGCTAGGGTTAGAGATCCGGTTAGGGTTACGATTGGACCTAGGGTTAGGGTTATGTTGAGGGCTAGGGTTAGAGATCCGGTTAGGGTTCCGATTGGACCTAGGGTTAGGGTTATGTATAGGTATAGGGATAGAGATCCGGTTAGGGTTACAATTAGACCTAGGGTTAGGGTTATGTTGAGGGCTAGGGTTAGAGATCCGGGTAGAGTTCCGATTGGAGCTAGGGTTAGGGTTTTGTTGAGGGCTAGGGTTAGAGATCCGGTTAGGGTTACGATTGGACCTACGGTTAGGGTTATGATGAGGGCTAGGGTTAGAGATCCGGATAGGGTTCCGATTGGACCTAGGGTTAGGGTTATGTTGAGGGCTAGGGTTTGAGATCCGGTTAGGGTTCCGAATCGACCTAGGGTTACGGTTATGCTGAGGGCTAGGGTTAGAGATCCGGTTAGGGTTCCGATTGGACCTAGGGTTAGGGCTACGTGTAGGGCTAGTGTTAGAAATCCGGTTAGGGTTCCGATTGGACCTAGGGTTAGGGTTATGTTGAGGGCTAGGGTTAGAGATCAGGTTAGGGTTCCGATTGGACCTAGGCTTAGGGTTATGTTGAGGGCTAGGTTTAGATATCCGTTTAGGGTTCCGACTGGACCTAGGGTTAGGGTTATGTTGAGGGCTAGGGTTATTTATCCGGTTAGGGTTCCGATTGGACCTAGGGTTATGGTTATGTTGAGGGCTAGGGTTAGAGTTCCGTTTAGGGTTCCGATTGGACCTAGGGTTAGGGTTATGTTGAGGGCTAGGGTTAGAGGTCCGGTTAGGTTTCCGATTGGACCTAGGGTTAGGGTTATGTTGAGGGCTAGGTATACAGATCCGGTTAGGGTTCCGATTGGACCTAGCGTTAGGGTTATGTTGAGGGCTAGGGTTAGAGATCCGGTTAGGGTTCCGATTGGACCTAGGTTTAGGGTTATGTGGAGGGCAAGGGATAGAGATCCGGTTAGGGTTCCGATTGGACCTAGGGTTAGGGTTATGTTGAGAGCTGGGGTTAGAGATCCGGTTAGGGTTCCGATTGGACCTAGGGTTAGGGTTATGTTGAGGAAGAGGGGTAGAGATCCTGTTAGGGTACCGATTGGACCTAGGGTTAGGGTTATGTTGAGGGTTATGTTTAGATATCCGGTTAGGGTTCCGATTGGACCTAGGGTTAGGGTTACGTTGAGGGCTAGGTTTAGATATCCATGTAGGGTTCCGATTGGTCCTAGGGTTAGGGTTAAGTTGAGGGCTAGGTTTTGAGATCCGGTAAGGGTTCCGTTTGGACCTCGGGTTAGGGTTATGTATAGGGCGAGGGGCAGAGATCTGGTTAGAGTTCGGATTGGTCCTAGGGTTAGGGTTATGTTGAGGCCTAGGGTTAGGGATTCGGTTAGGGTTCCGATTGGACCTAGGGTTAGGGTTATGTTGACGGCTAGGTATACAGACCCGGTTAGGGTTCCGATTGGACCTAGGTTTAGGGTTATGTTGAGGGCTAGGGTTAGAGATCCGGTTAGCGTTCCGATTGGACCTAGGGTTAGGGTTATGTTGAGGGTTAGGGTTAGAGATCCGGTTAGGTTTCCGATGGGACCTAGGGCTAGGGTTATGTTGAGGGCTAGGTATACAGATCCGGTTAGGGTTCCGATTGGACCTAGCGTTAGGGTTATGTTGAGGACTAGGGTTAGAGATCTGGTTAGGGTTCCGATTGGACCTAGGGTTAGGGTTATGTTGAGGGCTAGGGTTAGAGATCCGGTTAGGGTTCCGATGGGACCTAGGGTTAGAGTTATGTTGAGGGCGAGGGGTAGAGATCCTGTTAGGGTTCCAATTGGACCTAGGGTTAGGGTTATGTTGAGGGCTAGGGTTAGATATCCATTTAGGGTTCCGATTGGTCCTAGGGTTAGGGTTATGTTGAGGGCTAGGGTTAGAGATCCAGTTAGGGTTCCGATTGGACCTAGGGTTAGGGTTATGTTGAGGGCTAGGTTTAGAGATCCGGTTAGGGTTCAGATTGGACCTCGGGTTAGGGTTATGTTTAGGGCGAGGGTTAGAGATCCGGTTAGGGTTATTTGTTCCTAGGGTTAGGGTTATGTTGACGGCTAGGGTTAGGGATCCGGTTATGGTTCCGATTGGACCTAGGGTTAGGGTTATGTTGAGGGCTAGGTATACAGACCGGGTTAGGGTTCCGATTGGATCTAGGGTTAGGGTTATGTTGAGGGCGAGGGGTAGAGTTCCTGGTAGGGTTCCGATTGGAACTAGGGTTAGGGTTATGTTGAGGGCTAGGGTTAGATATCCATTTGGTTTTCCAATTGGACCTAGGGTTAGGTTTATGTTGAGGGCTAGGGTTAGAGTTCCGTTTAGGGTTCCGATTGGACCTAGGGTTAGGGTTATGTTGAGGGTTAGGGTTAGAGATCCGTTTAGGGTTCCGATTGGACCTAGGGTTAGTGTTATATTGAGGGCTAGGGTTAGAGGTCCGGTTAGGGTTCCGAATGGACCTAGGGTTAGGGTTATGTTGAGGACTGGGGTTAGAGATCCGTTAGGGTTCCGATTGGACCTAGGGTAGGGTTATGTTGAGGAAGAGGGGTAGAGATCCTGTTAGGGAACCGATTGGACCTAGGGTTAGGGTTATGTTGAGGGCTATGTTTAGATATCCGGTTAGGGTTCCGATTGGACCTAGGGTTAGGGTTACGTTGAGGGCTAGGTTTAGATATCCATGTAGGGTTCCGATTGGTCCTAGGGTTAGGGTTATGTTGAGGGCTAGGTTTAGAGATCCGGTTAGGGTTCCGATTGGACCTCGGGTTAGGGTTATGTATAGGGCGAGGGCAGAGATCCGGTTAGAGTTCGGATTGGTCCTAGGGTTAGGGTTATGTTGAGGCCTAGGGTTAGGGATCCGGTTAGGGTTCCGATTGGACCTAGGGTTAGGGTTATGTTGACGGCTAGGTATACAGACCCGGTTAGGGTTCCGATTGGAACTAGGGTTAGGTTTATGTTGAGGGCTAGGGTTAGAGATCCGGTAAGGGTTACGATTGGTCCCACCGTTAGCGTTGTGTTGAGGGCTAGGGTTAGAGAACCGGTTAGGGTTCCGATTGGACCTAGGGTTAGGGTTATGTTGAGGGTTAGGGTTAGTGGTCCGGTTACGGTTCCGATTGGACCTAGGGTTAGGGTTATGTTGAGGGCTAGTGTTAGAGATCCGGTTAGGTTTCCGATTGGACCTAGGGTTAGCGTTATGTTGAGGGCTAGGTATACAGATCCGGTTAGGGTTCCGACTGGACCTAGGGTTAGCGTTATGTTGAGGGCTAGGGTTAGAGATCCGGTTAGGTTTCCGATTGGACCTAGGGTTAGGGTTATGTTGAAGGCTAGGTATACAGATCCGGTTAGGGTTCCGATTGGACCTAGGGTTAGGGTTAGGTTGAGGACTAGGGTTAGAGATCTGGTTAGGGTTCCGATTGGACCTAGGCTTAGGGTTATGTTGAGGGCTAGGGTTAGAGATCCGGTTAGGGTTCCGATTGGACGTAGGGTTAGGGTTATGTTGAGGGCTAGGGTTAGAAATCCGGTTAGGGTTCCGATTGGACCTAGGTTTAGGGTTATGTTGAGGACGAGGGGTAGAGATCCTGTTAGGGTTCCGATTAGACCTAGGGTTAGGGTTATGTTGAGGGCTAGGGTTAGATATCCGGTTAGGGTTCCGATTGGACCTAGGGTTAATGGTTACGTTGAGGGCTAGGGTTAGATATCCATTTAGGGTTCCGATTGGACCTAGGGTTAGGGTTATGTTGAGGGCTAGGGTTAGAGATCCTATTAGGGTTCCGATTGGACCTAGGGTTAGGGTTATGTTGAGGGCTAGGGATGGATATCCGGTTAGGGTTTCGATTGGACCTAGGGTTAGGGTTATGTTGAGGGCTAGGGTTAGAGTTCCGGTTAGGGTTCCGATTGGACCTAGGGTTAGGGTTATTTTGAGGGCTAGGTTTAGCGTTCCGGTTAGGGTTCCGATTGGACCTAGGGTTAGGGTTATGTTGAGGGCTAGGTATACAGATCCGGTTAGGGTTCCGAATGGACCTAGGGTTAGGGTTATGTTGAGGGCTAGGGTTAGAGATCCGGTTAGGGTTCCGATTGGACCTAGGGTTAGGGTTATGTTGCGGTCTATGTATACAGATCCGGTTAGGATTCCGATTGGACCTAGGGTTAGGGTTATGTTGAGAGCTAGGGTTAGAGATCCGGTTAGGGTTCCGATTGGACCTAGGGTTAGGGTTATGTAGATGGCTAGGGTTAGAGATCCGGTTAGGGTTCCGATTGGACTTAGGGTTAGGGTTATGTTGAGGGCTAGGGATAGATATCCGGTTAGGGTTCCGATTGGACCTTGGGTTAGGGTTATTTTGAGGGCTAGGGTTAGAGTTCCGGTTAGGGTTCCGACTGGACCTAGGGTTAGGGTTATGTTGAGGGCTAGGTTTACAGACCCGATTAGGGTTCCGATTGGACCTAGGGTTAGGGTTATGTTGAGGGCGAGGGGTAGAGATCCTGTTAGGGTTCCAATTGGACCTAGGGTTAGGGTTATGTTGAGGGCTAGGGTTAGATATCCGGTTAGGGTTCCGATTGGACCTAGGGTTAGGGTTATGTTGAGGGCTAGGGTTAGATATCAATTTAGGGTTCCGATTGGTCCTAGGGTTAGGGTTATGTTGAGGGCTAGGGTTAGAGATCCAGTTAGGGTTCCGATTGGACCTAGGGTTAGGGTTATGTTGAGGGCTAAGTTTAGAGATCCGGTTAGGGTTCAGATTAGACCTCGGGTTAGGGTTATGTTTAGGGCGAGGGTTAGAGATCCGGTTAGGGTTATTTGGTCCTAGGGTTAGGGTTATGTTGACGGCTAGGGTTAGGGATCCGGTTAGGGTTCCGATTGGACCTAGGGTTACGGTTATGTTGAGGGCTAGGTATACAGACCCGGTTAGGGTTCCGATTGGATCTAGGGTTAGGGTTATGTTGAGGGCGAGGGGTAGAGTTCCTGGTAGGGTTCCTATTGGACCTAGGGTTAGGGTTATGTTGAGTGATAGGGTTAGATATCCATTTGGTTTTCCAATTGGACCTAGGGTTAGGTTTATGTTGAGGTCTAGGGTTAGAGTTCCGTTTAGGGTTCCGATTAGACCTATGGTTAGGGTTATGTTGAGGGCTAGGGTTAGATATCCGGTTAGGGTTCCGATTGGACGTAGGGTTAGTGTTATATTGAGGGCTAGGGTTAGAGATCCGGTTAGGGTTCCGATTGGACGTAGGGTAAGGGTTATGTTGAGGGCTAGGGTTGGAGATCCGGTTAGGTTTCCGATTGGACCTAGGGTTAGGGTTATGTTGAGGGCTAGGTATACAGATCCGGTTAGGGTTCCGATTGGACCTAGGGTTAGGGTTATGTTGAGGGCTAGGGTTAGAGATCCGGTTAGGGTTCCGATTGGACCTACGGTTAGGGTTATGTGGAGGGCAAGGGTTAGAGATCCGGTTAGGGTTCCGATTGGACCTAGGGTTAGGGTTACGTTGAGGGCTAGGTTTAGATATCCATGTAGGGTTCCGATTGGTCCTAGGGTTAGGGTTATGTTGAGGCCTAGGTTTAGAGATCCGGTTAGGGTTCCGATTGGACCTCGGGTTAGGGTTATGTTGAGGGCGAGGGTTCGGGATCCGGTTAGGGTTCCGATTGGACCTAGGTTTAGGGTTATGTTGAGGGCTAGGTTACAGACCCGGTTAGGGTTCCGATTGGACCTAGGGTTAGGGTTATGTTGAGGGCTAGGTTTAGATATCCGTTAAGGGTTCCGATTGGTACTAGGGTTAGGGTTATGTTGAGGGCTAGGGTTAGAGATCCGGTTAGGGTTCCGATTGGACCTAGGGTTATGGTTATGTTGAGGGCTAGTGTTAGAGTTCCGTTTAGGGTTCCGATTGGACCTAGGGTTAGGGTTATGTTGAGGGCTAGGGTTAGATATCCGTTTAGAGTTCCGATTGGACCTAGGGTTAGGGTTATATTGAGGGCTAGGGTTAGATATCCGGTTAGGGTTCCGATTGGACCTAGGGTTAGGGTTATGTTGAGGGCTAGGGTTAGAGATCCGGTGAGGTTTCCGATTGGACCTAGGGTTAGGGTTATGTTGAGGGCTAGGTATACAGATCCGGTTAGGGTTCCGATTGGACCTAGGGTTAGGTTTATGTTGAGGGCTAGGGTTAGAGATCCGGTTAGAGTTCCGATTGTACCTAGGGTTAGGGTTATGTTGAGGGCTAGGGTTAGAGAACCGGTTAGGTTTACGATTGGACCTAGGGTTAGGGTTATGTTGAGGTCTATGTATACAGATCCGGTTAGGGTTCCGATTGGACCTAGGGTTAGGATTATGTTGAGGGCTAGGGATAGATATCCGGTTAGGGTTCCGATTGGACCTTGGGTTAGGGTTATTTTGAGGGCTAGGGTTAGAGTTCCGGTTAGGGTTCCGACTGGACATAGGGTTAGGGTTATGTTGAGGGCTAGGGTTAGAGATCCGGTTAGGGTTCCGATTGGACCTAGGGTTAGGGTTATGTTGAGGGCTAGGTTTAGAGATCCGGTTAGGGTTCCGATTGGACCTCGGGTTTGGGTTATGTTGAGGGCTAGGTTTAGAGATCCGGTTAGGGTTCCGATTGGACCTCGGGTTAGGGTTATGTTGAGGGCGAGGGGTAGAGATCCGGTTAGGGTTCAGATTGGTCCTAGGGTTAGGGTTATGTTGAGGGCTAGGGTTAGGGTTCCGGTTAGGGTTCCGATTGGACCTAGGGTTAGGGTTATGTTGAGGGCTAGGTTTACAGACCCGGTTAGGGTTCCGATTGGACCTCGGGTTAGGGTCATGTTGAGGGCTAGGTTTAGAGATCCGGTTAGGGTTCAGATTGGACCTCGGGTTAGGGTTTTGTTGAGGGCGAGGGGTAGAGATCCGGTTAGGGTTCGGATTGGTCCTAGGGTTAGGGTTATGTTGAGGGCTAGGGTTAGGGATCCGGTTAGGGTTCTGATTGGACCTAGGGTTAGGGTTATGTTGACGGCTAGGTATACAGACCCGGTTAGGGTTCCGATTCGACCTAGGGTTAGGGTTATGTTGAGGGCTAGGGTTAGAGATCCGGTAAGGGTTACGATTGGACCCAGGTTTAGTGTTGTGTTGAGGGCTAGGGTTAGAGATCCGGTTATGATTTCGACTGGACCTAGGGTTAGGGTTATGTTGAGGTCTAGGGTTAGAGTTCCGTTTAGGGTTCCGATTGGACCTAGGGTTAGGGTTATGTTGAGGGCTAGGGTTAGAGATCCGGTTAGGGTTCCCATTGGACCTAGGGTTAGGGTTATGTTGAGGGCTAGGGTTCGAGATCCGTTTAGGGTTCCGATTGGACCTAGGGTTAGGGTTATGTTGAGGGCTAGAGTTAGAGATCCGGTTAGGTTTCCGATTGGACCTAGGGTTAGGGTTATGTTGAGGGCTAGGTATACAAATCCGGTTAGGGTTCCGATTGGACCTATGGTTAGGGTTATGTTGAGGGCTAGGGTTAGAGATCCGGTTAGCGTTCCGATTGGACCTAGGGTTAGGGTTATGTTGAGGGTTAGGGTTAGAGATCCGGTTAGGTTTCCGATGGGACCTAGGGTTAGGGTTATGTTGAGGGCTAGGTATACAGATCCGGTTAGGGTTCCGATTGGACCTAGCGTTAGGGTTATGTTGAGGGCTAGGGTTAGAGATCTGGTTAGGGTTCCGATTGGACCTAGGGTTAGGGTTATGTTGAGGGCTAGGGTTAGAGATCCGGTTAGGGTTCCGATTGGACCTAGGGTTAGAGTTATGTTGACGGCGAGGGGTAGAGATCCTGTTAGGGTTCCAATTGGACCTAGGGTTAGGGTTATGTTGAGGGCTAGGGTTAGAGATCCGGTTAGGGTTCCGATTGGACCTAGGGTTAGGGTTATGTTGAGGGCTAGGTATACAGACCCGGTTAGGGTTCCGATTGGATCTAGGGTTAGGGTTATGTTGAGGGCGAGGGGTAGAGTTCCTGGTAGGGTTCCGATTGGATCTAGGGTTAGGGTTATGTTGAGGGCTAGGGTTAGATATCCATTTGGTTTTCCAATTGTACCTAGGGTTAGGTTTATGTTGAGGGCTAGGGTTAGAGTTCCGTTTAGGGTTCCGATTGGACCTAGGGTTAGGGTTATGTTGAGGGTTAGGGTTAGAGATCCGTTTAGGGTTCCGATTGGACCTAGGGTTGGGGTTATATTGAGGGCTAGGGTTAGAGATCCGGTTAGGGTTCCGATTGGACGTAGGGTTAGCGTTATGTTGAGGGCTAGGGTTAGAGATCCGGTTAGGTTTCCGATTGGACCTAGGGTTAGGGTTATGTGGAGGGCAAGGGTTAGAGATCCGGTTAGGGTTCCGAATGGACCTAGGGTTAGGGTTATGTTGAGGACTGGGGTTAGAGATCGGTTAGGGTTCCGATTGGACCTAGGGTAGGGTTATGTTGAGGAAGAGGGGTAGAGATCCTGTTAGGGAACCGATTGGACCTAGGGTTAGGGTTATGTTGAGGGCTATGTTTAGATATCCGGTTAGGGTTCCGATTGGACCTAGGGTTAGGGTTACGTTGAGGGCTAGGTTTAGATATCCATGTAGGGTTCCGATTGGTCCTAGGGTTAGGGTTATGTTGAGGGCTAGGTTTAGAGATCCGGTTAGGGTTTCGATTGGACCTAGGGTTAGGGTTATGTTGAGGGCTAGGGTTAGAGTTCCGGTTAGGGTTCCGATTGGACCTAGGGTTAGGGTTATTTTGAGGGCTAGGTTTAGCGTTCCGGTTAGGGTTCCGATTGGACCTAGGGTTAGGGTTATGTTGAGGGCTAGGTATACAGATCCGGTTAGGGTTCCGAATGGACCTAGGGTTAGGGTTATGTTGAGGGCTAGGGTTAGAGATCCGGTTAGGGTTCCGATTGGACCTAGGGTTAGGGTTATGTTGAGGGCTAGGTATACAGATCCGGTTAGCGTTCCGATTGGACCTAGGGTTAGGGTTATGTTGAGGGCTAGGGTTAGAGTTCCGTTTAGGGTTCCGATTGGACCTAGGGTTATGGTTATGTTGAGGGCTATGGTTAGATATCCGTTTAGGGTTCCGATTGGTCCTAGGGTTAGGGTTTTGTTGAGGGCTAGGGTTAGATATCCGGTTAGGGTTCCGATTGGACCTAGGGTTAGGGTTATGTTGAGGGCTAGGTTTAGAGATCCGGTTAGGGTTCCGAATGGACCTCGGGTTAGGGTTATGTTGAAGGCTAGGTTTAGAGATCCGGTTAGGTTCCGATTGGACCTCGGGTTAGGGTTATGTTGAGAGCGAGGGGTAGAGATTCGGTTAGGGTTCGGATTGGTCATAGGATTAGGGTTATGTTGAGGGCTAGGGTTGGCGATCCGGTTAGGGTTCCGATTGGACCTAGGGTTATGGTTATGTTGAGGGCTAGGGTTAGAGTTCCGTTTAGGGTTCCGATTGGACCTAGGGTTAGGGTTATGTTGAGGGCTAGGGTTAGATATCCTTTTAGGGTTCCGATTGGACCTAGGGTTAGGGTTATGTTGAGGGCTAGGGTTAGAGATCCATTTAGGGTTCCGATTGGACCTAGGGTTATGGTTAATTTGAGGGCTAGGTTTAGAGATCCGGTTAGGTTTCCGATTGGACCTAGGGTTAGGGTTATGTTGAGGGCTAGGATTAGAGAATCGGTTAGGGTTCCGATTGGACCTAGGGTTAGGGTTATGTTGAGGGCTAGGTATACAGATCCGGTTACGGTTCCGATTGGACCTAGGGTTAGGGTTATGTTGAGGGCGAGGGTTAGAGATCCGGTTAGGGTTCCGATTGGACCTAGGGTTAGGGTTATGTTGAGGGCTAGGTATACAGATCCAGTTAGGGTTCCGATTGGACCTAGGGTTAGGGTTATGTTGAGGGCTAGGGTTAGAGATCCGGTTAGGGTTCCGATTGGACCTAGGGTTAGGGTTATGTGGAGGGCAAGGGTTAGAGATCCGGTTAGGGTTCCGATTGGACCTAGGGTTAGGGTTATGTTGAGGGCTGGGGTTAGAGATCCGGTTAGGGATCCGATTGGACCAAGGGTAGGGTTATGTTGAGGAAGAGGGGTAGAGATCCTGTTAGGGTACCGATTGGACCTAGGGTTAGGGTTACGTTGAGGGCTAGGTTTAGATATCCATGTAGGGTTCCGATTGGTCCTAGGGTTAGGGTTATGTTGAGGCCTAGGTTTAGAGATCCGGTTAGGGTTCCGATTGGACCTCGGGTTAGGGTTATTTTGAAGGCGAGGGTTCGGGATCCGGTTAGGGTTCCGATTGGACCTCGGGTTAGGGTTATGTTGAGGGTGAGGGGTAGAGATCCGGTTAGGGTTCGGATTGTTCCTAGGGTTAGGGTTATGTTGAGGGCTAGGGTTAGGGATCCGGTTAGGGTTCGGATTGGACCTAGGGTTAGGGTTATGTTGAGGGCTAGGTTTACAGACCCGGTTAGGGTTCCGATTGGGCCTAGGGTTAGGGTTATGTTGAGGGCTAGGGTTAGAGTTCCGTTTAGGGTTCCGATTGGACCTAGGGTTAGGGTTATGTTGAGGGCTATGGTTAGATATCCGTTTAGGGTTCCGATTGGTCCTAGGTTTAGGGTTATGTTGAGGGCTAGGGTTAGATATCCGGTTAGGGTTCCGATTGGACATAGGGTTAGGGTTATGTTGACGGCTAGGTTTAGAGATCCGGTTAGGGTTCCGAATGGACCTCGGGTTAGGGTTATGTTGAGGGCTAGGTTTAGAGATCCGGTTAGGTTCCGATTGGACCTCGGGTTAGGGTTATGTTGAGGGCGAGGGGTAGAGATTCAGTTAGGGTTCGGATTGGTCATAGGGTTAGGGTTATGTTGAGGGCTAGGGTTAGGGATCCGGTTAGTGTTCCGATTGGACCTAGGGTTATGGTTATGTTGAGGGCTAGGGTTAGAGTTCCGTTTAGGGTTCCGATTGGACCTAGGGTTAGGGTTATGTTGAGGGCTAGGGTTAGATATCCGTTTAGGGTTCCGATTAGACCTAGGGTTAGGGTTATGTTGAGGGCTAGGGTTAGAGATCCATTTAGGGTTCCGATTGGACCTAGGGTTAGGGTTATGTTGAGGGCTAGGTATACAGATCCGGTTACGGTTCCGATTGGACCTAGGGTTAGGGTTATGTTGAGGGCGAGGGTTAGAGATCCGGTTAGGGTTCCGATTGGACCTAGGGTTAGGGTTATGTTGAAGGCTACGTATACAGATCCGGTTAGGGGTCCGATTGGACCTCGGGCTAGGGTTATGTTGAGGGCTAGGGTTAGAGATCCGGTTAGGGTTCCTATTGGACCTAGGGTTAGGGTTATGTTGAGGGCTAGGGTTATGGATCCGGTTAGGGTTCCGATTAGACCTAGGGTTATGGTTATGTTGAGGGCTAGGGTTAGAGTTCTGTTTAGGGTTCCGATTGGACCTAAGGTTAGGGTTATGTTGAGGGCTAGGGTTAGAGATCCGGTTAGGTTTCTGATTGGACCTAGGGTTAGGGTTATGTTGAGGGCTAGGTATACAGATCCGGTTAGGGTTCCGATTGGACCTAGGGTTAGGGTTATGTGGAGGGCAAGGGTTAGAGATCCGGTTAGGGTTCCGATTGGACCTAGGGTTAGGGTTATGTTGAGGGCTGGGGTTAGAGATCCGGTTAGGGTTCCGATTGGACCTAGGGTTAGTGTTATGTTGAGGAAGAGGGGTAGAGATCCTGTTAGGGTATCGATTGGACCTAGGGTTAGGGTTATGTTCAGGGCTATGTTTAGATATCCGGTTAGGGTTCCGATTGGACCTAGGGTTAGGGTTATGTTGAGGGCTAGGGTTAGAGATCCTGTTAGGGTTCCGATTGGACCTAGGGTTAGGGTTATGTTGAGGGCTAGGGATGGATATCCGGTTAGGGTTTCGATTGGACCTAGGGTTAGGGTTATGTTGAGGGCTAGGGTTAGAGATCCGGTTAGGGTTCCGATTGGACCTAGGGTTAGGGTTATGTTGAGAGCTAGGGTTAGAGATCCGGTTAGGGTTCCGATTGGACCTAGGGTTAGGGTTATGTTGATGCCTAGGGATAGAGATCCTGTTAGGGTTCCGATTGGACTTAGGGTTAGGGTTATGTTGAGGGCTAGGGATAGATATCCGGTTAGGGTTCCGATTGGACCTTGGGTTAGGGTTATTTTGAGGGCTAGGGTTAGAGTTCCGGTTAGGGTTCCGACTGGACCTAGGGTTAGGGTTATGTTGAGGGCTAGGTTTACAGACCCGGTTAGGGTTCCGATTGGACCTTTGTTTAGGGTTATGTTGAGGGCGAGGGGTAGAGATCCTGTTAGGGTTCCAATTGGACCTAGGGTTAGGGTTATGTTGAGGGCTAGGTTTAGAGATCCGGTTAGGGTTCAGATTGGACCTCGGGTTAGGGTTATGTTTAGGGCGAGGGTTAGAGATCCGGTTAGGGTTATTTGGTCCTAGGGTTAGGGTTATGTTGACGGCTAGGGTTAGGGATCCGGTTAGGGTTCCGATTAGACCTAGGGTTAGGGTTATGTTGAGGGCTAGGTATACAGACCCGGTTAGGGTTCCGATTGGATCTAGGGTTAGGGTTATGTTGAGGGCGAGGGGTAGAGTTCCTGGTAGGGTTCCTATTGGACCTAGGGTTAGGGTTATGTTGAGGGCTAGGGTTAGATATCCATTTGGTTTTCCAATTGGACCTAGGGTTAGGTTTATGTTGAGGGCTAGGGTTAGAGTTCCGTTTAGGGTTCCGATTGGACCTAGGGTTAGGGTTATGTTGAGGGCTAGGGTTAGGGATCCGGGTAGGGTTCCGATTGGACCTAGGGTTAGGGTTATGTTGAGGGCTAGGTTTACAGACCCGGTTAGGGTTCCAATTGGACCTATGGTTAGGGTTATGTTGAGGGCTAGGGTTAGAGTTCCGTTTAGGGTTCCGATTGGACCTAGGGTTATGGTTATGTTGAGGGCTATGGTTAGATATCCGTTTAGGGTTCCGATTGGTCCTAGGGTTAGGGTTATGTTGAAGGCTAGGGTTAGATATCCGGTTAGGGTTCCGATTGGACCTAGGGTTAGGGTTATGTTGAGGGCTAGGTTTAGAGATCCGGTTAGGGTTCCGAATGGACCTCGGGTTAGGGTTATGTTGAGGGCTAGGTTTAGAGATCCGGTTAGGTTCCGATTGGACCTCGGGTTAGGGTTATGTTGAGAGCGAGGGGTAGAGATTCGGTTAGGGTTCGGATTGGTCATAGGATTAGGGTTATGTTGAGGGCTAGGGTTAGGGATCCGGTTAGGGTTCCGATTGGACCTAGGGTTATGGTTATGTTGAGGGCTAGGGTTAGAGTTCCGTTTAGGGTTCCGATTGGACCTAGGGTTAGGGTTATGTTGAGGGCTAGGGTTAGATATCCGTTTAGGGTTCCGATTGGACCTAGGGTTAGGGTTATGTTGAGGGCTAGGGTTAGAGATCCATTTAGGGTTCCGATTGGACCTAGGGTTAGGGTTAATTTGAGGGCTAGGTTTAGAGATCCGGTTAGGTTTCCGATTGGACCTAGGGTTAGGGTTATGTTGAGGGCTAGGTATACAGATCCGGTTACGGTTCCGATTGGACCTAGGGTTAGGGTTATGTTGAGGGCGAGGGTTAGAGATCCGGTTAGGGTTCCGATTGGACCTAGGGTTAGGGTTATGTTGAGGGCTAGGTATACAGATCCGGTTAGGGTTCCGATTGGACCTAGGGTTAGGGTTATGTTGAGGGCTAGGGTTAGAGATCCGGTTAGGGTTCCGATTGGACCTAGGGTTAGGGTTATGTGGAGGGCAAGGGTTAGAGATCCGGTTAGGGTTCCGATTGGACCTAGGGTTAGGGTTATGTTGAGGGCTGGGGTTAGAGATCCGGTTAGGGATCCGATTGGACCAAGGGTAGGGTTATGTTGAGGAAGAGGGGTAGAGATCCTGTTAGGGTACCGATTGGACCTAGGGTTAGGGTTACGTTGAGGGCTAGGTTTAGATATCCATGTAGGGTTCCGATTGGTCCTAGGGTTAGGGTTATGTTGAGGCCTAGGTTTAGAGATCCGGTTAGGGTTCCGATTGGACCTCGGGTTAGGGTTATTTTGAAGGCGAGGGTTCGGGATCCGGTTAGGGTTCCGATTGGACCTCGGGTTAGGGTTATGTTGAGGGTGAGGGGTAGAGATCCGGTTAGGGTTCGGATTGTTCCTAGGGTTAGGGTTATGTTGAGGGCTAGGGTTAGGGATCCGGTTAGGGTTCGGATTGGACCTAGGGTTAGGGTTATGTTGAGGGCTAGGTTTACAGACCCGGTTAGGGTTCCGATTGGGCCTAGGGTTAGGGTTATGTTGAGGGCTAGGGTTAGAGTTCCGTTTAGGGTTCCGATTGGACCTAGGGTTAGGGTTATGTTGAGGGCTATGGTTAGATATCCGTTTAGGGTTCCGATTGGTCCTAGGTTTAGGGTTATGTTGAGGGCTAGGGTTAGATATCCGGTTAGGGTTCCGATTGGACATAGGGTTAGGGTTATGTTGACGGCTAGGTTTAGAGATCCGGTTAGGGTTCCGAATGGACCTCGGGTTAGGGTTATGTTGAGGGCTAGGTTTAGAGATCCGGTTAGGTTCCGATTGGACCTCGGGTTAGGGTTATGTTGAGGGCGAGGGGTAGAGATTCGGTTAGGGTTCGGATTGGTCATAGGGTTAGGGTTATGTTGAGGGCTAGGGTTAGGGATCCGGTTAGTGTTCCGATTGGACCTAGGGTTATGGTTATGTTGAGGGCTAGGGTTAGAGTTCCGTTTAGGGTTCCGATTGGACCTAGGGTTAGGGTTATGTTGAGGGCTAGGGTTAGATATCCGTTTAGGGTTCCGATTAGACCTAGGGTTAGGGTTATGTTGAGGGCTAGGGTTAGAGATCCATTTAGGATTCCGATTGGACCTAGGGTTAGGGTTATGTTGAGGGCTAGGTATACAGATCCGGTTACGGTTCCGATTGGACCTAGGGTTAGGGTTATGTTGAGGGCGAGGGTTAGAGATCCGGTTAGGGTTCCGATTGGACCTAGGGTTAGGGTTATGTTGAAGGCTACGTATACAGATCCGGTTAGGGGTCCGATTGGACCTCGGGCTAGGGTTATGTTGAGGGCTAGGGTTAGAGATCCGGTTAGGGTTCCTATTGGACCTAGGGTTAGGGTTATGTTGAGGGCTAGGGTTATGGATCCGGTTAGGGTTCCGATTAGACCTAGGGTTATGGTTATGTTGAGGGCTAGGGTTAGAGTTCTGTTTAGGGTTCCGATTGGACCTAAGGTTAGGGTTATGTTGAGGGCTAGGGTTAGAGATCCGGTTAGGTTTCTGATTGGACCTAGGGTTAGGGTTATGTTGAGGGCTAGGTATACAGATCCGGTTAGGGTTCCGATTGGACCTAGGGTTAGGGTTATGTGGAGGGCAAGGGTTAGAGATCCGGTTAGGGTTCCGATTGGACCTAGGGTTAGGGTTATGTTGAGGGCTGGGGTTAGAGATCCGGTTAGGGTTCCGATTGGACCTAGGGTTAGTGTTATGTTGAGGAAGAGGGGTAGAGATCCTGTTAGGGTATCGATTGGACCTAGGGTTAGGGTTATGTTCAGGGCTATGTTTAGATATCCGGTTAGGGTTCCGATTGGACCTAGGGTTAGGGTTATGTTGAGGGCTAGGGTTAGAGATCCTGTTAGGGTTCCGATTGGACCTAGGGTTAGGGTTATGTTGAGGGCTAGGGATGGATATCCGGTTAGGGTTTCGATTGGACCTAGGGTTAGGGTTATGTTGAGGGCTAGGGTTAGAGATCCGGTTAGGGTTCCGATTGGACCTAGGGTTAGGGTTATGTTGAGAGCTAGGGTTAGAGATCCGGTTAGGGTTCCGATTGGACCTAGGGTTAGGGTTATGTTGATGCCTAGGGATAGAGATCCTGTTAGGGTTCCGATTGGACTTAGGGTTAGGGCTATGTTGAGGGCTAGGGATAGATATCCGGTTAGGGTTCCGATTGGACCTTGGGTTAGGGTTATTTTGAGGGCTAGGGTTAGAGTTCCGGTTAGGGTTCCGACTGGACCTAGGGTTAGGGTTATGTTGAGGGCTAGGTTTACAGACCCGGTTAGGGTTCCGATTGGACCTTTGTTTAGGGTTATGTTGAGGGCGAGGGGTAGAGATCCTGTTAGGGTTCCAATTGGACCTAGGGTTAGGGTTATGTTGAGGGCTAGGTTTAGAGATCCGGTTAGGGTTCAGATTGGACCTCGGGTTAGGGTTATGTTTAGGGCGAGGGTTAGAGATCCGGTTAGGGTTATTTGGTCCTAGGGTTAGGGTTATGTTGACGGCTAGGGTTAGGGATCCGGTTAGGGTTCCGATTAGACCTAGGGTTAGGGTTATGTTGAGGGCTAGGTATACAGACCCGGTTAGGGTTCCGATTGGATCTAGGGTTAGGGTTATGTTGAGGGCGAGGGGTAGAGTTCCTGGTAGGGTTCCTATTGGACCTAGGGTTAGGGTTATGTTGAGGGCTAGGGTTAGATATCCATTTGGTTTTCCAATTGGACCTAGGGTTAGGTTTATGTTGAGGGCTAGGGTTAGAGTTCCGTTTAGGGTTCCGATTGGACCTAGGGTTAGGGTTATGTTGAGGGCTAGGGTTAGGGATCCGGGTAGGGTTCCGATTGGACCTAGGGTTAGGGTTATGTTGAGGGCTAGGTTTACAGACCCGGTTAGGGTTCCAATTGGACCTAGGGTTAGGGTTATGTTGAGGGCTAGGGTTAGAGTTCCGTTTAGGGTTCCGATTGGACCTAGGGTTATGGTTATGTTGAGGGCTATGGTTAGATATCCGTTTAGGGTTCCGATTGGTCCTAGGGTTAGGGTTATGTTGAAGGCTAGGGTTAGATATCCGGTTAGGGTTCCGATTGGACCTAGGGTTAGGGTTATGTTGAGGGCTAGGTTTAGAGATCCGGTTAGGTTCCGATTGGACCTCGGGTTAGGGTTATGTTGAGAGCGAGGGGTAGAGATTCGGTTAGGGTTCGGATTGGTCATAGGATTAGGGTTATGTTGAGGGCTAGGGTTAGGGATCCGGTTAGGGTTCCGATTGGACCTAGGGTTATGGTTATGTTGAGGGCTAGGGTTAGAGTTCCGTTTAGGGTTCCGATTGGACCTAGGGTTAGGGTTATGTTGAGGGCTAGGGTTAGATATCCGTTTAGGGTTCCGATTGGACCTAGGGTTAGGGTTATGTTGAGGGCTAGGGTTAGAGATCCATTTAGGGTTCCGATTGGACCTAGGGTTAGGGTTATGTTGAGGGCTAGGTATACAGATCCGGTTACGGTTCCGATTGGACCTAGGGTTAGGGTTATGTTGAGGGCGAGGGTTAGAGATCCGGTTAGGGTTCCGATTGGACCTAGGGTTAGGGTTATGTTGAGGGCTAGGTATACAGATCCGGTTAGGGTTCCGATTGGACCTAGGGTTAGGGTTATGTTGAGGGCTAGGGTTAGAGATCCGGTTAGGGTTCCGATTGGACCTAGGGTTAGGGTTATGTGGAGGGCAAGGGTTAGAGATCCGGTTAGGGTTCCGATTGGACCTAGGGTTAGGGTTATGTTGAGGGCTGGGGTTAGAGATCCGGTTAGGGATCCGATTGGACCAAGGGTAGGGTTATGTTGAGGAAGAGGGGTAGAGATCCTGTTAGGGTACCGATTGGACCTAGGGTTAGGGTTACGTTGAGGGCTAGGTTTAGATATCCATGTAGGGTTCCGATTGGTCCTAGGGTTAGGGTTATGTTGAGGCCTAGGTTTAGAGATCCGGTTAGGGTTCCGATTGGACCTCGGGTTAGGGTTATTTTCAGGGCGAGGGTTCGGGATCCGGTTAGGGTTCCGATTGGACCTCGGGTTAGGGTTATGTTGAGGGTGAGGGGTAGAGATCCGGTTAGGGTTCGGATTGTTCCTAGGGTTAGGGTTATGTTGAGGGCTAGGGTTAGGGATCCGGTTAGGGTTCGGATTGGACCTAGGGTTAGGGTTATGTTGAGGGCTAGGTTTACAGACCCGGTTAGGGTTCCGATTGGGCCTAGGGTTAGGGTTATGTTGAGGGCTAGGGTTAGAGTTCCGTTTAGGGTTCCGATTGGACCTAGGGTTAGGGTTATGTTGAGGGCTATGGTTAGATATCCGTTTAGGGTTCCGATTGGTCCTAGGTTTAGGGTTATGTTGAGGGCTAGGGTTAGATATCCGGTTAGGGTTCTGATTGGACATAGGGTTAGGGTTATGTTGACGGCTAGGTTTAGAGATCCGGTTAGGGTTCCGAATGGACCTCGGGTTAGGGTTATGTTGAGGGCTAGGTTTAGAGATCCGGTTAGGTTCCGATTGGACCTCGGGTTAGGGTTATGTTGAGGGCGAGGGGTAGAGATTCGGTTAGTGTTCGGATTGGTCATAGGGTTAGGGTTATGTTGAGGGCTAGGGTTAGGGATCCGGTTAGTGTTCCGATTGGACCTAGGGTTATGGTTATGTTGAGGGCTAGGGTTAGAGTTCCGTTTAGGGTTCCGATTGGACCTAGGGTTAGGGTTATGTTGAGGGCTAGGGTTAGATATCCGTTTAGGGTTCCGATTAGACCTAGGGTTAGGGTTATGTTGAGGGCTAGGGTTAGAGATCCATTTAGGGTTCCGATTGGACCTAGGGTTAGGGTTATGTTGAGGGCTAGGTATACAGATCCGGTTACGGTTCCGATTGGACCTAGGGTTAGGGTTATGTTGAGGGCGAGGGTTAGAGATCCGGTTAGGGTTCCGATTGGACCTAGGGTTAGGGTTATGTTGAGGGCTAGGGTTATGGATCCGGTTAGGGTTCCGATTAGACCTAGGGTTATGGTTATGTTGAGGGCTAGGGTTAGAGTTCTGTTTAGGGTTCCGATTGGACCTAAGGTTAGGGTTATGTTGAGGGCTAGGGTTAGAGATCCGGTTAGGTTTCTGATTGGACCTAGGGTTAGGGTTATGTTGAGGGCTAGGTATACAGATCCGGTTAGGGTTCCGATTGGACCTAGGGTTAGGGTTATGTGGAGGGCAAGGGTTAGAGATCCGGTTAGGGTTCCGATTGGACCTAGGGTTAGGGTTATGTTGAGGGCTGGGGTTAGAGATCCGGTTAGGGTTCCGATTGGACCTAGGGTTAGTGTTATGTTGAGGAAGAGGGGTAGAGATCCTGTTAGGGTATCGATTGGACCTAGGGTTAGGGTTATGTTCAGGGCTATGTTTAGATATCCGGTTAGGGTTCCGATTGGACCTAGGGTTAGGGTTATGTTGAGGGCTAGGGTTAGAGATCCTGTTAGGGTTCCGATTGGACCTAGGGTTAGGGTTATGTTGAGGGCTAGGGATGGATATCCGGTTAGGGTTTCGATTGGACCTAGGGTTAGGGTTATGTTGAGGGCTAGGGTTAGAGATCCGGTTAGGGTTCCGATTGGACCTAGGGTTAGGGTTATGTTGAGAGCTAGGGTTAGAGATCCGGTTAGGGTTCCGATTGGACCTAGGGTTAGGGTTATGTTTAGGGCGAGGGTTAGAGATCCGGTTAGGGTTATTTGGTCCTAGGGTTAGGGTTATGTTGACGGCTAGGGTTAGGGATCCGGTTAGGGTTCCGATTAGACCTAGGGTTAGGGTTATGTTGAGGGCTAGGTATACAGACCCGGTTAGGGTTCCGATTGGATCTAGGGTTAGGGTTATGTTGAGGGCGAGGGGTAGAGTTCCTGGTAGGGTTCCTATTGGACCTAGGGTTAGGGTTATGTTGAGGGCTAGGGTTAGATATCCATTTGGTTTTCCAATTGGACCTAGGGTTAGGTTTATGTTGAGGGCTAGGGTTAGAGTTCCGTTTAGGGTTCCGATTGGACCTAGGGTTAGGGTTATGTTGAGGGCTAGGGTTAGGGATCCGGGTAGGGTTCCGATTGGACCTAGGGTTAGGGTTATGTTGAGGGCTAGGTTTACAGACCCGGTTAGGGTTCCAATTGGACCTAGGGTTAGGGTTATGTTGAGGGCTAGGGTTAGAGTTCCGTTTAGGGTTCCGATTGGACCTAGGGTTATGGTTATGTTGAGGGCTATGGTTAGATATCCGTTTAGGGTTCCGATTGGTCCTAGGGTTAGGGTTATGTTGAAGGCTAGGGTTAGATATCCGGTTAGGGTTCCGATTGGACCTAGGGTTAGGGTTATGTTGAGGGCTAGGTTTAGAGATCCGGTTAGGTTCCGATTGGACCTCGGGTTAGGGTTATGTTGAGAGCGAGGGGTAGAGATTCGGTTAGGGTTCGGATTGGTCATAGGATTAGGGTTATGTTGAGGGCTAGGGTTAGGGATCCGGTTAGGGTTCCGATTGGACCTAGGGTTATGGTTATGTTGAGGGCTAGGGTTAGAGTTCCGTTTAGGGTTCCGATTGGACCTAGGGTTAGGGTTATGTTGAGGGCTAGGGTTAGATATCCGTTTAGGGTTCCGATTGGACCTAGGGTTAGGGTTATGTTGAGGGCTAGGGTTAGAGATCCATTTAGGGTTCCGATTGGACCTAGGGTTAGGGTTATGTTGAGGGCTAGGTATACAGATCCGGTTACGGTTCCGATTGGACCTAGGGTTAGGGTTATGTTGAGGGCGAGGGTTAGAGATCCGGTTAGGGTTCCGATTGGACCTAGGGTTAGGGTTATGTTGAGGGCTAGGTATACAGATCCGGTTAGGGTTCCGATTGGACCTAGGGTTAGGGTTATGTTGAGGGCTAGGGTTAGAGATCCGGTTAGGGTTCCGATTGGACCTAGGGTTAGGGTTATGTGGAGGGCAAGGGTTAGAGATCCGGTTAGGGTTCCGATTGGACCTAGGGTTAGGGTTATGTTGAGGGCTGGGGTTAGAGATCCGGTTAGGGATCCGATTGGACCAAGGGTAGGGTTATGTTGAGGAAGAGGGGTAGAGATCCTGTTAGGGTACCGATTGGACCTAGGGTTAGGGTTACGTTGAGGGCTAGGTTTAGATATCCATGTAGGGTTCCGATTGGTCCTAGGGTTAGGGTTATGTTGAGGCCTAGGTTTAGAGATCCGGTTAGGGTTCCGATTGGACCTCGGGTTAGGGTTATTTTCAGGGCGAGGGTTCGGGATCCGGTTAGGGTTCCGATTGGACCTCGGGTTAGGGTTATGTTGAGGGTGAGGGGTAGAGATCCGGTTAGGGTTCGGATTGTTCCTAGGGTTAGGGTTATGTTGAGGGCTAGGGTTAGGGATCCGGTTAGGGTTCGGATTGGACCTAGGGTTAGGGTTATGTTGAGGGCTAGGTTTACAGACCCGGTTAGGGTTCCGATTGGGCCTAGGGTTAGGGTTATGTTGAGGGCTAGGGTTAGAGTTCCGTTTAGGGTTCCGATTGGACCTAGGGTTAGGGTTATGTTGAGGGCTATGGTTAGATATCCGTTTAGGGTTCCGATTGGTCCTAGGTTTAGGGTTATGTTGAGGGCTAGGGTTAGATATCCGGTTAGGGTTCTGATTGGACATAGGGTTAGGGTTATGTTGACGGCTAGGTTTAGAGATCCGGTTAGGGTTCCGAATGGACCTCGGGTTAGGGTTATGTTGAGGGCTAGGTTTAGAGATCCGGTTAGGTTCCGATTGGACCTCGGGTTAGGGTTATGTTGAGGGCGAGGGGTAGAGATTCGGTTAGTGTTCGGATTGGTCATAGGGTTAGGGTTATGTTGAGGGCTAGGGTTAGGGATCCGGTTAGTGTTCCGATTGGACCTAGGGTTATGGTTATGTTGAGGGCTAGGGTTAGAGTTCCGTTTAGGGTTCCGATTGGACCTAGGGTTAGGGTTATGTTGAGGGCTAGGGTTAGATATCCGTTTAGGGTTCCGATTAGACCTAGGGTTAGGGTTATGTTGAGGGCTAGGGTTAGAGATCCATTTAGGGTTCCGATTGGACCTAGGGTTAGGGTTATGTTGAGGGCTAGGTATACAGATCCGGTTACGGTTCCGATTGGACCTAGGGTTAGGGTTATGTTGAGGGCGAGGGTTAGAGATCCGGTTAGGGTTCCGATTGGACCTAGGGTTAGGGTTATGTTGAAGGCTACGTATACAGATCCGGTTAGGGGTCCGATTGGACCTCGGGCTAGGGTTATGTTGAGGGCTAGGGTTAGAGATCCGGTTAGGGTTCCTATTGGACCTAGGGTTAGGGTTATGTTGAGGGCTAGGGTTATGGATCCGGTTAGGGTTCCGATTGGACCTAGGGTTATGGTTATGTTGAGGGCTAGGGTTAGAGTTCTGTTTAGGGTTCCGATTGGACCTAAGGTTAGGGTTATGTTGAGGGCTAGGGTTAGAGATCCGGTTAGGTTTCTGATTGGACCTAGGGTTAGGGTTATGTTGAGGGCTAGGTATGCAGGTCCGGTTAGGGTTCCGATTGGACCTAGGGTTAGGGTTATGTGGAGGGCAAGGGTTAGAGATCCGGTTAGGGTTCCGATTGGACCTAGGGTTAGGGTTATGTTGAGGGCTGGGGTTAGAGATCCGGTTAGGGTTCCGATTGGACCTAGGGTTAGTGTTATGTTGAGGAAGAGGGGTAGAGATCCTGTTAGGGTATCGATTGGACCTAGGGTTAGGGTTATGTTCAGGGCTATGTTTAGATATCCAGTTAGGGTTCCGATTGGACCTAGGGTTAGGGTTATGTTGAGGGCTAGGGTTAGAGTTCCGGTTAGGGTTCCGATTGGACCTAGGGTTAGGGTTATTTTGAGGGCTAGGTTTAGCGTTCCGGTTAGGGTTCCGATTGGACCTAGGGTTAGGGTTATGTTGAGGGCTAGGTATACAGATCCGGTTAGGGTTCCGAATGGACCTAGGGTTAGGGTTATGTTGAGGGCTAGGGTTAGAGATCCGGTTAGGGTTCCGATTGGACCTAGGGTTAGGGTTATGTTGCGGTCTATGTATACAGATCCGGTTAGGGTTCCGATTGGACCTAGGGTTAGGGTTATGTTGAGAGCTAGGGTTAGAGATCCGGTTAGGGTTCCGATTGGACCTAGGGTTAGGGTTATGTTGATGCCTAGGGATAGAGATCCTGTTAGGGTTCCGATTGGACTTAGGGTTAGGGTTATGTTGAGGGCTAGGGATAGATATCCGGTTAGGGTTCCGATTGGACCTTGGGTTAGGGTTATTTTGAGGGCTAGGGTTAGAGTTCCGGTTAGGGTTCCGACTGGACCTAGGGTTAGGGTTATGTTGAGGGCTAGGTTTACAGACCCGGTTAGGGTTCCGATTGGACCTTTGTTTAGGGTTATGTTGAGGGCGAGGGGTAGAGATCCTGTTAGGGTTCCAATTGGACCTAGGGTTAGGGTTATGTTGAGGGCTAGGTTTAGAGATCCGGTTAGGGTTCAGATTGGACCTCGGGTTAGGGTTATGTTTAGGGCGAGGGTTAGAGATCCGGTTAGGGTTATTTGGTCCTAGGGTTAGGGTTATGTTGACGGCTAGGGTTAGGGATCCTGTTAGGGTTCCGATTAGACCTAGGGTTAGGGTTATGTTGAGGGCTAGGTATACAGACCCGGTTAGGGTTCCGATTGGATCTAGGGTTAGGGTTATGTTGAGGGCGAGGGGTAGAGTTCCTGGTAGGGTTCCTATTGGACCTAGGGTTAGGGTTATGTTGAGGGCTAGGGTTAGATATCCATTTGGTTTTCCAATTGGACCTAGGGTTAGGTTTATGTTGAGGGCTAGGGTTAGAGTTCCGTTTAGGGTTCCGATTGGACCTAGGGTTAGGGTTATGTTGAGGGCTAGGGTTAGATATCCGGTTAGGGTTCCGATTGGACCTAGGGTTAGGGTTATATTGAGGGCTAGGGTTAGAGATCCGGTTAGGGTTCCGATTGGACGTAGGGTAAGGGTTATGTTGAGGGCTAGGGTTGGAGATCCGGTTAGGTTTCCGATTGGACCTAGGGTTAGGGTTATGTTGAGGGCTAGGTATACAGATCCGGTTAGCGTTCCGATTGGACCTAGGGTTAGGGTTATGTTGAGGGCTAGGGTTAGAGATCCGGTTAGGGTTCAGATTGGACCTAGGGTTAGGGTTATGTGGAGGGCAAGGGTTAGAGATCCGGTTAGGGTTCCGATTGGACCTAGGGTTAGGGTTACGTTGAGGGCTAGGTTTAGATATCCATGTAGGGTTCCGATTGGTCCTAGGGTTAGGGTTATGTTGAGGCCTAGGTTTAGAGATCCGGTTAGGGTTCCGATTGGACTTCGGGTTAGGGTTATGTTGAGGGCTAGGGTTAGGGATCCGGGTAGGGTTCCGATTGGACCTAGGGTTAGGGT
Organism: Miniopterus natalensis; assembly: GCF_054644295.1. Classification (NCBI taxonomy): domain Eukaryota; kingdom Metazoa; phylum Chordata; class Mammalia; order Chiroptera; family Miniopteridae; genus Miniopterus; species Miniopterus natalensis. The sequence continues at coordinate 85,135,641 of NC_142089.1, forward strand.
TATGTTGAGGGCTAGGTTTACAGACCCGGTTAGGGTTCCAATTGGACCTAGGGTTAGGGTTATGTTGAGGGCTAGGGTTAGAGTTCCGTTTAGGGTTCCGATTGGACCTAGGGTTATGGTTATGTTGAGGGCTATGGTTAGATATCCGTTTAGGGTTCCGATTGGTCCTAGGGTTAGGGTTATGTTGAGGGCTAGGGTTAGATATCCGGTTAGGGTTCCGATTGGACCTAGGGTTAGGGTTATGTTGAGGGCTAGGTTTAGAGATCCGGTTAGGGTTCCGAATGGACCTCGGGTTAGGGTTATGTTGAGGGCTAGGTTTAGAGATCTGGTTAGGTTCCGATTGGACCTCGGGTTAGGGTTATGTTGAGAGCGAGGGGTAGATTTCGGTTAGGGTTCGGATTGGTCATAGGATTAGGGTTATGTTGAGGGCTAGGGTTAGGGATCCGGTTAGGGTTCCGATTGGACCTAGGGTTATGGTTATGTTGAGGGCTAGGGTTAGAGTTCCGTTTAGGGTTCCGATTGGACCTAGGGTTAGGGTTATGTTGAGGGCTAGGGTTAGATATCCGTTTAGGGTTCCGATTGGACCTAGGGTTAGGGTTATGTTGAGGGCTAGGGTTAGAGATCCATTTAGGGTTCCGATTGAACCTAGGGTTAGGGTTAATTTGAGGGCTAGGTTTAGAGATCCGGTTAGGTTTCCGATTGGACCTAGGGTTAGGGTTATGTTGAGGGCTAGGGTTAGAGAATCGGTTAGGGTTCCGATTGGACCTAGGGTTAGGGTTATGTTGAGGGCTAGGTATACAGATCCGGTTACGGTTCCGATTGGACCTAGGGTTAGGGTTATGTTGAGGGCGAGGGTTAGAGATCCGGTTAGGGTTCCGATTGGACCTAGGGTTAGGGTTATGTTGAGGGCTAGGTATACAGATCCGGTTAGGGTTCCGATTGGACCTAGGGTTAGGGTTATGTTGAGGGCTAGGGTTAGAGATCCGGTTAGGGTTCCGATTGGACCTAGGGTTAGGGTTATGTGGAGGGCAAGGGTTAGAGATCCGGTTAGGGTTCCGATTGGACCTAGGGTTAGGGTTATGTTGAGGGCTGGGGTTAGAGATCCGGTTAGGGATCCGATTGGACCAAGGGTAGGGTTATGTTGAGGAAGAGGGGTAGAGATCCTGTTAGGGTACCGATTGGACCTAGGGTTAGGGTTACGTTGAGGGCTAGGTTTAGATATCCATGTAGGGTTCCGATTGGTCCTAGGGTTAGGGTTATGTTGAGGCCTAGGTTTAGAGATCCGGTTAGGGTTCCGATTGGACCTCGGGTTAGGGTTATTTTGAGGGCGAGGGTTCAGGATCCGGTTAGGGTTCCGATTAGACCTCGGGTTAGGGTTATGTTGAGGGTGAGGGGTAGAGATCCGGTTAGGGTTCGGATTGTTCCTAGGGTTAGGGTTATGTTGAGGGCTAGGGTTAGGGATCCGGTTAGGGTTCGGATTGGACCTAGGGTTAGGGTTATGTTGAGGGCTAGGTTTACAGACCCGGATAGGGTTCCGATTGGACCTAGGGTTAGGGTTATGTTGAGGGCTAGGGTTAGAGTTCCGTTTAGGGTTCCGATTGGACCTAGGGTTAGGGTTATGTTGAGGGCTATGGTTAGATATCCGTTTAGGGTTCCGATTGGTCCTAGGGTTAGGGTTATGTTGAGGGCTAGGGTTAGATATCCGGTTAGGGTTCCGATTGGACCTAGGGTTAGGGTTATGTTGACGGCTAGGTTTAGAGATCCGGTTAGGGTTTCGAATGGACCTCGGGTTAGGGTTATGTTGAGGGCTAGGTTTAGAGATCCGGTTAGGTTCCGATTGGACCTCCGGTTAGGGTTATGTTGAGGGCGAGGGGTAGAGATTCGGTTAGGGTTCGGATTGGTCATAGTGTTAGGGTTATGTTGAGGGCTAGGGTAAGGGATCCGGTTAGGGTTCCGATTGGACCTACGGTTATGGTTATGTTGAGGGCTAGGGTTAGAGTTCCGTTTAGGGTTCCGATTGGACCTAGGGTTAGGGTTATGTTGAGGGCTAGGGTTAGATATCCGTTTAGGGTTCCGATTGGACCTAGGGTTAGGGTTATGTTGAGGGCTAGGGTTAGAGATCCATTTAGGGTTCCGATTGGACCTAATGTTAGGGTTAATTTGAGGGCTAGGTTTAGAGATCCGGTTAGGTTTCGGATTGGACCTAGGGTTAGGGTTATGTTGAGGGCTAGGGTTAGAGAATCGGTTAGGGTTCCGATTGGACCTAGGGTTAGGGTTATGTTGAGGGCTAGGTATACAGATCCGGTTACGGTTCCGATTGGACCTAGGGTTAGCGTTATGTTGAGGGCGAGGGTTAGAGATCCGGTTAGGGTTCCGATTGGACCTAGGGTTAGGGTTATGTTGAAGGCTACGTATACAGATCCGGTTAGGGGTCCGATTGGACCTCGGGCTAGGGTTATGTTGAGGGCTAGGGTTAGAGATCCGGTTAGGGTTCCTATTGGACCTAGGGTTAGGGTTATGTTGAGGGCTAGGGTTATGGATCCGGTTAGGGTTCCGATTGGACCTAGGGTTATGGTTATGTTGAGGGCTAGGGTTAGAGTTCTGTTTAGGGTTCCGATTGGACCTAAGGTTAGGGTTATGTTGAGGGCTAGGGTTAGAGATCCGGTTAGGTTTCTGATTGGACCTAGGGTTAGGGTTATGTTGAGGGCTAGGTATACAGATCCGGTTAGGGTTCCGATTGGACCTAGGGTTAGGGTTATGTGGAGGGCAAGGGTTAGAGATCCGGTTAGGGTTCCGATTGGACCTAGGGTTACGGTTATGTTGAGGGCTGGGGTTAGAGATCCGGTTAGGGTTCCGATTGGACCTAGGGTTAGTGTTATGTTGAGGAAGAGGGGTAGAGATCCTGTTAGGGTATCGATTGGACCTAGGGTTAGGGTTATGTTCAGGGCTATGTTTAGATATCCGGTTAGGGTTCCGATTGGACCTAGGGTTAGGGTTACGTTGAGGGCTAGGTTTAGATATCCATGTAGGGTTCCGATTGGTCCTAGGGTTAGGGTTAAGTTGAGGGCTAGGTTTAGAGATCCGGTTAGGGTTCCGATTGGACCCCGGGTTAGGGTTATGTATAGGGCGAGGGGCAGAGATCCGGTTAGAGTTCGGATTGGTCCTAGGGTTAGGGTTATGTTGAGGGCTAGGTTTAGAGATCCGGTTAGGGTTTCGATTGGACCTAGGGTTAGGGTTATGTTGACGGCTAGGTATACAGACCCGGTTAGGGTTTCGATGGGACCTAGGGTTAGGGTTATGTTGAGGGCTAGGTTTACAGACCCGGTTAGGGTTCCGATTGGACCTAGGGTTAGGGTTATGTTGAGGGCTAGGGTTAGAGTTCCGTTTAGGGTTCCGATTGGACCTAGGGTTAGGGTTATGTTGAGGGCTATGGTTAGATATCCGTTTAGGGTTCCGATTGGTCCTAGGGTTAGGGTTATGTTGAGGGCTAGGGTTAGATATCCGGTTAGGGTTCCGATTGGACCTAGGGTTAGGGTTATGTTGAGGGCTAGGGTTAGAGAATCGGTTAGGGTTCCGATTGGACCTAGGGTTAGGGTTATGTTGAGGGCTAGGTATACAGATCCGGTTACGGTTCCGATTGGACCTAGGGTTAGGGTTATGTTGAGGGCGAGGGTTAGAGATCCGGTTAGGGTTCCGATTGGACCTAGGGTTAGGGTTATGTTGAGGGCTAGGGTTAGAGATCCGGTTAGTGTTCCGATTGGACCTAGGGTTAGGGTTATGTTGAGGGCTAGGGTTAGAGAATCGGTTAGGGTTCCGATTGGACCTAGGGGTAGGGTTATGTTGAGGGCTAGGGTTAGAGATCCGGTTAGTGTTCCGATTGGACCTAGGGTTAGGGTTATGTTGAGGGCTAGGGTTAGAGAATCGGTTAGGGTTCCGATTGGACCTAGGGGTAGGGTTATGTTGAGGGCTAGGTATACAGATCCGGTTACGGTTCCGATTGGACCTAGGGTTAGGGTTATGTTGAGGGCGAGGGTTAGAGATCCGGTTAGGGTTCCGATTGGACCTAGGGTTAGGGTTATGTTGAGGGCTAGGGTTAGAGATCCGGTTAGGTTTCCGATTGGACCAAGTGTTAGGGTTATGTTGAGGGCTAGGGTTAGAGATCCGGTTAGTGTTCCGATTGGACCTAGGGTTAGGGTTATGTTGAGGGCTAGGGTTAGAGAATCGGTTAGGGTTCCGATTGGACCTAGGGGTAGGGTTATGTTGAGGGCTAGGTATACAGATCCGGTTACGGTTCCGATTGGACCTAGGGTTAGGGTTATGTTGAGGGCGAGGGTTAGAGATCCGGTTAGGTTTCCGATTGGACCAAGTGTTAGGGTTATGTTGAGGGCTAGGGTTAGAGATCCGGTTAGTGTTCCGATTGGACCTAGGGTTAGGGTTATGTTGAGGGCTAGGGTTAGAGAATCGGTTAGGGTTCCGATTGGACCTAGGGTTAGTGTTATGTTGAGGAAGAGGGGTAGAGATCCTGTTAGGGTATCGATTGGACCTAGGGTTAGGGTTATGTTCAGGGCTATGTTTAGATATCCGGTTAGGGTTCCGATTGGACCTAGGGTTAGGGTTACGTTGAGGGCTAGGTTTAGATATCCATGTAGGGTTCTGATTGGTCCTAGGGTTAGGGTTAAGTTGAGGGCTAGGTTTAGAGATCCGGTTACGGTTCCGATTGGACCCCGGGTTAGGGTTATGTATAGGGCGAGGGGCAGAGATCCGGTTAGAGTTCGGATTGGTCCTAGGGTTAGGGTTATGTTGAGGCCTAGGTTTAGAGATCCGGTTAGGGTTCCGATTGGACCTCGGGTTAGGGTTATTTTGAGGGCGAGGGTTCGGGATCCGGTTAGGGTTCCGATTGGACCTCGGGTTAGGGTTATGTTGAGGGTTAGGGGTAGAGATCCGGTTAGGGTTCGGATTGTTCCTAGGGTTAGGGTTATGTTGAGGGCTAGGGTTAGGGATCCGGTTAGGGTTCGGATTGGACCTAGGGTTAGGGTTATGTTGAGGGCTAGGTTTACAGACCCGGTTAGGGTTCCGATTGGGCCTAGGGTTAGGGTTATGTTGAGGGCTAGGGTTAGAGTTCCGTTTAGGGTTCCGATTGGACCTAGGGTTAGGGTTATGTTGAGGGCTATGGTTAGATATCCGTTTAGGGTTCCGATTGGTCCTAGGTTTAGGGTTATGTTGAGGGCTAGGGTTAGATATCCGGTTAGGGTTCCGATTGGACATAGGGTTAGGGTTATGTTGACGGCTAGGTTTAGAGATCTGGTTAGGGTTCCGAATGGACCTCGGGTTAGGGTTATGTTGAGGGCTAGGTTTAGAGATCCGGTTAGGTTCCGATTGGACCTCGGGTTAGGGTTATGTTGAGGGCGAGGGGTAGAGATTCGGTTAGGGTTCGGATTGGTCATAGGGTTAGGGTTATGTTGAGGGCTAGGGTTAGGGATCCGGTTAGTGTTCCGATTGGACCTAGGGTTATGGTTATGTTGAGGGCTAGGGTTAGAGTTCCGTTTAGGGTTCCGATTGGACCTAGGGTTAGGATTATGTTGAGGGCTAGGGTTAGATATCCGTTTAGGGTTCCGATTAGACCTAGGGTTAGGGTTATGTTGAGGGCTAGGGTTAGAGATCCATTTAGGGTTCCGATTGGACCTAGGGTTAGGGTTATGTTGAGGGCTAGGTATACAGATCCGGTTACGGTTCCGATTGGACCTAGGGTTAGGGTTATGTTGAGGGCGAGGGTTAGAGATCCGGTTAGGGTTCCGATTGGACCTAGGGTTAGGGTTATGTTGAAGGCTACGTATACAGATCCGGTTAGGGGTCCGATTGGACCTCGGGCTAGGGTTATGTTGAGGGCTAGGGTTAGAGATCCGGTTAGGGTTCCTATTGGACCTAGGGTTAGGGTTATGTTGAGGGCTAGGGTTATGGATCCGGTTAGGGTTCCGATTGGACCTAGGGTTATGGTTATGTTGAGGGCTAGGGTTAGAGTTCTGTTTAGGGTTCCGATTGGACCTAAGGTTAGGGTTATGTTGAGGGCTAGGGTTAGAGATCCGGTTAGGTTTCTGATTGGACCTAGGGTTAGGGTTATGTTGAGGGCTAGGTATACAGATCCGGTTAGGGTTCCGATTGGACCTAGGGTTAGGGTTATGTGGAGGGCAAGGGTTAGAGATCCGGTTAGGGTTCCGATTGGACCTAGGGTTAGGGTTATGTTGAGGGCTGGGTTTAGAGATCCGGTTAGGGTTCCGATTGGACCTAGGGTTAGTGTTATGTTGAGGAAGAGGGGTAGAGATCCTGTTAGGGTATCGATTGGACCTAGGGTTAGGGTTATGTTCAGGGCTATGTTTAGATATCCGGTTAGGGTTCCGATTGGACCTAGGGTTAGGAGTATGTTGAGGGCTAGGGTTAGAGATCCTGTTAGGGTTCCGATTGGACCTAGGGTTAGGGTTATGTTGAGGGCTAGGGATGGATATCCGGTTAGGGTTTCGATTGGACCTAGGGTTAGGGTTATGTTGAGGGCTAGGGTTAGAGTTCCGGTTAGGGTTCCGATTGGACCTAGGGTTAGGGTTATTTTGAGGGCTAGGTTTAGCGTTCCGGTTAGGGTTCCGATTGGACCTAGGGTTAGGGTTATGTTGAGGGCTAGGTATACAGATCCGGTTAGGGTTCCGAATGGACCTAGGGTTAGGGTTATGTTGAGGGCTAGGGTTAGAGATCCGGTTAGGGTTCCGATTGGACCTAGGGTTAGGGTTATGTTGCGGTCTATGTATACAGATCCGGTTAGGGTTCCGATTGGACCTAGGGTTAGGGTTATGTTGAGAGCTAGGGTTAGAGATCCGGTTAGGGTTCCGATTGGACCTAGGGTTAGGGTTATGTTGATGCCTAGGGATAGAGATCCTGTTAGGGTTCCGATTGGACTTAGGGTTAGGGTTATGTTGAGGGCTAGGGATAGATATCCGGTTAGGGTTCCGATTGGACCTTGGGTTAGGGTTATTTTGAGGGCTAGGGTTAGAGTTCCGGTTAGGGTTCCGACTGGACCTAGGGTTAGGGTTATGTTGAGGGCTAGGTTTACAGACCCGGTTAGGGTTCCGATTGGACGTTTGTTTAGGGTTATGTTGAGGGCGAGGGGTAGAGATCCTGTTAGGGTTCCAATTGGACCTAGGGTTAGGGTTATGTTGAGGGCTAGGGTTAGATATCCGGTTAGGGTTCCGATTGGACCTAGGGTTAGGGTTATGATGAGGGCTAGGGTTAGATATCCATTTAGGGTTCCGATTGGTCCTAGGGTTAGGGTTATGTTGAGGGCTAGGGTTAGAGATCCAGTTAGGGTTCCGATTGGACCTAGGGTTAGGGTTATGTTGAGGGCTAGGTTTAGAGATCCGGTTAGGGTTCAGATTGGACCTCGGGTTAGGGTTATGTTTAGGGCGAGGGTTAGAGATCCGGTTAGGGTTATTTGGTCCTAGGGTTAGGGTTATGTTGACGGCTAGGGTTAGGGATCCGGTTAGGGTTCCGATTAGACCTAGGGTTAGGGTTATGTTGAGGGCTAGGTATACAGACCCGGTTAGGGTTCCGATTGGATCTAGGGTTAGGGTTATGTTGAGGGCGAGGGGTAGAGTTCCTGGTAGGGTTCCTATTGGACCTAGGGTTAGGGTTATGTTGAGGGCTAGGGTTAGATATCCATTTGGTTTTCCAATTGGACCTAGGGTTAGGTTTATGTTGAGGGCTAGGGTTAGAGTTCCGTTTAGGGTTCCGATTGGGCCTAGGGTTAGGGTTATGTTGAGGGCTAGGGTTAGATATCCGGTTAGGGTTCCGATTGGACCTAGGGTTAGGGTTATATTGAGGGCTAGGGTTAGAGATCCGGTTAGGGTTCCGATTGGACGTAGGGTAAGGGTTATGTTGAGGGCTAGGGTTGGAGATCCGGTTAGGTTTCCGATTGGACCTAGGGTTAGGGTTATGTTGAGGGCTAGGTATACAGATCCGGTTAGCGTTCCGATTGGACCTAGGGTTAGGGTTATGTTGAGGGCTAGGGTTAGAGATCCGGTTAGGGTTCAGATTGGACCTAGGGTTAGGGTTATGTGGAGGGCAAGGGTTAGAGATCCGGTTAGGGTTCCGATTGGACCTAGGGTTAGGGTTACGTTGAGGGCTAGGTTTAGATATCCATGTAGGGTTCCGATTGGTCCTAGGGTTAGGGTTATGTTGAGGCCTAGGTTTAGAGATCCGGTTAGGGTTCCGATTGGACCTCGGGTTAGGGTTATGTTGAGGGCTAGGGTTAGGGATCCGGGTAGGGTTCCGATTGGACCTAGGGTTAGGGTTATGTTGAGGGCTAGGTTTACAGACCCGGTTAGGGTTCCAATTGGACCTAGGGTTAGGGTTATGTTGAGGGCTAAGGTTAGAGTTCCGTTTAGGGTTCCGATTGGACCTAGGGTTATGGTTATGTTGAGGGCTATGGTTAGATATCCGTTTAGGGTTCCGATTGGTCCTAGGGTTAGGGTTATGTTGAGGGCTAGGGTTAGATATCCGGTTAGGGTTCCGATTGGACCTAGGGTTAGGGTTATGTTGAGGGCTAGGTTTAGAGATCTGGTTAGGGTTCCGAATGGACCTCGGGTTAGGGTTATGTTGAGGGCTAGTTTTAGAGATCTGGTTAGGTTCCGATTGGACCTCGGGTTAGGGTTATGTTGAGAGCGAGGGGTAGAGATTCGGTTAGGGTTCGGATTGGTCATAGGATTAGGGTTATGTTGAGGGCTAGGGTTAGGGATCCGGTTAGGGTTCCGATTGGACCTAGGGTTATGGTTATGTTGAGGGCTAGGGTTAGAGTTCCGTTTAGGGTTCCGATTGGACCTAGGGTTAGGGTTATGTTGAGGGCTAGGGTTAGATATCCGTTTAGGGTTCCGATTGGACCTAGGGTTAGGGTTATGTTGAGGGCTAGGGTTAGAGATTCATTTAGGGTTCCGATTGGACCTAGGGTTAGGGTTAATTTGAGGGCTAGGTTTAGAGATCCGGTTAGGTTTCCGATTGGACCTAGGGTTAGGGTTATGTTGAGGGCTAGGGTTAGAGAATCGGTTAGGGTTCCGATTGGACCTAGGGTTAGGGTTATGTTGAGGGCTAGGTATACAGATCCGGTTACGGTTCCGATTGGACCTAGGGTTAGGGTTATGTTGAGGGCGAGGGTTAGAGATCCGGTTAGGGTTCCGATTGGACCTAGGGTTAGGGTTATGTTGAGGGCTAGGTATACAGATCCGGTTAGGGTTCCGATTGGACCTAGGGTTAGGGTTATGTTGAGGGCTAGGGTTAGAGATCCGGTTAGGGTTCCGATTGGACCTAGGGTTAGGGTTATGTGGAGGGCAAGGGTTAGAGATCCGGTTAGGGTTCCGATTGGACCTAGGGTTAGGGTTATGTTGAGGGCTGGGGTTAGAGATCCGGTTAGGGATCCGATTGGACCAAGGGTAGGGTTATGTTGAGGAAGAGGGGTAGAGATCCTGTTAGGGTACCGATTGGACCTAGGGTTAGGGTTATGTTGAGGCTTAGGTTTAGAGATCCGGTTAGGGTTCCGATTGGACCTCGGGTTAGGGTTATTTTGAGGGCGAGGGTTCGGGATCCGGTTAGGGTTCCGATTAGACCTCGGGTTAGGGTTATGTTGAGGGTGAGGGGTAGAGATCCGGTTAGGGTTCGGATTGTTCCTAGGGTTAGGGTTATATTGAGGGCTAGGGTTAGGGATCCGGTTAGGGTTCGGATTGGACCTAGGGTTAGGGTTATGTTGAGGGCTAGGTTTACAGACCCGGTTAGGGTTCCGATTGGACCTAGGGTTAGGGTTATGTTGAGGGCTAGGGTTAGAGTTCCGTTTAGGGTTCCGATTGGACCTAGGGTTAGGGTTATGTTGAGGGCTATGGTTAGATATCCGTTTAGGGTTCCGATTGGTCCTAGGGTTAGGGTTATGTTGAGGGCTAGGGTTAGATATCCGGTTAGGGTTCCGATTGGACCTAGGGTTAGGGTTATGTTGACGGCTAGGTTTAGAGATCCGGTTAGGGTTTCGAATGGACCTCGGGTTAGGGTTATGTTGAGGGCTAGGTTTAGAGATCCGGTTAGGTTCCGATTGGACCTCGGGTTAGGGTTATGTTGAGGGCGAGGGGTAGAGATTCGGTTAGGGTTCGGATTGGTCATAGTGTTAGGGTTATGTTGAGGGCTAGGGTAAGGGATCCGGTTAGGGTTCCGATTGGACCTACGGTTATGGTTATGTTGACGGCTAGGGTTAGAGTTCCGTTTAGGGTTCCGATTGGACCTAGGGTTAGGGTTATGTTGAGGGCTAGGGTTAGATATCCGTTTAGGGTTCCGATTGGACCTAGGGTTAGGGTTATGTTGAGGGCTAGGGTTAGAGATCCATTTAGGGTTCCGATTGGACCTAATGTTAGGGTTAATTTGAGGGCTAGGTTTAGAGATCCGGTTAGGTTTCGAATTGGACCTAGGGTTAGGGTTATGTTGAGGGCTAGGGTTAGAGAATCGGTTAGGGTTCCGATTGGACCTAGGGTTAGGGTTATGTTGAGGGCTAGGTATACAGATCCGGTTACGGTTCCGATTGGACTTAGGGTTAGGGTTATGTTGAGGGCGAGGGTTAGAGATCCGGTTAGGGTTCCGATTGGACCTAGGGTTAGGGTTATGTTGAAGGCTACGTATACAGATCCGGTTAGGGGTCCGATTGGACCTCGGGCTAGGGTTATGTTGAGGGCTAGGGTTAGAGATCCGGTTAGGGTTCCTATTGGACCTAGGGTTAGGGTTATGTTGAGGGCTAGGGTTATGGATCCGGTTAGGGTTCCGATTGGACCTAGGGTTATGGTTATGTTGAGGGCTAGGGTTAGAGTTCTGTTTAGGGTTCCGATTGGACCTAAGGTTAGGGTTATGTTGAGGGCTAGGGTTAGAGATCCGGTTAGGTTTCTGATTGGACCTAGGGTTAGGGTTATGTTGAGGGCTAGGTATACAGATCCGGTTAGGGTTCCGATTGGACCGAGGGTTAGGGTTATGTGGAGGGCAAGGGTTAGAGATCCGGTTAGGGTTCCGATTGGACCTAGGGTTACGGTTATGTTGAGGGCTGGGGTTAGAGATCCGGTTAGGGTTCCGATTGGACCTAGGGTTAGTGTTATGTTGAGGAAGAGGGGTAGAGATCCTGTTAGGGTATCGATTGGACCTAGGGTTAGGGTTATGTTCAGGGCTATGTTTAGATATCCGGTTAGGGTTCCGATTGGACCTAGGGTTAGGGTTACGTTGAGGGCTAGGTTTAGATATCCATGTAGGGTTCCGATTGGTCCTAGGGTTAGGGTTAAGTTGAGGGCTAGGTTTAGAGATCCGGTTAGGGTTCCGATTGGACCCCGGGTTAGGGTTATGTATAGGGCGAGGGGCAGAGATCCGGTTAGAGTTCGGATTGGTCCTAGGGTTACGGTTATGTTGAGGCCTAGGGTTAGGGATCCGGTTAGGGTTCCGATTGGACCTAGGGTTAGGATTATGTTGACGGCTAGGTATACAGACCCGGTTAGGGTTCCGATGGGACCTAGGGTTAGGGTTATGTTGAGGGCTAGGTTTACAGACCCGGTTAGGGTTCCGATTGGACCTAGGGTTAGGGTTATGTTGAGGGCTAGGGTTAGAGTTCCGTTTAGGGTTCCGATTGGACCTAGGGTTAGGGTTATGTTGAGGGCTATGGTTAGATATCCGTTTAGGGTTCCGATTGGTCCTAGGGTTAGGGTTATGTTGAGGGCTAGGGTTAGATATCCGGTTAGGGTTCCGATTGCACCTAGGGTTAGGGTTATGTTGACGGCTAGGTTTAGAGATCCGGTTAGGGTTTCGAATGGACCTTGGGTTAGGGTTATGTTGAGGGCTAGGTTTAGAGATCCGGTTAGGTTCCGATTGGACCTTGGGTTAGGGTTATGTTGAGGGCGAGGGGTAGAGATTCGGTTAGGGTTCGGATTGGTAATAGGGTTAGGGTTATGTTGACGGCTAGGGTTAGGGATCCGGTTAGGGTTCCAATTGGACCTAGGGTTATGGTTATGTTGAGGGCTAGGGTTACAGTTCCGTTTAGGGTTCCGATTGGACCTAGGGTTAGGGTTATGTTGAGGGCTAGGGTTAGATAACCGTTTAGGGTTCCGATTGGACCTAGGGTTAGGGTTATGTTGAGGGCTAGGGTTAGATAACCGTTTAGGGTTCCGATTGGACCTAGGATTAGGGTTATGTTGAGGGCTAGTGTTAGAGATCCATTTAGGGTTCCGATTGAACCTAGGGTTAGGGTTATGTTGAGGGCTAGGGTTAGAGAATCGGTTAGGGTTCCGATTGGACCTAGGGTTAGGGTTATGTTGAGGGCTAGGTATACAGATCCGGTTACGGTTCCGATTGGACCTAGGGTTAGGGTTATGTTGAGGGCGAGGGTTAGAGATCCGGTTAGGGTTCCGATTGGACCTAGGGTTAGGGTTATGTTGAGGGCTAGGGTTAGAGATCCGGTTAGGTTTCCGATTGGACCAAGTGTTAGGGTTACGTTGAGGGCTAGGGTTAGAGATCCGGTTAGTGTTCCGATTGGACCTAGGGTTAGGGTTATGTTGAGGGCTAGGGTTAGAGAATCGGTTAGGGTTCCGATTGGACCTAGGGGTAGGGTTATGTTGAGGGCTAGGTATACAGATCCGGTTACGGTTCCGATTGGGCCTAGGGTTAGGGTTATGTTGAGGGCGAGGGTTAGAGATCCGGTTAGGGTTCCGATTGGACCTAGGGTTAGGGTTATGTTGAGGGCTAGGGTTAGAGATCCGGTTAGGTTTCCGATTGGACCAAGTGTTAGGGTTATGTTGAGGGCTAGGGTTAGAGATCCGGTTAGAGTTCCGATTGGACCTAGGCTTAGGGTTATGTTGAGGGCTAGGGTTAGAGAATCGGTTAGGGTTCCGATTGGACCTAGGGGTAGGGTTATGTTGAGGGCTAGGTATACAGATCCGGTTACGGTTCCGATTGGACCTAGGGTTAGGGTTATGTTGAGGGCGAGGGTTAGAGATCCGGTTAGGTTTCCGATTGGACCAAGTGTTAGGGTTATGTTGAGGGCTAGGGTTAGAGATCCGGTTAGTGTTCCGATTGGACCTAGGGTTAGGGTTATGTTGAGGGCTAGGGTTAGAGAATCGGTTAGGGTTCCGATTGGACCTAGGGTTAGTGTTATGTTGAGGAAGAGGGGTAGAGATCCTGTTAGGGTATCGATTGGACCTAGGGTTAGGGTTATGTTCAGGGCTATGTTTAGATATCCGGTTAGGGTTCCGATTGGACCTAGGGTTAGGGTTACGTTGAGGGCTAGGTTTAGATATCCATGTAGGGTTCTGATTGGTCCTAGGGTTAGGGTTAAGTTGAGGGCTAGGTTTAGAGATCCGGTTACGGTTCCGATTGGACCCCGGGTTAGGGTTATGTATAGGGCGAGGGGCAGAGATCCGGTTAGAGTTCGGATTGGTCCTAGGGATAGGGTTATGTTGAGGCCTAGGGTTAGGGATCCGGTTAGGGTTCCGATTGGACCTAGGGTTAGGATTATGTTGACGGCTAGGTATACAGACCCGGTTAGGGTTCCGATGGGACCTAGGGTTAGGGTTATGTTGAGGGCTAGGTTTACAGACCCGGTTAGGGTTCCGATTGGACCTAGGGTTAGGGTTATGTTGACGGCTAGGGTTAGAGTTCCGTTTAGGGTTCTGATTGGACCTAGGGTTAGGGTTATGTTGAGGGCTATGGTTAGATATCCGTTTAGGGTTCCGATTGGTCCTAGGGTTAGGGTTATGTTGAGGGCTAGGGTTAGATATCCGGTTAGGGTTCCGATTGGACCTAGGGTTAGGGTTATGTTGAGGACTAGGTTTAGAGATCCGGTTAGGGTTCCGAATGGACCTCGGATTAGGGTTATGTTGAGGGCTAGGTTTAGAGATCCGGTAGGGTTCCGATTGGACCTCGGGTTAGGGTTATGTTGAGGGCGAGGGGTAGAGATTCGGTTAGGGTTCGGATTGGTCATAGGGTTAGGGTTATGTTGAGGGCTAGGGTTAGGGATCCGGTTAGGGTTCCGATTGGACCTAGGGTTATGGTTATGTTGAGGGCTAGGGTTAGAGTTCCGTTTATTGTTCCGATTGGACCTACGGTTAGGGTTATGTTGAGGGCTAGGGTTAGATATCCGTTTAGGGTTCCGATTGGACCTAGGATTAGGGTTATGTTGAGGGCTAGGGTTAGAGATCCATTTAAGGTTCCGATTGGACCTAGGGTTAGGGTTATGTTGAGGGCTAGGGTTAGAGAATCGGTTAGGGTTCCGATTGGACCTAGGGTTAGGGTTATGTTGAGGGCTAGGTATACAGATCCGGTTACGGTTCCGATTGGACCTAGGGTTAGGGTTATGTTGAGGGCGAGGGTTAGAGATCCGGTTAGGGTTCCGATTGGACCTAGGGTTAGGGTTATGTTGAGGGCTAGGGTTAGAGATCCGGTTAGGTTTCCGATTGGACCAAGTGTTAGGGTTATGTTGAGGGCTAGGGTTAGAGATCCGGTTAGTGTTCCGATTGGACCTTGGGTTAGGGTTATGTTGAGGGCTAGGGTTAGAGAATCGGTTAGGTTTCCGATTGGACCAAGTGTTAATGTTATGTTGAGGGCTAGGGTTAGAGATCCGGTTAGTGTTCCGATTGGACCTAGGGTTAGGGTTATGTTGAGGGCTAGGGTTAGAGAATCGGTTAGGGTTCCGATTGGACCTCGGGCTAGGGTTATGTTGAGGGCTAGGGTTAGAGATCCGGTTAGGGTTCCTATTGGACCTAGGGTTAGGGTTATGTTGAGGGCTAGGGTTATGGATCTGGTTAGGGTTCCGATTGGACCTAGGGTTATGGTTATGTTGAGGGCTAGGGTTAGAGTTCCGTTTAGGGTTCCGATTGGACCTAAGGTTAGGGTTATGTTGAGGGCTAGGGTTAGAGATCCGGTTAGGTTTCTGATTGGACCTAGGGTTAGGGTTATGTTGAGGGCTAGGTATACAGATCCGGTTAGGGTTCCGATTGGACCTAGGGTTAGGGTTATGTGGAGGGCAAGGGTTAGAGATCAGGTTAGGGTTCCGATTGGACCTAGGGTTTGGGTTATGTTGAGGGCTAGGGTTAGAGTTCCGGTTAGGGTTCCGACTGGACCTAGGGTTAGGGTTATGTTGAGGGCTAGGTTTAGAGATCCGGTTAGGGATCCGATTGGACCTCGGGTTAGGGTTTTTTTGAGGATGAGGGGTAGAGATCCGGTTAGGGTTCGGATTGGTCCTAGGGTTAGGGTTATGTTGAGGGTTAGGGTTAGGGATCCGGTTAGGGTTCCGATTGGACCTAGGGTTAGGGTTATGTTGAGGGCTAGGTATACAGACCCGGTTAGGGTTCCGATTGGACCTAGGGTTAGGGTTATGTTGAGGGCTAGGGTTAGAGATCCGGTTAGGGTCCCGATTGGACCTAGGGTTAGGGTTATGTTGAGGGCGAGGGTTAGAGATCCGGATAGGGTTCCGATTGGACCTAGGGTTAGGGTTATGTTGAGGGGAAGGGTTAGATATCCATTTAGGGTTCCGATTGGTCCTAGGGTTAGGGTTATGTTCAGGGCTAGGGTTAGAGATCCGGTTAGGGTTCCGATTGGACCTAGGGTTAGGGTTATGATGAGGGCTAGGTTTAGATATCCGTTTAGGGTTCCGACTGGACCTAGGGTTAGGGTTATGTTGAGACCTAGGGTTATTTATCCGGTTAGGGTTCCGATTGGACCTAGGGTTATGGTTATGTTGAGGGCTAGGGTTAGAGTTCCGTTTAGGGTTCCGATTGGACCTAGGGTTAGGGTTATGTTGAGGGCTAGGGTTAGAGGTCCGGTTAGGTTTCCGATTGGACCTAGGGTTAGGGTTATGTTGAGGGCTAGGTATACAGATCCGGTTAGGGTTCCGAGTGGACCTAGGGTTAGGGTTATTTTGAGGGCTAGGGTTAGAGATCCGGTTAGGGTTCCGATTGGACCTAGGGTTAGGGTTATGTGGAGGGCAAGGGTTAGAGATCCGGTTAGGGTTCCTATTGGACCTAGGGTTAGGGTTATGTTGAGGGCTGGGGTTAGAGATCCGGTTAGGGTTCCGATTGGACCTAGGGATAGGGTTATGTTGAGGAAGAGGGGTAGAGATCCTGTTAGGGTACCGATTGGACCTAGGGTTAGGGTTATGTTGAGGGCTATGTTTAGATATGGGGTTAGGGTTCCGATTGGACCTAGGGTTAGGGTTACGTTGAGGGCTAGGTTTAGATATCCATGTAGGGTTCCGATTGGTCCTAGGGTTAGGGTTAAGTTGAGGGCTAGGTTTTGAGATCCGGTAAGGGTTCCGTTTGGACCTCGGGTTAGGGTTATGTATAGGGCGAGGGGCAGAGATCTGGTTAGACTTCGGATTGGTCCTAGGGTTAGGGTTATGTTGAGGCCTAGGGTTCGGGATTCGGTTAGGGTTCCGATTGGACCTAGGGTTAGGGTTATGTTGACGGCTAGGTATACAGACCCGGTTAGAGTTCCGATTGGACCTAGGGTTAGGGTTATGTTGAGGGCTAGGGTTAGAGATCCGGTAAGGTTTACGATTGGTCCCACGGTTAGCGTAGTGTTGAGGGCTAGGGTTAGAGATCCGGTTAGGGTTCCGATTGGACCTAGGGTTAGGGTTATGTTGAGGGCTAGGGTTAGAGGTCCGGTTAGGTTTCCGATTGGACCTAGGGTTAGGGTTATGTTGAGGGCTAGGTATACAGATCCGGTTAGGGTTCCGATTGGACCTAGGGTTAGGGTTATTTTAAGGGCTAGGGTTAGAGATCCGGTTAGGGTTCAGATTGGACCTAGGGTTAGGGTTATGTGGAGGGCAAGGGTTAGAGATCCGGTTAGGGTTCCTATTGGACCTAGGGTTAGGGTTATGTTGAGGGCTGGGGTTAGAGATCCGGTTAGGGTTCCGATTGGACCTAGGGATAGGGTTATGTTGAGGAAGAGGGGTAGAGATCCTGTTAGGGTACCGATTGGACCTAGGGTTAGGGTTATGTTGAGGGCTATGTTTAGATATGGGGTTAGGGTTCCGATTGGACCTAGGGTTAGGGTTACGTTGAGGGCTAGGTTTAGATATCCATGTAGGGTTCCGATTGGTCCTAGGGTTAGGGTTAAGTTGAGGGCTAGGTTTTGAGATCCGGTAAGGGTTCCGTTTGGACCTCGGGTTAGGGTTATGTATAGGGCGAGGGGCAGAGATCTGGTTAGAGTTCGGATTGGTCCTAGGGTTAGGGTTATGTTGAGGCCTAGGGTTCGGGATTCGGTTAGGGTTCCGATTGGACCTAGGGTTAGGGTTATGTTGACGGCTAGGTATACAGACCCGGTTAGAGTTCCGATTGGACCTAGGGTTAGGGTTATGTTGAGGGCTAGGGTTAGAGATCCGGTAAGGTTTACGATTGGTCCCACGGTTAGCGTAGTGTTGAGGGCTAGGGTTAGAGATCCGGTTAGGGTTCCGATTGGACCTAGGGTTAGGGTTATGTTGAGGGCTAGGGTTAGAGATCCGGTAAGGGTTACGGTTGGACCCAGGGTTAGCGTTGTGTTGAGGGCTAGGGTTAGAGATCCGGTTAGGGTTCCGATTGGACCTAGAGTTAGGGTTATATTGAGGGCTAGGGTTAGAGATCAGGTTAGGGTTCCGATTGGACCTAGGGTTAGGGTTATGTTGAGGTTTAGGGTTAGAGATCCGGTTAGGGTTCCGATTGGACGTAGGGTTAGGGTTCTGTTGAGGGCTAGGGTTAGAGATCCGGTTAGGTTTCCGATTGGACCTACGGTTAGGGTTATGTTGAGGGCTAGGTATACAGATCCGGTTAGGGTTCCGATTGGACCTAGGGTTAGGGTTAGGTTAAGGACTAGGGTTAGAGATCCGGTTAGGGTTCCGATTGGACCTAGGGTTAGGGTTATGTTGAGGGCTAGGGTTAGAGATCCGGTTAGGGTTCCGATTGGACCTAGGTTTAGGGTTATGTTGAGGAAGAGGGGTAGAGATCCTGTTAGGGTTCCGATTGGTGGTAGGGTTAGGGTTATGTTGATGGCTAGTGTTAGAGATCCGGTTAGGGTTCCGATTGGACCTAGGGTTATGGTTATGTTGAGGGCTAGGGTTAGAGTTCCGTTTAGGGTTCCGATTGAACCTAGGGTTAGGGTTATGATGAGGGCTAGGGTTAGATATCCGTTTAGGGTTCAGATTGGACCTAGGGTTATTGTTATGTTGAGGGCTAGGTATACAGATCCGGTTAGGGTTCCGATTGGACCTCGGGCTAGGGTTATGTTGAGGGCTAGGGTTAGAGATCCGGTTAAGGTTCCTATTGGACCTAGGGTTAGGGTTATGTTGAGGGCTACGGTTATGGATCCGGTTAGGGTTCCGATTGGACCTAGGGTTAGGGTTATGTTGAGGGCGAGGGTTAGAGTTCCGTTTAGGGTTCCGATTGGACCTAGGGTTAGGGTTATGTTGAGGGCTAGGGTTAGATATCCGTTTAGGGTTCCGATTGGACCTAGGGTTAGGGTTATGTTGAGGGCTAGGGTTAGAGATCCGGCTAGGGTTCCGATTGGACCTAGGGTTAGGGTTATGTTGAGGGCTAGGGTTAGAGATCCGGTTAGGGTTCCGATTGGACCTAGGGTTAGGGTTATGTTGAGGGCTAGGGTTAGAGATCCGGTTAGGGTTCCGGTTGGATGTAGGGTTAGGGTTATGTTGAGGGCTAGGGTTAGAGATCCGGTTAGGGTTCCGATTGGACCTAGGTTTAGGGTTATGTTGAGGAAGAGGGGTAGAGATCCTGTTAGGGTTCCGATTGGACGTAGGGTTAGGATTATGTTGAGGGCTAGGTTTAGAGATCCGGTTAGGGTTCCGAATGGACCTCGGGTTAGGGTTATGATGAGGGCTAGGTTTAGAGATCCGGTTAGGGTTCCGATTGGACCTCGGGTTAGGGTTATGTTGAGGGCGAGGGGTAGAGATCCGGTTAGGGTTCGGATTGGTCATAGGGTTAGGGTTATGTTGAGGGCTAGGGTTACGGATCCGGTTAGGGTTCCGATTGGACCTAGTGTTATGGTTATGTTGAGGGCTAGGGTTAGAGTTCCGTTTAGGGTTCCGATTGGACCTAGGGTTAGGGTTATGTTGAGGGCTAGGGTTAGATTTCCGTTTAGGGTTCCGATTGGACCTAGGGTTAGGGTTATGTTGAGGGCTAGGTATACAGATCCGGTTAGGGTTCCGATTGGACGTCGGGCTAGGGTTATGTTGAGGGCTATGGTTAGAGATCCGGTTAAGGTTCCTATTGGACCTAGGGTTAGGGTTATGTTGAGGGCTAGGGTTATGGATCCGGTTAGGGTTCCGATTGGACCTAGGGTTAGGGTTATGTTGAGGGCTAGGGTTAGAGTTCCGTTTAGGGTTCCGATTGCACCTAGGGTTAGGGTTATGTTGAGGGCTAGGGTTAGATATCCGTTTAGGGTTCCGATTGGACCTAGGGTTAGGGTTATGTTGAGGGCTAGTGTTAGAGATCCCGTGAGGTTTCCGATTGGACCTAGGGTTAGGGTTATGTTGAGGGCTAGGTATACAGATCCGGTTAGGGTTCCGATTGGATCTAGGGTTAGGGTTATGTTGAGGGCTAGGGTTAGAGATCCGGTTAGGGTTCCGATTGGACCTAGGGTTAGGGTTATGTTGAGGGCTAGGGTTAGAGAACCGGTTAGGTTTCCGATTGGACCTAGGGTTAGGGTTATGTTGAGGTCTATGTATACAGATTCGGTTAGGGTTCCGATTGGACCTAGGGTTAGGGTTATGTTGAGGGCTAGGGTTAGAGATCCGGTTAGGGTCCCGATTGGGCCTAGGGTTATGGTTATGTTGAGGGCTAGGGTTAGAGATCCGGTTAGGGTTCCGATTGGACTTAGGGTTAGGGTAATTTTGAGGGCTAGGGATAGATATCCGGTTAGGGTTCCGATTGGACCTTGGGTTAGGGTTATTTTGAGGGCTAGGGTTAGAGTTCCGGTTAGGGTTCCGACTGGACCTAGGGTTAGGGTTATGTTGAGGGCTAGTTTTAGAGATCCTGTTAGGGTTCCGATTGGACCTCGGGTTAGGGTTATGTTGAGGGCGAGGGGTAGAGATCCGGTTAGGGTTCGGATTGGTCCTAGGGTTAGGGTTATGTTGAGGGTTAGGGTTAGGGACCCGGTTAGGGTTCTGATTGGACCTAGGCTTAGGGTTATGTTGAGGGCTAGGTATACAGACCCGGTTAGGGTTCCGATTGGACCTAGGGTTAGGGTTATGTTGAGGGCTAGGGTTAGAGATCCGGTTAGGATTCCGATTGGACCTAGGGTTAGGGTTATGTTCAGGGCGAGGTTTAGAGATCGTGTTAGGGTTCCGATTGCACCTAGGGTTAGGGTTATGTTGAGGGCTAGGGTTAGAGATCCGGTTAGGTTTCCGATTGGACCTAGGGTTAGGGTTACGTTGAGGGGAAGGGTTAGATATCCATTTAGAGTTCCGATTGCTCCTAGGGTTAGGGTTATGTTGAGGGCTAGGGTTAGAGATCCGGTTAGGGTTCCGATTGGACCTAGGGTTAGGGTTATGTTGAGGGCTAGGTTTAGAGATCCGGTTAGGGTTCCGATTGGACCTAGGGTTATGGTTATGTTGAGGGCTAGGGTTAGAGTTCCGTTTAGGGTTCCGATTAGACCTAGGGTTAGGGTTATGTTGAGGGCTAGGTTTAGATATCCATGTAGGGTTCCGATTGGTCCTAGGGTTAGGGTTAAGTTGAGGGCTAGGTTTTGAGATCCGGTAAGGGTTCCGTTTGGACCTCGGGTTAGGGTTATGTATAGGGCGAGGGGCAGAGATCTGGTTAGAGTTCGGATTGGTCCTAGGGTTAGGGTTATGTTGAGGCCTAGGGTTCGGGATTCGGTTAGGGTTCCGATTGGACCTAGGGTTAGGGTTATGTTGACGGCTAGGTATACAGACCCGGTTAGAGTTCCGATTGGACCTAGGGTTAGGGTTATGTTGAGGGCTAGGGTTAGAGATCCGGTAAGGTTTACGATTGGTCCCACGGTTAGCGTAGTGTTGAGGGCTAGGGTTAGAGATCCGGTTAGGGTTCCGATTGGACCTAGGGTTAGGGTTATGTTGAGGGCTAGGGTTAGAGATCCGGTAAGGGTTACGGTTGGACCCAGGGTTAGCGTTGTGTTGAGGGCTAGGGTTAGAGATCCGGTTAGGGTTCCGATTGGACCTAGAGTTAGGGTTATATTGAGGGCTAGGGTTAGAGATCAGGTTAGGGTTCCGATTGGACCTAGGGTTAGGGTTATGTTGAGGGTTAGGGTTAGAGATCCGGTTAGGGTTCCGATTGGACGTAGGGTTAGGGTTCTGTTGAGTGCTAGGGTTAGAGATCCGGTTAGGTTTCCGATTGGACCTACGGTTAGTGTTATGTTGAGGGCTAGGTATACAGATCCGGTTAGGGTTCCGATTGGACCTAGGGTTAGGGTTAGGTTGAGGACTAGGGTTAGAGATCCGGTTAGGGTTCCGATTGGACCTAGGGTTAGGGTTATGTTGAGGGCTAGGGTTAGAGATCCGGTTAGGGTTCCGATTGGACCTAGGTTTAGGGTTATGTTGAGGAAGAGGGGTAGAGATCCTGTTAGGGTTCCGATTGGTCGTAGGGTTAGGGTTATGTTGATGGCTAGGGTTAGAGATCCGGTTAGGGTTCCGATTGGACCTAGGGTTATGGTTATGTTGAGGGCTAGGGTTAGAGTTCCGTTTAGGGTTCCGATTGAACCTAGGGTTAGGGTTATGATGAGGGCTAGGGTTAGATATCCGTTTAGGGTTCAGATTGGACCTAGGGTTATTGTTATGTTGAGGGCTAGGTATACAGATCCGGTTAGGGTTCCGATTGGACCTCGGGCTAGGGTTATGTTGAGGGCTAGGGTTAGAGATCCGGTTAAGGTTCCTATTGGACCTAGGGTTAGGGTTATGTTGACGGCTACGGTTATGGATCCGGTTAGGGTTCCGATTGGACCTAGGGTTAGGGTTATGTTGAGGGCGAGGGTTAGAGTTCCGTTTAGGGTTCCGATTGGACCTAGGGTTAGGGTTATGTTGAGGGCTAGGGTTAGATATCCGTTTAGGGTTCCGATTGGACCTAGGGTTAGGGTTATGTTGAGGGCTAGGGTTAGAGATCCGGCTAGGGTTCCGATTGGACCTAGGGTTAGGGTTATGTTGAGGGCTAGGGTTAGAGATCCGGTTAGGGTTCCGATTGGACCTAGGGTTAGGGTTATGTTGAGGGCTAGGGTTAGAGATCCGGTTAGGGTTCCGGTTGGATGTAGGGTTAGGGTTATGTTGAGGGCTAGGGTTAGAGATCCGGTTAGGGTTCCGATTGGACCTAGGTTTAGGGTTATGTTGAGGAAGAGGGGTAGAGATCCTGTTAGGGTTCCGATTGGACGTAGGGTTAGGATTATGTTGAGGGCTAGGTTTAGAGATCCGGTTAGGGTTCCGAATGGACCTCGGGTTAGGGTTATGATGAGGGCTAGGTTTAGAGATCCGGTTAGGGTTCCGATTGGACCTCGGGTTAGGGTTATGTTGAGGGCGAGGGGTAGAGATCCGGTTAGGGTTCGGATTGGTCATAGGGTTAGGGTTATGTTGAGGGCTAGGGTTACGGATCCGGTTAGGGTTCCGATTGGACCTAGTGTTATGGTTATGTTGAGGGCTAGGGTTAGAGTTCCGTTTAGGGTTCCGATTGGACCTAGGGTTAGGGTTATGTTGAGGGCTAGGGTTAGATTTCCGTTTAGGGTTCCGATTGGACCTAGGGTTAGGGTTATGTTGAGGGCTAGGTATACAGATCCGGTTAGGGTTCCGATTGGACGTCGGGCTAGGGTTATGTTGAGGGCGATGGTTAGAGATCCGGTTAAGGTTCCTATTGGACCTAGGGTTAGGGTTATGTTGAGGGCTAGGGTTATGGATCCGGTTAGGGTTCCGATTGGACCTAGGGTTAGGGTTATGTTGAGGGCTAGGGTTAGAGTTCCGTTTAGGGTTCCGATTGCACCTAGGGTTAGGGTTATGTTGAGGGCTAGGGTTAGATATCCGTTTAGGGTTCCGATTGGACCTAGGGTTAGGGTTATGTTGAGGGCTAGTGTTAGAGATCCCGTGAGGTTTCCTATTGACCCTAGGGTTAGGGTTATGTTGAGGGCTAGGTATACAGATCCGGTTAGGGTTCCGATTGGATCTAGGGTTAGGGTTATGTTGAGGGCTAGGGTTAGAGATCCGGTTAGGGTTCCGATTGGACCTAGGGTTAGGGTTATGTTGAGGGCTAGGGTTAGAGAACCGGTTAGGTTTCCGATTGGACCTAGGGTTAGGGTTATGTTGAGGTCTATGTATACAGATTCGGTTAGGGTTCCGATTGGACCTAGGGTTAGGGTTATGTTGAGGGCTAGGGTTAGAGATCCGGTTAGGGTCCCGATTGGGCCTAGGGTTATGGTTATGTTGAGGGCTAGGGTTAGAGATCCGGTTAGGGTTCCGATTGGACTTAGGGTTAGGGTAATTTTGAGGGCTAGGGATAGATATCCGGTTAGGGTTCCGATTGGACCTTGGGTTAGGGTTATTTTGAGGGCTAGGGTTAGAGTTCCGGTTAGGGTTCCGACTGGAACTAGGGTTAGGGTTATGTTGAGGGCTAGTTTTAGAGATCCTGTTAGGGTTCCGATTGGACCTCGGGTTAGGGTTATGTTGAGGGCGAGGGGTAGAGATCCGGTTAGGGTTCGGATTGGTCCTAGGGTTAGGGTTATGTTGAGGGTTAGGGTTAGGGACCCGGTTAGGGTTCTGATTGGACCTAGGCTTAGGGTTATGTTGAGGGCTAGGTATACAGACCCGGTTAGGGTTCCGATTGGACCTAGGGTTAGGGTTATGTTGAGGGCTAGGGTTAGAGATCCGGTTAGGATTCCGATTGGACCTAGGGTTAGGGTTATGTTGAGGGCGAGGTTTAGAGATCGTGTTAGGGTTCCGATTGCACCTAGGGTTAGGGTTATGTTGAGGGCTAGGGTTAGAGATCCGGTTAGGTTTCCGATTGGACCTAGGGTTAGGGTTACGTTGAGGGGAAGGGTTAGATATCCATTTAGAGTTCCGATTGCTCCTAGGGTTAGGGTTATGTTGAGGGCTAGGGTTAGAGATCCGGTTAGGGTTCCGATTGGACCTAGGGTTAGGGTTATGTTGAGGGCTAGGTTTAGAGATCCGGTTAGGGTTCCGATTGGACCTAGGGTTAGGGTTATGTTGAGCCTAGGTTTACAGACCCGATTAGGGTTCCGATTGGACCTAGGGTTAGGGTTATGTTGAGGGCTAGGGTTAGAGTTCCGTTTACGGTTCCGATTGGACCTAGGGTTAGGGTTATGTTGAGGGCTAGGGTTAGATATCCGTTAAGGGTTCCGATTCGTCCTAGGGTTAGGGTTATGTTGAGGGCTCGGGTTAGAGATCCGGTTAGGGTTCCGATTGGACCTAGGGTTATGGTTATGTTGAGGGCTAGGGTTAGAGTTCCGTTTAGGGTTCCGATTGGACCTAGGGTTAGGGTTATGTTGAGGGCTAGGGTTAGAGAACCTGTTAGGTTTACGATTGGACCTAGGGTTAGGGTTATGTTGAGGTCTAGGTATACAGATCCGGTTAGGGTTCCGATTGGACCTAGGGTTAGGGTTATGTTGAGGGATAGGGATAGATATCCGGTTAGGGTTCCGATTGGACCTTGGGTTAGGGTTATTTTGAGGGCTAGGGTTAGAGTTCCGGTTAGGGTTCCGACTGGACATAGGGTTAGGGTTATGTTGAGGGCTAGGTTTAGAGATCCTTTTAGGGTTCCGATTGGACCTAAGGTTAGGTTTATGTTGAGGGCTAGGTTTAGAGGTCCGGTTAGGGTTCCGATTGGACCTCGGGTTAGGGTTATGTTGAGGGCTAGGTTTAGAGATCCGGTTAGGGTTCCGATTGGACCTCGGGTTAGGGTTATGTTGAGGGCGAGGGGTAGAGATCCGGTTAGGGTTCGGATTGGTCCTAGGGTTAGGGTTATGTTGAGGGCTAGGGTTAGGGATCCGGTTAGGGTTCCGATTGGACC
The DNA here is from genome assembly GCF_054644295.1 of Miniopterus natalensis. NCBI lineage: Eukaryota > Metazoa > Chordata > Mammalia > Chiroptera > Miniopteridae > Miniopterus > Miniopterus natalensis. Next base: position 85,160,696 of record NC_142089.1, read on the forward strand.
TAGGGTTAGGGTTATGTTGAGGGCTAGGGTTAGAGATCCGGTTAGGGTTCCGATTGGACCTACGGTTAGGGTTATGTTGAGGGCTAGGGTTAGAGTTCCGGTTAGGATTCCGATTGGACCTAGAGATAGGGTTATATTGAGGGATAGGGTTAGATTTCCGTTTAGGGTTCCGATTGGACCTAGGGTTAGGGTTAATTTGAGGGCTAGGTTTAGAGATCCGGTTAGGTTTCCGATTGGACCTAGGGTTAGGGTTATGTTGAGGGGAAGGATTAGATATCCATTTAGGTTTCCGATTGGTCCTAGGGTTAGGGTTATGTTGAGGGCTATGGTTAGAGTTCCGGTTAGGGTTCCGATTGGACCTAGGGATAGGGTTATGTTGAGGGATAGGGTTAGATTTCCATTTAGGGTTCCGATTGGACCTAGGGTTAGGGTTAATTTGAGGGCTAGGTTTAGAGATCCGGTTAGGGTTCCGATTGGTCCTAGGGTTAGGGTTATGTTGAGGGCTAGGGTTAGAGATCCGGTTAGGGTTCCGATTGGGCCTAGGGTTAGGGTTATGTTGAGGGCTAGGTTTAGAGGTCCGGTTAGGGTACCGAATGGACCTCGGGTTAGGGTTATGTTGAGGGCTAGGTTTAGAGATCCGGTTAGGGTTCCGATTGGACCTCGGGTTAGGGTTATGTTGAGGGCGAGGGGTAGAGATCCGGTTAGGGTTCGGATTGGTCATAGGGATAGGGTTATGTTGAGGGCTAGGGTTATGGATCCGGTTAGGGTTCCGATTGGACCTAGGGTTATGGTTATGTTGAGGGCTAGGGTTAGAGTTCCGTTAAGGGTTCCGATTGGACCTATGGTTAGGGTTATGTTGAGGGCTAGGGTTAGATATCCGTTTAGGGTATCGATTGGACCTAGGGTTAGGGTTATGTTGAGGGCTAGGGTTAGAGATCCGGTTAAGGTTCCGATTGGACCTAGTGTTAGGGTTATGTTGAGGGCTAGGGTTAGAGATCCGGTGAGGTTTCCGATTGGACCTAGGGTTAGGGTTATGTTGAGGGCTAGGTATACAGATCCGGTTAGGGTTCCGATTGGACCTAGGGTTTGGGTTATGTTGAGGGCTAGGGTTAGAGATCCGGTTAGGGTTCCGATTGGACCTAGGGTTACGGTTATGTTGAGGGCTAGGGTTAGAGAACCGGTTAGGTTTCCGATTGGATCTAGGGTTAGGGTTATGTTGAGGTCTATGTATACAGATTCGGTTAGGGTTCCGATTGAACCTAGGGTTAGGGTTATGTTGAGGGCTAGGGTTAGAGATCCGGTTAGGGTCCCGATTGGGCCTAGGGTTAGGGTTATGTTGAGGGCTAGGGTTAGAGATCCGGTTAGGGTTCCGATTGGACTTAGGGTTAGGGTTATTTTGAGGGCTAGGGATAGATATCCGGTTAGGGTTCCGATTGGACCTTGGGTTAGGGTTATTTTGAGGGCTAGGGTTAGAGTTCCGGTTAGGGTTCCGACTGGACCTAGGGTTAGGGTTATGTTGAGGGCTAGTTTTAGAGATCCTGTTAGGGTTCCGATTGGACCTCGGGTTAGGGTTATGTTGATGGCGAGGGGTAGAGATCCGGTTAGGGTTCCGATTGGACCTAGGGTTAGGGTTACGTTGAGGGGAAGGGTTAGATATCCATTTAGCGTTCCGTTTGGTCCTAGGGTTAGGGTTATGTTGAGGGCTAGGGTTAGAGATCCGGTTAGGGTTCCGATTGGACCTAGGGTTAGGGTTATGTTGAGGGCTAGGTTTAGAGATCCGGTTAGGGTTCCGATTGGACCTCGGGTTAGGATTATGTTGAGGGCGAGGGGTAGAGATCTGGTTAGGGTTCGGATTGGTCCTAGGGTTAGGGTTATGTTGAGGGCTAGGGTTAGGGATCCGGTTAGGTTTCCGATTGGACCTAGAGTTAGGGTTATATTGAGGGCTAGGTTTACAGACCCGGTTAGGGTTCCGATTGGACCTAGGGTTTGGGCTATGTTGCGGGCTAGGTTTAGAGTTCCGTTTAGGGTTCCGGTTGGACCTAGTGTTAGGGTTATGTTGAGGGCTAGGGTTAGAGATCCGGTTAGGGTTCCGATTGGACCTAGGGTTAAGGTTATGTTGAGGGCTAGGTTTAGAGAATCGGTTAGGGTTCCGATTGGACCTAGGGTTAGGGTTATGTTGAGGGCTAGGTATACAGATCCGGTTAGGGTTCCGATTGGACCTAGGGTTAGGGTTATGTTGAGGGCTAGGTATACAGATCCGGTTAGGGTTCCGATTGGACCTCGGGTTAGGGTTATGTTGAGGGCTAGGTATACAGATCCGGTTAGGGTTCCGATTGGACCTAGGGTTAGGGTTATGTTGAGGGCTAGGGTTAGAGTTCCGTTTAGGGTTCCGATTGGACCTAGGGTTAGGGTTATGTTGAGGGCTAGGGTTAGATATCCGTTAAGGGTTCCGATTGGTCCTAGGGTTAGGGTTATGTTGAGGGCTAGGGTTAGAGATCCGGTTAGGGTTCCGATTGGACCTAGGGTTATGGTTATGTTGAGGGCTAGGGTTAGAGATCCGGTGAGGTTTCCGATTGGACCTAGGGTTAGGGTTTTGTTGAGGGCTAGGTATACAGATCAGGTTAGGGTTCCGATTTGACCTAGGGTTAGGGTTATGTTGAGGGCTAGGGTTATAGATCCGGTTAGGGTTCCGATTGGACCTAGGGTTAGGGTTATGTTGAGGGCTAGGGTTAGAGACCGGTTAGGTTTACGATTGGACCTAGTGTTAGGGTTATGTTGAGGTCTATGTATACAGATCCGGTTAGGGTTCCGATTGGACCTAGGGTTAGGGTTATGTTGAGGGCTAGGGATAGATATCCGGTTAGGGTTCCGATTGGACCTTGGGTTAGGGTTAATTTGAGGGCTAGGTTTAGAGTTCCGGTTAGGGTTCCGACTGGACATAGGGTTAGGGTTATGTTGAGGGCTAGGGTTAGAGATCCGGTTAGGGTTCCGATTGGACCTAGGGTTAGGGTTATGTTGAGGGCTAGGTTTAGAGATCCGGTTAGGGTTCCGATTGGACCTCGGGTTAGGGTTATGTTGAGGGCTAGGTTTAGAGATCCGGTTAGAGTTCCTATTGGACCTCGGGTTAGGGTTATGTTGAGGGCGAGGGGTAGAGATCCGGTTAGGGTTCGGATTGGTCCTAGGGTTAGGGTTATGTTGAGGGCTAGGGTTAGGGATCCGGTTAGGGTTCCGATTGGACCTAGGGTTAGGGTTATGTTGAGGGCTAGGTTTACAGACCCGGTTAGGGTTCCTATTGGACCTAGGGTTAGGGTTATGTTGAGGGCTAGGGTTAGAGATCCATTTAGGTTTCCGATTGGTCCTAGGGTTAGGGTTATGTTGAGGGCTATGGTTAGAGTTCCGGTTAGGGTTCCGATTGGACCTAGGGATAGGGTTATGTTGAGGGATAGGGTTAGATTTCAGTTTAGGGTTCCGATTGGACCTAGGGTTAGGGTTAATTTGAGGGCTAGGTTTAGAGATCCGGTTAGGTTTCCGATTGGACTTAGGGTTAGGGTTATGTTGAGGGGAAGGATTAGATATCCATTTAGTTTTCCGATTGGTCCTAGGGTTAGGGTTATGTTGAGGGCTAGGGTTAGAGTGCCGGTTAGGGTTCCGATTGGACCTAGGGATAGGGTTATGTTGAGCGATAGGGTTAGAGTTCCATTTAGGGTTCCAATTGGACCTAGGGTTAGGGTTATGTTGATGGCTAGGGTTAGAGATCCGGTTAGGGTTCCGATTGGTCCTAGGGTTAGGGTTATGTTGAGGGTTAGGGTTAGAGATCCGGTTAGGGTTCCGATTGGACCTAGGGTTAGGGTTATGTTGAGGGCGAGGGGTAGAGTTCCTGGTAGGGTTCCTACTGGACCTAGGGTTAGGGTTATGTTGAGGGCTAGGGTTAGATATCCATTTGGTTTTGCAATTGGACCTAGGGTTAGGTTTATGTTGAGGGCTAGCGTTAGAGTTCCGTTTAGGGTTCCGATTGGACCTAGGGTTAGGGTTATGTTGAGGGCTAGGGTTAGATATCCGGTTACGGTTCCGATTGGACCTAGGGTTAGGGTTATATTGAGGGCTAGGGTTAGAGATCCGGTTAGGGTTCCGATTGGAAGTAGGGTAAGGGTTATGTTGAGGGCTAGGGTTGGAGATCCGGTTAGGTTTCCGATTGGACCTAGGGTTAGGGTTATGTTGAGGGCTAGGTATACAGATCCGGTTAGGGTTCCGATTGGACCTAGGGTTAGGGTTATGTTGAGGGCTAGGGTTAGAGATCCGGTTAGGGTTCCGATTGGAGATAGGGTTAGGGTTATGTGGAGGGCAAGGGTTAGAGATCCGGTTAGGGTTCCGATTGGACCTAGGGTTAGGGTTATGTTGAGGGCTAGGGTTAGATATCCATGTAGGGTTCCGATTGGTCCTAGGGTTAGGGTTATGTTGAGGCCTAGGTTTAGAGATCCGGTTAGGGTTCCGATTGGACCTCGGGTTAGGGTTATGTTGAGGGCGAGGGTTCGGGATCCGGTTAGGGTTCCGATTGGACCTCGGGTTAGGGTTATGTTGAGGGCGAGGGGTAGAGATCCGGTTAGGGTTCGGATTGTTCCTAGGGTTAGGGTTATGTTGAGGGCTAGGGTTAGGGATCCGGTTAGGGTTCCGATTGGACCTAGGTTTAGGGTTATGTTGTGGGCTAGGGTTAGAGTTCCGTTTAGGGTTCCGATTGGACCTAGGGTTAGGGTTATGTTGAGGGCTAGGGTTAGATATCCATTTGGTTTTGCAATTGGACCTAGGGTTAGGTTTATGTTGAGGGCTAGCGTTAGAGTTCCGTTTAGGGTTCCGATTGGACCTAGGGTTAGGGTTATGTTGAGGGCTAGGGTTAGATATCCGGTTACGGTTCCGATTGGACCTAGGGTTAGGGTTATATTGAGGGCTAGGGTTAGAGATCCGGTTAGGGTTCCGATTGGAAGTAGGGTAAGGGTTATGTTGAGGGCTAGGGTTGGAGATCCGGTTAGGTTTCCGATTGGACCTAGGGTTAGGGTTATGTTGAGGGCTAGGTATACAGATCCGGTTAGGGTTCCGATTGGACCTAGGGTTAGGGTTATGTTGAGGGCTAGGGTTAGAGATCCGGTTAGGGTTCCGATTGGACATAGGGTTAGGGTTATGTGGAGGGCAAGGGTTAGAGATCCGGTTAGGGTTCCGATTGGACCTAGGGTTAGGGTTATGTTGAGGGCTAGGGTTAGATATCCATGTAGGGTTCCGATTGGTCCTAGGGTTAGGGTTATGTTGAGGCCTAGGTTTAGAGATCCGGTTAGGGTTCCGATTGGACCTCGGGTTAGGGTTATGTTGAGGGCGAGGGTTCGGGATCCGGTTAGGGTTCCGATTGGACCTCGGGTTAGGGTTATGTTGAGGGCGAGGGGTAGAGATCCGGTTAGGGTTCGGATTGTTCCTAGGGTTAGGGTTATGTTGAGGGCTAGGGTTAGGGATCCGGTTAGGGTTCCGATTGGACCTAGGTTTAGGGTTATGTTGTGGGCTAGGGTTAGAGTTCCGTTTAGGGTTCCGATTGGACCTAGGGTTAGGGTTATGTTGAGGGCTATGGTTAGATATCCGTTTAGGGTTCCGATTGGTCCTAGGGTTAGGGTTATGTTGAGGGCTAGGGTTAGATATCCGGTTAGGGTTCCGATTGGACCTAGGGTTAGGGTTATGTTGAGGGCTAGGTTTAGAGATCCGGTTAGGGTTCCGAATGGACCTCGGTTTAGGGTTATGTTGAGGGCTAGGTTTAGAGATCCGGTTAGGTTCCGATTGGACCTCGGGTTAGGGTTATGTTGAGGGCGAGGGGTAGAGATTCGGTTAGGGTTCGGATTGGTCATAGGGTTAGGGTTATGTTGAGGGCTAGGGTTAGGGATCCGGTTAGGGTTCCGATTGGACCTAGGGTTATGGTTATGTTGAGGGCTAGGGTTAGAGTTCCGTTTAGGGTTCCGATTGGACCTAGGGTTAGGTTATGTTGAGGGCTAGGGTTAGATATCCGTTTAGGGTTCCGATTGTACCTAGGGTTAGGGTTATGTTGAGGGCTAGTGTTAGAGATCCATTTAGGGTTCCGATTGGACCTAGGGTTAGGGTTAATTTGAGGGCTAGGTTTAGAGATCCGGTTAGGTTTCGGATTGGACCTAGGGTTAGGGTTATGTTGAGGGCTAGGGTTAGAGAATCGGTTAGGGTTCCGATTGGACCTAGGGTTAGGGTTATGTTGAGGGCTAGGTATACAGATCCGGTTACGGTTCCGATTGGACCTAGGGTTAGGGTTATGTTGAGGGCGAGGGTTAGAGATGCGGTTAGGGTTCCGATTGGACCTAGGGTTAGGGTTATATTGAGGGCTAGGGTTAGAGATCCGGTTAGGTTTCCGTTTGGACCTAGTGTTAGGGTTATGTTGAGGGCTAGGGTTAGAGATCCGGTTAGTGTTCCGATTGGACCTAGGGTTAGGGTTATGTTGAGGGCTAGGGTTAGAGAATCGGTTAGGGTTCCGATTGGACCTAGGGTTAAGGTTATGTTGAGGGCTACGTATACAGATCCGGTTAGGGGTCCTATTGGACCTCGGGCTAGGGTTATGTTGAGGGCTAGGGTTAGAGATCCGGTTAGGGTTCCTATTGGACCTAGGGTTAGGGTTATGTTGAGGGCTAGGGTTATGGATCCGGTTAGGGTTCCGATTGGACCTAGGGTTATGGTTATGTTGAGGGCTAGGGTTAGAGTTCCGTTTAGGGTTCCGATTGGACCTAAGGTTAGGGTTATGTTGAGGGCTAGGGTTAGAGATCCGGTTAGGTTTCTGATTGGACCTAGGGTTAGGGTTATGTTGAGGGCTAGGTATACAGATCCGGTTAGGGTTCCGATTGGACCTAGGGTTAGGGTTATGTGGAGGGCAAGGGTTAGAGATCCGGTTAGGGTTCCGATTGGACCTAGGGTTAGGGTTATGTTGAGGGCTGGGGTTAGAGATCCGGTTAGGGTTCCGATTGGACCTAGGGTTAGTGTTATGTTGAGGAAGAGGGGTAGAGATCCTGTTAGGGTACCGATTGGACCTAGGGTTAGGGTTATGTTCAGGGCTATGTTTAGATATCCGGTTAGGGTTCCGATTGGACCTAGGGTTAGGGTTATGTTGAGGGCTAGGTTTACAGACCCGGTTAGGGTTCCGATTGGACCTAGGGTTAGGGTTATGTTGAGGGCTAGGGTTAGAGTTCCGTTTAGGGTTCCGATTGGACCTAGGGTTAGGGTTATGTTGAGGGCTATGGTTAGATATCCGTTTAGGGTTCCGATTGGTCCTAGGGTTAGGGTTATGTTGAGGGCTAGGGTTAGATATCCGGTTAGGGTTCCGATTGGACCTAGGGTTAGGGTTATGTTGAGGGCTAGGTTTAGAGATCCGGTTAGGGTTCCGAATGGACCTCGGGTTAGGGTTATGTTGAGGGCTAGGTTTAGAGATCCGGTTAGGTTCCGATTGGACCTCGGGTTAGGGTTATGTTGAGGGCGAGGGGTAGAGATTCGGTTAGGGTTCGGATTGGTCATAGGGTTAGGGTTATGTTGAGGGCTAGGGTTAGGGATCCGGTTAGGGTTCCGATTGGACCTAGGGTTATGGTTATGTTGAGGGCTAGGGTTAGAGTTCCGTTTAGGGTTCCGATTGGACCTAGGGTTAGGGTTATGTTGAGGGCTAGGGTTAGATATCCGTTTAGGGTTCCGATTGGACCTAGGGTTAGGGTTATGTTGAGGGCTAGGTTTAGAGATCCATTTAGGGTTCCGATTGGACCTAGGGTTAGGGTTAATTTGAGGGCTAGGTTTAGAGATCCAGTTAGGTTTCCGATTGGACCTAGGGTTAGGGTTATGTTGAGGGCTAGGTATACAGATCCGGTTACGGTTCCGATTGGACCTAGGGTTAGGGTTATGTTGAGGGCGAGGGTTAGAGATCCGGTTAGGGTTCGGATTGGTCCTAGGGTTAGGGTTATGTTGAGGGCTAGGGTTAGGGATCCGGTTAGGTTTCCGATTGGACCTAGAGTTAGGGTTATATTGAGGGCTAGGTTTACAAACCCGGTTAGGGTTCCGATTGGACCTAGGGTTAGGGCTATGTTGCGGGCTAGGGTTAGAGTTCCGTTTAGGGTTCCGGTTGGACCTAGTGTTAGGGTTATGTTCAGGGCTAGGGTTAGAGATCCGGTTAGGGTTCCGATTGCACCTAGGGTTAGGGTTATGTTGAGGGCTAGGTATACAGATCCGATTAGGGTTCCGATTGGACCTCGGGTTAGGGTTATGTTGAGGGCTAGGTATACAGATCCGGTTAGGGTTCCGATTGGACCTAGGGTTAGGGTTATGTTGAGGGCTAGGGTTAGAGTTCCGTTTAGGGTTCCGATTGGACCTAGGGTTAGGGTTATGTTGAGGGCTAGGGTTAGATATCCGTTAAGGGTTCCGATTGGTCCTAGGGTTAGGGTTATGTTGAGGGCTAGGGTTAGAGATCCGGTTAGGGTTCCGATTGGACCTAGGGTTATGGTTATGTTGAGGGCTAGGGTTAGAGTTCCGTTTTGGGTGCCGATTGGACCTAGGGTTAGGGTTATGTTGAGGGCTAGGGTTAGATATCCGTTTAGGGTTCCAATTGGACTTAGGTTTAGGGTTATATTGAGGGCTAGGGTTAGAGATCCGGTTAGGGTTCCGATTGGACCTAGGGTTAGGGTTATGTTGAGGGCTAGGGTTAGAGATCCGTTGAGGTTTCCGATTGGACCTAGGGTTAGGGTTATGTTGAGGGCTAGGTATACAGATCAGGTTAGGGTTCCGATTTGACCTAGGGTTAGGGTTATGTTGAGGGCTAGGGTTATAGATCCGGTTAGGGTTCCGATTGGACCTAGGGTTAGGGTTATGTTGAGGGCTAGGGTTAGAGACCGGTTAGGTTTACGATTGGAGCTAGTGTTAGGGTTATTTTGAGGTCTATGTATACAGATCCGGTTAGGGTTCCGATTGGACCTAGGGTTAGGGTTATGTTGAGGGCTAGGGATAGATATCCGGTTAGGGTTCCGATTGGACATTGGGTTAGGGTTAATTTGAGGGCTAGGTTTGGAGTTCCGGTTAGGGTTCCGACTGGACATAGGGTTAGGGTTATGTTGAGGGCTAGGGTTAGAGATCCGGTTAGGGTTCCGATTGGACCTAGGGTTAGGGTTATGTTGAGGGCTAGGTTTAGAGATCCGGTTAGGGTTCCGATTGGACCTCGGGTTAGGGTTATGTTGAGGGCTAGGTTTAGAGATCCGGTTAGGGTTCCGATTGGACCTTCGGTTAGGGTTATGTTGAGGGCGAGGGGTAGAGATCCGGTTAGGGTTCGGATTGGTCCTAGGGTTAGGGTTATGTTGAGGGCTAGGGTTAGGGATCCGGTTAGGGTTCCGATTGAACCTAGGGTTAGGGTTATGTTGAGGGCTAGGTTTACAGACCCGGTTAGGGTTCCTATTGGACCTAGGGTTAGGGTTATGTTGAGGGCTAGGGTTAGAGATCCATTTAGGTTTCTGATTGGTCCTAGGGTTAGGGTTATGTTGAGGGCTATGGTTAGAGTTCCGGTTAGGGTTCCGATTGGACCTAGGGATAGGGTTATGTTGAGGGATAGGGTTAGATTTCCGTTTAGGGTTCCAATTGGACCTAGGGTTAGGGTTAATTTGAGGGCTTGGTTTAGAGATCCGGTTAGGTTTCCGATTGGACCTAGGGTTAGGGTTATGTTGAGGGGAAGGATTAGATATCCATTTAGGTTTCCGATTGGTCCTAGGGTTAGGGTTATGTTGAGGGCTAGGGTTAGAGTGCCGGTTAGGTTTCCGATTGGACCTAGGGATAGGGTTATGTTGAGGGATAGGGTTAGAGTTCCATTTAGGGTTCCAATTGGACCTAGGGTTAGGGTTATGTTGATGGCTAGGGTTAGAGATCCGGTTAGGGTTCCGATTGGTCCTAGGGTTAGGGTTATGTTGAGGGCTAGGGTTAGAGATCCGGTGAGGGTTCCGATTGGACCTAGGGTTAGGGTTATGTTGAGGGCTAGGTTTAGAGGTCCGGTTAGGGTTCCGAATGGACCTCGGGTTAGGGTTATGTTGAAGGCTAGGTTTAGAGATCCGGTTACGGTTCCGATTGGACCTCGGGTTAGGGTTATGTTGAGGGCGAGGGGTAGAGATCCGGTTAGGGTTCGGATTGGTCCTAGGGTTAGGGTTATGTTGAGGGCTAGGGTTAGGGATCCGGTTAGGGTTCCGATTGTACCTAGGGTTAGGGTTATGTTGAGGGCTAGGTTTACAGACCCGGTTAGGTTTCCGATTGGACCTAGGGTTAGGGTTATGTTGAGGGCTAGGGTTAGAGATCCGGTTAGGGTTACGATTGGACCTCGGGTTAGGGTTATGTTGAGGGCGAGGGGTAGAGATCCGGTTAGGGTTCGGATTGGTCATAGGGTTAGGGTTATGTTGAGGGCTAGGGTTAGGGATCCGGTTAGGGTTCCGATTAGATCTAGGGTTAGGGTTATGTTGAGGGCGAGGGGTAGAGTTCCTGGTAGGGTTCCTATTGGACCTAGGGTTAGGGTTATGTTGAGGGCGAGGGGTAGAGATCCGGGTAGGGTTCGTATTGGTCATAGGGTTAGGGTTATGTTGAGGGCTAGGGTTAGGGATCCGGTTAGGGTTCCGATTGGATCTAGGGTTAGGGTTATGTTGAGGGCGAGGGGTAGAGATCCGGTTAGGGTTCGGATTGGTCATAGGATTAGGGTTATGTTGAGGGCTAGGGTTAGGGATCCGGTTAGGGTTCCGATTGGATCTAGGGTTAGGGTTATGTTGAGGGCGAGGGGTAGAGTTCCTGGTAGGGTTCCTATTGGACCTAGGGTTAGGGTTATGTTGAGGGCTAGGGTTAGATATCCATTTGGTTTTGCAATTGGACCTAGGGTTAGGTTTATGTTGAGGGCTAGCGTTAGAGTTCCGTTTAGGGTTCCGATTGGACCTAGGGTTAGGGTTATGTTGAGGTCTAGGGTTAGATATCCGGTTACGGTTCCGATTGGACCTAGGGTTAGGGTTATATTGAGGGCTAGGGTTAGAGATCCGGTTAGGGTTCCGATTGGAAGTAGGGTAAGGGTTATGTTGAGGGCTAGGGTTGGAGATCCGGTTAGGTTTCCGATTGGACCTAGGGTTAGGGTTATGTTGAGGGCTAGGTATACAGATCCGGTTAGGGTTCTGATTGGACCTAGGGTTAGGGTTATGTTGAGGGCTAGGGTTAGAGATCCGGTTAGGGTTCCGATTGGACCTAGGGTTAGGGTTATGTGGAGGGCAAGGGTTAGAGATCCGGTTAGGGTTCCGATTGGACCTAGGGTTAGGGTTATGTTGAGGGCTAGGGTTAGATATCCATGTAGGGTTCCGATTGGTCCTAGGGTTAGGGTTATGTTGAGGCCTAGGTTTAGAGATCCGGTTAGGGTTCCGATTGGACCTCGGGTTAGGGTTATGTTGAGGGCGAGGGTTCGGGATCCGGTTAGGGTTCCGATTGGACCTCGGGTTAGGGTTATGTTGAGGGCGAGGGGTAGAGATCCGGTTAGGGTTCGGATTGTTCCTAGGGTTAGGGTTATGTTGAGGGCTAGGGTTAGGGATCCGGTTAGGGTTCCGATTGGACCTAGGGTTAGGGTTATGTTGAGGGCAAGGTTTACAGACCCGGTTAGGGTTCCGATTGGACCTAGGGTTAGGGTTATGTTGAGGGCTAGGGTTAGAGTTCCGTTTAGGGTTCCGATTGGACCTAGGGTTAGGGTTATGTTGAGGGCTATGGTTAGATATCCGTTTAGGGTTCCGATTGGTCCTAGGGTTCGGGTTATGTTGAGGGCTAGGGTTAGATATCCGGTTAGGGTTCCGATTGGACCTAGGGTTAGGGTTATGTTGAGGGCTAGGTTTAGAGATCCGGTTAGGGTTCCGAATGGACCTCGGGTTAGGGTTATGTTGAGGGCTAGGTTTAGAAATCCGGTTAGGTTCCGATTGGACCTCGGGTTAGGGTTATGTTGAGGGCGAGGGGTAGAGATTCGGTTAGGGTTCGGATTGGTCATAGGGTTAGGGTTATGTTGAGGGCTAGGGTTAGGGATCCGGTTAGGGTTCCGATTGGACCTAGGGTTATGGTTATGTTGAGGGCTAGGGTTAGAGTTCCGTTTAGGGTTCCGATTGGACCTAGGGTTAGGGTTATGTTGAGGGCTAGGGTTAGATATCCGTTTAGGGTTCCGATTGTACCTAGGGTTAGGGTTATGTTGAGGGCTAGGGTTAGAGATCCATTTAGGGTTCCGATTGGACCTAGGGTTAGGGTTAATTTGAGGGCTAGGTTTAGAGATCCGGTTAGGTTTCGGATTGGACCTAGGGTTAGGGTTATGTTGAGGGCTAGGGTTAGAGAATAGGTTAGGGTTCCAATTGGACCTAGGGTTAGGGTTATGTTGAGGGCTAGGTATACAGATCCGGTTACGGTTCCGATTGGACCTAGGGTTAGGGTTATGTTGAGGGCTAGGTTTACAGACCCGGTTAGGTTTCCGATTGGACCTAGGGTTAGGGTTATGTTGAGGGCTAGGGTTAGAGATCCGGTTAGGGTTCCGATTGGACCTCGGGTTAGGGTTATGTTGAGGGCGAGGGGTAGAGATCCGGTTAGGGTTCGGATTGGTCATAGGGTTAGGGTTATGTTGAGGGCTAGGGTTAGGGATCCGGTTAGGGTTCCGATTAGATCTAGGGTTAGGGTTATGTTGAGGGCGAGGGGTAGAGTTCCTGGTAGGGTTCCTATTGGACCTAGGGTTAGGGTTATGTTGAGGGCGAGGGGTAGAGATCCGGGTAGGGTTCGGATTGGTCATAGGGTTAGGGTTATGTTGAGGGCTAGGGTTAGGGATCCGGTTAGGGTTCCGATTGGATCTAGGGTTAGGGTTATGTTGAGGGCGAGGGGTAGAGATCCGGTTAGGGTTCGGATTGGTCATAGGATTAGGGTTATGTTGAGGGCTAGGGTTAGGGATCCGGTTAGGGTTCCGATTGGATCTAGGGTTAGGGTTATGTTGAGGGCGAGGGGTAGAGTTCCTGGTAGGGTTCCTATTGGACCTAGGGTTAGGGTTATGTTGAGGGCTAGGGTTAGATATCCATTTGGTTTTGCAATTGGACCTAGGGTTAGGTTTATGTTGAGGGCTAGCGTTAGAGTTCCGTTTAGGTTTCCGATTGGACCTAGGGTTAGGGTTATGTTGAGGTCTAGGGTTAGATATCCGGTTACGGTTCCGATTGGACCTAGGGTTAGGGTTATATTGAGGGCTAGGGTTAGAGATCCGGTTAGGGTTCCGATTGGAAGTAGGGTAAGGGTTATGTTGAGGGCTAGGGTTGGAGATCCGGTTAGGTTTCCGATTGGACCTAGGGTTAGGGTTACGTTGAGGGCTAGGTTTAGATATCCATGTAGGGTTCCGATTGGTCCTAGGGTTAGGGTTAAGTTGAGGGCTAGGTTTAGAGATCCGGTTAGGGTTCCGATTGGACCCCGGGTTAGGGTTATGTATAGGGCGAGGGGCAGAGATCCGGTTAGAGTTCGGATTGGTCCTAGGGTTAGGGTTATGTTGAGGCCTAGGGTTAGGGATCCGGTTAGGGTTCCGATTGGACCTAGGGTTAGGATTATGTTGACGGCTAGGTATACAGACCCGGTTAGGGTTCCGATTGGACCTAGGGTTAGGGTTATGTTGAGGGCTAGGTTTATAGACCCGGTTAGGGTTCCGATTGGACCTAGGGTTAGGGTTATGTTGAGGGCTAGGGTTAGAGTTCCGTTTAGGGTTCCGATTGGACCTAGGGTTAGGGTTATGTTGAGGGCTATGGTTAGATATCCGTTTAGGGTTCCGATTGGTCCTAGGGTTAGGGTTATGTTGAGGGCTAGGGTTAGATATCCGGTTAGGGTTCCGATTGGACCTAGGGTTAGGGTTATGTTGAGGGCTAGGTTTAGAGATCCGGTTAGGGTTCCGAATGGACCTCGGGTTAGGGTTATGTTGAGGGCTAGGTTTAGAGATCCGGTTAGGTTCCGATTGGACCTCGGGTTAGGGTTATGTTGAGGGCGAGGGGTAGAGATCCGGTTAGGGTTCGGATTGGTCCTAGGGTTAGGGTTATGTTGAGGGTTAGGGTTAGGGATCCGGTTAGGGTTCTGATTGGACCTAGGCTTAGGGTTATGTTGAGGGCTAGGTATACAGACCCGGTTAGGGTTCCGATTGGACCTAGGGTTAGGGTTATGTTGAGGGCGAGGTTTAGAGATCGTGTTAGGGTTCCGATTGCACCTAGGGTTAGGGTTATGTTGAGGGCTAGGGTTAGAGATCCGGTTAGGTTTCCGATTGGACCTAGGGTTAGGGTTACGTTGAGGGGAAGGGTTAGATATCCATTTAGAGTTCCGATTGGTCCTAGGGTTAGGGTTATGTTGAGGGCTAGGGTTAGAGATCCGGTTAGGGTTCCGATTGGACCTCGGGTTAGGGTTATGTTGAGGGCTAGGGTTAGAGATCCGGTTAGGGTTCCTATTGGACCTAGGGTTAGGGTTATGTTGAGGGCTAGGTTTAGAGATCCGGTTAGGGTTCCGATTGGACCTAGGGTTATGGTTATGTTGAGGGCTAGGGTTAGAGTTCCGTTTAGGGTTCCGATTAGACCTAGGGTTAGGGTTATGTTGAGGGCGAGGGTTAGAGATTCGGTTAGGGTTCGGATTGGTCCTAGGGTTAGGGTTATGTTGAGGGCTAGGGTTAGGGATCCGGTTAGGGTTCCGATTGGACCTAGAGTTAGGGTTATGTTGAGGGCTAGGTTTACAGACCCGGTTAGGTTTCCGATTGGACCTAGGGTTAGGGTTATGTTGAGGGCTGGGGTTAGAGTTCCGTTTAGGGTTCCGATTGGACCTAGGGTTAGGGTTATGTTGAGGGCTAGGGTTAGATATCCGTTAAGGGTTCCGATTGGTCCTAGGGTTAGGGTTATGTTGTGGGCTCGGGTTAGAGATCCGGTTAGGGTTCCGATTGGACCTAGGGTTATGGTTATGTTGAGGGCTAGGGTTAGAGTTCCGTTTAAGGTTCCGATTGGACCTAGGGTTAGGGTTATGTTGAGGGCTAGGGTTAGATATCCGTTTAGGGTTCCGATTGGACCTAGGGTTAGGGTTATATTGAGGGCTAGGGTTAGAGATCCGGTTAGGGTTCCGATTGGTCCTAGGGTTAGGGTTATGTTGAGGGCTAGGGTTAGAGATCCGGTTAGAGTTCCGATTGTACCTTGGGTTAGGGTTATGTTGAGGGCTAGGGTTAGAGAACCTGTTAGGTTTACGATTGGACCTAGGGTTAGGGTTATGTTGAGGTCTATGTATACAGATCCGGTTAGGGTTCCGATTGGACCTAAGGTTAGGGTTATGTTGAGGGCTAGGTTTAGAGGTCCGGTTAGGGTTCCGATTGGACCTCGGGTTAGGGTTATGTTGAGGGCTAGGTTTAGAGATCCGGTTAGGGTTCCGATTGGACCTCGGGTTAGGGTTATGTTGAGGGCGAGGGGTAGAGATCCGGTTAGGGTTCGGATTGGTCCTAGGGTTAGGGTTATGTTGAGGGCTAGGGTTAGGGATACGGTTAGGGTTCCGATTGGACCTAGGGTTAGGGTTATGTTGAGGGCTAGGGTTAGAGATCCGGTTAGGGTTCCGATTGGACCTAGGGTTAGGGTTATGTTGAGGGCTAGGGTTAGAGTTCCGGTTAGGATTCCGATTGGACCTAGAGATAGGGTTATATTGAGGGATAGGGTTAGATTTCCGTTTAGGGTTCCGATTGGACCTAGGGTTAGGGTTAATTTGAGGGCTAGTTTTAGAGATCCGGTTAGGTTTCCGATTGGACCTAGGGTTAGGGTTATGTTGAGGGGAAGGATTAGATATCCATTTAGGTTTCCGATTGGTCCTAGGGTTAGGGTTATGTTGAGGGCTATGGTTAGAGTTCCGGTTAGGGTTCCGATTGGACCTAGGGATAGGGTTATGTTGAGGGATAGGGTTAGATTTCCGTTTAGGGTTCCGATTGGACCTAGGGTTAGGGTTAATTTGAGGGCTAGGTTTAGAGATCCGGTTAGGGTTCCGATTGGTCCTAGGGTTAGGGTTATGTTGAGGGCTAGGGTTAGAGATCCGGTTAGGGTTCCGATTGGGCCTAGGGTTAGGGTTATGTTGAGGGCTAGGTTTAGAGGTCCGGTTAGGGTTCCGAATGGACCTCGGGTTAGGGTTATGTTGAGGGCTAGGTTTAGAGATCCGGTTAGGGTTCCGATTGGACCTCGGGTTAGGGTTATGTTGAGGGCGAGGGGTAGAGATCCGGTTAGGGTTCGGATTGGTCATAGGGATAGGGTTATGTTGAGGGCTAGGGTTAGGGATCCGGTTAGGGTTCCGATTGGACCAAGGGTTATGGTTATGTTGAGGGCTAGGGTTAGAGTTCCGTTTAGGGTTCCGATTGGACCTAGGGTTAGGGTTATGTTGAGGGCTAGGGTTAGATATTCGTTTAGGGTTTTGAATGGACCTAGGGTTAGGGTTAAGTTGAGGGCTAGGTATACAGATCCGGTTAGGGTTCCGATTGGACCTAGGGTTAGGGTTATGTTGAGGGCTAGGTATACAGATCCGGTTAGGGTTCTGATTGGACCTCTGGCTAGGGTTATGTTGAGGGCTAGGGTTAGAGATCCTGTTAGGGTTCCTATTGGACCTAGGGTTAGGGTTATGTTGAGGGCTAGGGTTATGGATCCGGTTAGGGTTCCGATTGGACCTAGGGTTATGGTTATGTTGAGGGCTAGGGTTAGAGTTCCGTTAAGGGTTCCGATTGGACCTAGGGTTAGGGTTATGTTGAGGGCTAGGGTTAGATATCCGTTTAGGGTATCGATTGGACCTAGGGTTAGGGTTATGGTGAGGGCTAGGGTTAGAGATCCGGTTAGGGTTCCGATTGGAACTAGGGTTAGGGTTATGTTGAGGGCTAGGGTTAGAGATCCGGTGAGGTTTTCGATTGGACCTAGGGTTAGGGTTATGTTGAGGGCTAGGTATACAGATCCGGTTAGGGTTCCGATTGGACCTAGGGTTTGGGTTATGTTGAGGGCTAGGGTTAGAGATCCGGTTAGGGTTCCGATTGGACCTAGGGTTAGGGTTATGTTGAGGGCTAGGGTTAGAGAACCGGTTAGGTTTCCGATTGGATCTAGGGTTAGGGTTATGTTGAGGTCTATGTATACAGATTCGGTTAGGGTTCCGATTGAACCTAGGGTTAGGGTTATGTTGAGGGCTAGGGTTAGAGATCCGGTTAGGGTCCCGATTGGGCCTAGGGTTAGGGTTATGTTGAGGGCTAGGGTTAGAGATCCGGTTAGGGTTCCGATTGGACTTAGGGTTAGGGTTATTTTGAGGGCTAGGGATAGATATCCGGTTAGGGTTCCGATTGGACCTTGGGTTAGGGTTATTTTGAGGGCTAGGGTTAGAGTTCCGGTTAGGGTTCCGACTGGACCTAGGGTTACGGTTATGTTGAGGGCTAGTTTTAGAGATCCTGTTAGGGTTCCGATTGGACCTCGGGTTAGGGTTATGTTGATGGCGAGGGGTAGAGATCCGGTTAGGGTTCCGATTGGACCTAGGGTTAGGGTTACGTTGAGGGGAAGGGTTAGATATCCATTTAGCGTTCCGATTGGTCCTAGGGTTAGGGTTATGTTGAGGGCTAGGGTTAGAGAGCCGGTTAGGTTTCCGATTCGACCTAGGGTTAGGGTTATGTTGAGGGCTAGGTTTAGAGATCCGGTTAGGGTTCCGATTGGACCTCGGGTTAGGATTATGTTGAGGGCGAGGGGTAGAGATCCGGTTAGGGTTCGGATTGGTCCTAGGGTTAGGGTTATGTTGAGGGCTAGGATTAGGGATCCGGTTAGGTTTCCGATTGGACCTAGAGTTAGGGTTATGTTGAGGGCTAGGTTTACAGACCCGGTTAGGGTTCCGATTGGACCTAGGGTTAGGGCTATGTTGCGGGCTAGGGTTAGAGTTCCGTTTAGGGTTCCGGTTGGACCTAGTGTTAGGGTTATGTTGAGGGCTAGGGTTAGAGATCCGGTTAGGGTTCCGATTGGACCTAGGATTAAGGTTATGTTGAGGGCTAGGTTTAGAGAATCGGTTAGGGTTCCGATTGGACCTAGGGTTAGGGTTATGTTGAGGGCTAGGTATACAGATTCGGTTAGGTTTCCGATTGGACCTAGGGTTAGGGTTATGTTGAGGGCTAGGTATACAGATCCGGTTAGGGTTCCGATTGGACCTCGGGTTAGGGTTATGTTGAGGGCTAGGTATACAGATCCGGCTGGGTTCCGATTGGACCTAGGGTTAGGGTTATGTTGAGGGCTAGGGTTAGAGTTCCGTTTAGGGTTCCGATTGGACCTAGGGTTAGGGTTATGTTGAGGGCTAGGGTTAGATATCCGTTAAGGGTTCCGATTGGTCCTAGGGTTAGGGTTATGTTGAGGGCTAGGGTTAGAGATCCGGTTAGGGTTCCAATTGGACCTAGGGTTAGGGTTATATTGAGGGCTAGGGTTAGAGATCCGGTTAGGGTTCCGATTGGACCTAGGGTTAGGGTTATGTTGAGGGCTAGGGTTAGAGATCCGGTGAGGTTTCCGATTGGACCTAGGGTTAGGGTTATGTTGAGGGCTAGGTATACAGATCAGGTTAGGGTTCCGATTTGACCTAGGGTTAGGGTTATGTTGAGGGCTAGGGTTATAAATCCGGTTAGGGTTCCGATTGGACCTAGGGTTAGGGTTATGTTGAGGGCTAGGGTTAGAGACCGGTTAGGTTTACGATTGGACCTAGTGTTAGGGTTATGTTGAGGTCTATGTATACAGATCCGGTTAGGGTTCCGATTGGACCTAGGGTTAGGGTTATGTTGAGGGCTAGGGATAGATATCCGTTAAGGGTTCCGATTGGTCCTAGGGTTAGGGTTATGTTGAGGGCTAGGGTTAGAGATCCGGTTAGGGTTCCAATTGGACCTAGGGTTAGGGTTATATTGAGGGCTAGGGTTAGAGATCCGGTTAGGGTTCCGATTGGACCTAGGGTTAGGGTTATGTTGAGGGCTAGGGTTAGAGATCCGGTGAGGTTTCCGATTGGACCTAGGGTTAGGGTTATGTTGAGGGCTAGGTATACAGATCAGGTTAGGGTTCCGATTTGACCTAGGGTTAGGGTTATGTTGAGGGCTAGGGTTATAAATCCGGTTAGGGTTCCGATTGGACCTAGGGTTAGGGTTATGTTGAGGGCTAGGGTTAGAGACCGGTTAGGTTTACGATTGGACCTAGTGTTAGGGTTATGTTGAGGTCTATGTATACAGATCCGGTTAGGGTTCCGATTGGACCTAGGGTTAGGGTTATGTTGAGGGCTAGGGATAGATATCCGGTTAGGGTTCCGATTGGACCTTGGGTTAGGGTTAATTTGAGGGCTAGGTTTAGAGTTCCGGTTAGGGTTCTGACTGGACATAGGGTTAGGGTTATGTTGAGGGCTAGGGTTAGAGATCCGGTTAGGGTTCCGATTGGACCTAGGGATAGGGTTATGTTGAGGGATAGGGTTAGATTTCCGTTTAGGGTTCCGATTGGACCTAGGGTTTGGGTTAATTTGAGGGCTAGGTTTAGAGATAAGGTTAGGTTTCCAATTGGACCTAGGGTTAGGGTTATGTTGAGGGGAAGGATTAGATATCCATTTAGGTTTCCGATTGGTCCTAGGGTTAGGGTTATGTTGAGGGCTAGGGTTAGAGTGCCGGTTAGGGTTCCGATTGGACCTAGGGATAGGGTTATGTTGAGGGATAGGGTTAGAGTTCCGTTTAGGGTTCCGATTGGACCTAGGGTTAGGGTTATGTTGATGGCTAGGGTTAGAGATCCGGTTAGGGTTCCGATTGGTCCTAGGGTTAGGGTTATGTTGAGGGCTAGGGTTAGAGATCCGGTGAGTGTTCCGATTGGACCTAGGGTTAGGGTTATGTTGAGGGCTAGGTTTAGAGGTCCGGTTAGGGTTCCGAATGGACCTCGGGTTAGGGTTATGTTGAAGGCTAGGTTTAGAGATCCGGTTAGGGTTCCGATTGGACCTCGGGTTAGGGTTATGTTGAGGGCGAGGGGTAGAGATCCGGTTAGGGTTCGGATTGGTCCTAGGGTTAGGGTTATGTTGAGGGCTAGGGTTAGGGATCCGGTTAGGGTTCCGATTGGACCTAGGGTTAGGGTTATGTTGAGGGCTAGGTTTACAGACCCCGTTAGGTTTCCGATTGGACCTAGGGTTAGGGTTATGTTGAGGGCTAGGGTTAGAGATCCGGTTAGGGTTCCGATTGGACCTAGGGTTAGGGTTATGTGGAGGGCAAGGGTTAGAGATCCGGTTAGGGTTCCGATTGGACCTAGGGTTAGGGTTATGTTGAGGGCTAGGGTTAGATATCCATGTAGGGTTCCGATTGGTCCTAGGGTTAGGGTTATGTTGAGGCCTAGGTTTAGAGATCCGGTTAGGGTTCCGATTGGACCTCGGGTTAGGGTTATGTTGAGGGCGAGGGTTCGGGATCCGGTTAGGGTTCCGATTGGACCTCGGGTTAGGGTTATGTTGAGGGCGAGGGGTAGAGATCCGGTTAGGGTTCGGATTGTTCCTAGGGTTAGGGTTATGTTGAGGGCTAGGGTTAGGGATCCGGTTAGGGTTCCAATTGGACCTAGGGTTAGGGTTATGTTGAGGGCTAGGTTTACAGACCCGGTTAGGGTTCCGATTGGACCTAGGGTTAGGGTTATGTTGAGGGCTAGGGTTAGAGTTCCGTTTAGGGTTCCGATTGGACCTAGGGTTAGGGTTATGTTGAGGGCTATGGTTAGATATCCGTTTAGGTTCCGATTGGTCCTAGGGTTAGGGTTATGTTGAGGGCTAGGGTTAGATATCCGGTTAGGGTTCCGATTGGACCTAGGGTTAGGGTTATAT
This sequence comes from Miniopterus natalensis, assembly GCF_054644295.1. Lineage (NCBI taxonomy): Eukaryota > Metazoa > Chordata > Mammalia > Chiroptera > Miniopteridae > Miniopterus > Miniopterus natalensis. The sequence continues at coordinate 85,181,582 of NC_142089.1, forward strand.
TGAGGGCTAGGTTTAGAGATCCGGTTAGGGTTCCGAATGGACCTCGGGTTAGGGTTATGTTGAGGGCTAGGTTTAGAGATCCGGTTAGGTTCCGATTGGACCTCGGGTTAGGGTTATGTTGAGGGCGAGGAGTAGAGATTCGGTTAGGGTTCGGATTGGTCATAGGGTTAGGGTTATGTTGAGGGCTAGGGTTAGGGATCCGGTTAGGTTCCGATTGGACCTCGGGTTAGGGTTATGTTGAGGGCGAGGAGTAGAGATTCGGTTAGGGTTCCGATTGGACCTAGGGTTATGGTTATGTTGAGGGCTAGGGTTAGAGTTCCGTTTAGGGTTCCGATTGGACCTAGGGTTAGGGTTATGTTGAGGGCTAGGGTTAGATATCCGTTTAGGGTTCCGATTGTACCTAGGGTTAGGGTTATGTTGAGGGCTAGGGTTAGAGATCCATTTAGGGTTCCGATTGGACCTAGGGTTAGGGTTAATTTGAGGGCTAGGTTTAGAGATCCGGTTAGGTTTCGGATTGGACCTAGGGTTAGGGTTATGTTGAGGGCTAGGGTTAGAGAATCGGTTAGGGTTCCAATTGGACCTAGGGTTAGGGTTATGTTGAGGGCTAGGTATACAGATCCGGTTACGGTTCCGATTGGACCTAGGGTTAGGGTTATGTTGAGGGCGAGGGTTAGAGATGCGGTTAGGGTTCCGATTGGACCTAGGGTTAGGGTTATATTGAGGGCTAGGGTTAGAGATCCGGTTAGGTTTCCGTTTGGACCTAGTGTTAGGGTTATGTTGAGGGCTAGGGTTAGAGATCCGGTTAGTGTTCCGATTGGACCTAGGGTTAGGGTTACGTTGAGGGCTAGGGTTAGAGTTCCGTTTAGGGTTCCGATTGGACCTAAGGTTAGGGTTATGTTGAGGGCTAGGGTTAGAGATCCGGTTAGGTTTCTGATTGGACCTAGGGTTAGGGTTATGTTGAGGGCTAGGTATACAGATCCGGTTAGGGTTCCGATTGGACCTAGGGTTAGGGTTATGTGGAGGGCAAGGGTTAGAGATCCGGTTAGGGTTCCGATTGGACCTAGGGTTAGGGTTATGTTGAGGGCTGGGGTTAGAGATCCGGTTAGGGTTCCGATTGGACCTAGGGTTAGTGTTATGTTGAGGAAGAGGGGTAGAGATCCTGTTAGGGTACCGATTGGACCTAGGGTTAGGGTTATGTTCAGGGCTATGTTTAGATATCCGGTTAGGGTTCCGATTGGACCTAGGGTTAGGGTTACGTTGAGGGCTAGGTTTAGATATCCATGTAGGGTTCCGATTGGTCCTAGGGTTAGGGTTAAGTTGAGGGCTAGGTTTAGAGATCCGGTTAGGGTTCCGATTGGACCCCGGGTTAGGGTTATATATAGGGCGAGGGGCAGAGATCCGGTTAGAGTTCGGATTGGTCCTAGGGTTAGGGTTATGTTGAGGCCTAGGGTTAGGGATCCGGTTAGGGTTCCGATTGGACCTAGGGTTAGGATTATGTTGACGGCTAGGTATACAGACCCGGTTAGGGTTCCGATTGGACCTAGGGTTAGGGTTATGTTGAGGGCTAGGTTTATAGACCCGGTTAGGGTTCCGATTGGACCTAGGGTTAGGGTTATGTTGAGGGCTAGGGTTAGAGTTCCGTTTAGGGTTCCGATTGGACCTAGGGTTAGGGTTATGTTGAGGGCTATGGTTAGATATCCGTTTAGGGTTCCGATTGTTCCTAGGGTTAGGGTTATGTTGAGGGCTAGGGTTAGATATCCGGTTAGGGTTCCGATTGGACCTAGGGTTAGGGTTATGTTGAGGGCTAGGGTTAGATATCCGTTTAGGGTATCGATTGGACCTAGGGTTAGGGTTATGTTGAGGGCTAGGGTTAGAGATCCGGTTAGGGTTCCGATTGGACCTAGGGTTAGGGTTATGTTGAGCGCTAGGGTTAGAGATCCGGTGAGGTTTCCGATTGGACCTAGGGTTAGGGTTATGTTGAGGGCTAGGTATACAGATCCGGTTAGGGTTCCGATTGGACCTAGGGTTTGGGTTATGTTGAGGGCTAGGGTTAGAGATCCGGTTAGGGTTCCGATTGGACCTAGGGTTAGGGTTATGTTGAGGGCTAGGGTTAGAGAACCGGTTAGGTTTCCGATTGGATCTAGGGTTAGGGTTATGTTGAGGTCTATGTATACAGATTCGGTTAGGGTTCCGATTGAACCTAGGGTTAGGGTTATGTTGAGGGCTAGGGTTAGAGATCCGGTTAGGGTCCCGATTGGGCCTAGGGTTAGGGTTATGTTGAGGGCTAGGGTTAGAGATCCGGTTAGGGTTCCGATTGGACTTAGGGTTAGGGTTATTTTGAGGGCTAGGGATAGATATCCGGTTAGGGTTCCGATTGGACCTTGGGTTAGGGTTATTTTGAGGGCTAGGGTTAGAGTTCCGGTTAGGGTTCCGACTGGACCTAGGGTTAGGGTTATGTTGAGGGCTAGATTTAGAGATCCTGTTAGGGTTCCGATTGGACCTCGGGTTAGGGTTATGTTGATGGCGAGGGGTAGAGATCCGGTTAGGGTTCCGATTGGACCTAGGGTTAGGGTTACGTTGAGGGGAAGGGTTAGATATCCATTTAGCGTTCCGATTGGTCCTAGGGTTAGGGTTATGTTGAGGGCTAGGGTTAGAGAGCCGGTTAGGTTTCCGATTCGACCTAGGGTTAGGGTTATGTTGAGGGCTAGGTTTAGAGATCCGGTTAGGGTTCCGATTGGACCTCGGGTTAGGATTATGTTGAGGGCGAGGGGTAGAGATCCGGTTAGGGTTCGGATTGGTCCTAGGGTTAGGGTTATGTTGAGGGCTAGGATTAGGGATCCGGTTAGGTTTCCGATTGGACCTAGAGTTAGGGTTATGTTGAGGGCTAGGTTTACAGACCCGGTTAGGGTTCCGATTGGACCTAGGGTTAGGGCTATGTTGCGGGCTAGGGTTAGAGTTCCGTTTAGGGTTCCGGTTGGACCTAGTGTTAGGGTTATGTTGAGGGCTAGGGTTAGAGATCCGGTTAGGGTTCCGATTGGACCTAGGATTAAGGTTATGTTGAGGGCTAGGTTTAGAGAATCGGTTAGGGTTCCGATTGGACCTAGGGTTAGGGTTATGTTGAGGGCTAGGTATACAGATCCGGTTAGGTTTCCGATTGGACCTAGGGTTAGGGTTATGTTGAGGGCTACGTATACAGATCCGGTTAGGGTTCCGATTGGACCTCGGGTTAGGGTTATGTTGAGGGCTAGGTATACAGATCCGGTTAGGGTTCCGATTGGACCTAGGGTTAGGGTTATGTTGAGGGCTAGGGTTAGAGTTCCGTTTAGGGTTCCGATTGGACCTAGGGTTAGGGTTATGTTGAGGGCTAGGGTTAGATATCCGTTAAGGGTTCCGATTGGTCCTAGGGTTAGGGTTATGTTGAGGGCTAGGGTTAGAGATCCGGTTAGGGTTCCAATTGGACCTAGGGTTAGGGTTATATTGAGGGCTAGGGTTAGAGATCCGGTTAGGGTTCCGATTGGACCTAGGGTTAGGGTTATGTTGAGGGCTAGTGTTAGAGATCCGGTGAGGTTTCCGATTGGACCTAGGGTTAGGGTTATGTTGAGGGCTAGGGATAGATATCCGTTAAGGGTTCCGATTGGTCCTAGGGTTAGGGTTATGTTGAGGGATAGGGTTAGAGATCCGGTTAGGGTTCCAATTGGACCTAGGGTTAGGGTTATATTGAGGGCTAGGGTTAGAGATCCGGTTAGGGTTCCGATTGGACCTAGGGTTAGGGTTATGTTGAGGGCTAGGGTTAGAGATCCGGTGAGGTTTCCGATTGGACCTAGGGTTAGGGTTATGTTGAGGGCTAGGTATACAGATCAGGTTAGGGTTCCGATTTGACCTAGGGTTAGGGTTATGTTGAGGGCTAGGGTTATAAATCCGGTTAGGGTTCCTATTGGACCTAGGGTTAGGGTTATGTTGAGGGCTAGGGTTAGATATCCATTTGGTTTTGCAATTGGACCTAGGGTTAGGTTTATGTTGAGGGCTAGCGTTAGAGTTCCGTTTAGGGTTCCGATTGGACCTAGGGTTAGGGTTATGTTGAGGGCTAGGGTTAGATATCCGGTTACGGTTCCGAATGGACCTAGGGTTAGGGTTATATTGAGGGCTAGGGTTAGAGATCCGGTTAGGGTTCCGATTGGAAGTAGGGTAAGGGTTATGTTGAGGGCTAGGGTTGGAGATCCGGTTAGGTTTCCGATTGGACCTAGGGTTAGGGTTATGTTGAGGGCTAGGTATACAGATCCGGTTAGGGTTCCGATTGGACCTAGGGTTAGGGTTATGTTGAGGGCTAGGGTTAGAGATCCGGTTAGGGTTCCGATTGGACCTAGGGTTAGGGTTATGTGGAGGGCAAGGCTTAGTGATCCAGTTAGGGTTCCGATTGGACCTAGGGTTAGGGTTATGTTGAGGGCTAGGTTTAGATATCCATGTAGGGTTCCGATTGGTCCTAGGGTTAGGGTTATGTTGAGGCCTAGGTTTAGAGATCCGGTTAGGGTTCCGATTGGACCTCGGGTTAGGGTTATGTTGAGGACGAGGGTTCGGGATCCGGTTAGGGTTCCGATTGGACCTCGGGTTAGGGTTATGTTGAGGGCGAGGGGTAGAGATCCGGTTAGGGTTCCGAATGGACCTCGGGTTAGGGTTATGTTGAGGGCTAGGTTTAGAGATCCGGTTAGGTTCCGATTGGACCTCGGGTTAGGGTTATGTTGAGGGCGAGGGGTAGAGATTCGGTTAGGGTTCGGATTGGTCATAGGGTTAGGGTTATATTGAGGGCTAGGGTTAGGGATCCGGTTAGGGTTCCGATTGGACCTAGGGTTATGGTTATGTTGAGGGCTAGGGTTAGAGTTCCGTTTAGGGTTCCGATTGGACCTAGGGTTAGGGTTATGTTGAGGGCTAGGGTTAGATATCCGTTTAGGGTTCCGATTGTACCTAGGGTTAGGGTTATGTTGAGGGCTAGGGTTAGAGATCCATTTAGGGTTCCGATTGGACCTAGGGTTAGGGTTAATTTGAGGGCTAGGTTTAGAGATCCGGTTAGGTTTCGGATTGGACCTAGGGTTAGGGTTATGTTGAGGGCTAGGATTAGAGAATCGGTTAGGGTTCCGATTGGACCTAGGGTTAGGGTTATGTTGAGGGCTAGGTATACAGATCCGATTACGGTTCCGATTGGACCTAGGGTTAGGGTTATGTTGAGGGCGAGGGTTAGAGATGCGGTTAGGGTTCCGATTGGACCTAGGGTTAGGGTTATATTGAGGGCTAGGGTTAGAGATCCGGTTAGGTTTCCGTTTGGACCTAGTGTTAGGGTTATGTTGAGGGCTAGGGTTAGAGATCCGGTTAGTGTTCCGATTGGACCTAGGGTTAGGGTTATGTTGAGGGCTAGGGTTAGAGAATCGGTTAGGGTTCCGATTGGACCTAGGGTTAGGGTTATGTTGAGGGCTACGTATACAGATCCGGTTAGGGGTCCGATTGGACCTAGGGTTAGGATTATGTTGACGGCTAGGTATACAGACCCGGTTAGGGTTCCGATTGGACCTAGGGTTAGGGTTATGTTGAGGGCTAGGTTTATAGACCCGGTTAGGGTTCCGATTGGACCTAGGGTTAGGGTTATGTTGAGGGCTAGGGTTAGAGTTCCGTTTAGGGTTCCGATTGGACCTAGGGTTAGGGTTATGTTGAGGGCTATGGTTAGATATCCGTTTAGGGTTCCGATTGGTCCTAGGGTTAGGGTTAAGTTGAGGGCTAGGGTTAGATATCCGGTTAGGGTTCCGATTGGACCTAGGGTTAGGGTTATGTTGAGGGCTAGGTTTAGAGATCTGGTTAGGGTTCCGAATGGACCTCGGGTTAGGGTTATGTTGAGGGCTAGGTTTAGAGATCCGGTTAGGTTCCGATTGGACCTCGGGTTAGGGTTATGTTGAGGGCGAGGGTTAGGGATCCGGTTAGGGTTCCGATTGGACCTAGGGTTATGGTTATGTTGAGGGCTAGGGTTAGAGTTCCGTTTAGGTTTCCGATTGGACCTAGGGTTAGGGTTATGTTGAGGGCTAGGGTTAGATATCCGTTTAGGGTTCCGATTGGACCTAGGGTTAGGGTTATGTTGAGGGCTAGGGTTAGAGTTCCGTTTAGGTTTCCGATTGGACCTAGGGTTAGGGTTATGTTGAGGGCTAGGGTTAGGGATCCGGTTAGGGTTCCGATTGGACCTAGGGTTATGGTTATGTTGAGGGCTAGGGTTAGAGTTCCGTTTAGGTTTCCGATTGGACCTAGGGTTAGGGTTATGTTGAGGGCTAGGGTTAGATATCCGTTTAGGGTTCCGATTGGACCTAGGGTTAGGGTTATGTTGAGGGCTAGGGTTAGAGATCCATTTAGGGTTCCGATTGGACCTAGGGTTAGGGTTAATTTGAGGGCTAGGTTTAGAGATCCAGTTAGGTTTCCGATTGGACCTAGGGTAAGGGTTATGTTGAGGGCTAGGGTTAGAGAATCGGTTAGGGTTCCGATTGGACCTAGGGTTAGGGTTATGTTGAGGGCTAGGTATACAGATCTGGTTAGGGTTCCGATTGGACCTAGGGTTAGGGTTATGTTGAGGGCGAGGGTTAGAGATCCGGTTAGGGTTCCGATTGGACCTAGGGTTAGGGTTATGTTGAGGGCTAGGGTTAGAGATCCGGTTAGGTTTCCGATTGGACCTAGTGTTAGGGTTATGTTGAGGGCTAGGGTTAGAGATCCGGTTAGTGTTCCGATTGGACCTAGGGTTAGGGTTATGTTGAGGGCTAGGGTTAGAGTTCCGTTTAGGGTTCCGATTGGACCTAAGGTTAGGGTTATGTTGAGGGCTAGGGTTAGAGATCCGGTTAGGTTTCCGATTGGACCTAGTGTTAGGGTTATGTTGAGGGCTAGGGTTATGGATCCGGTTAGGGTTCCGATTGGACCTAGGGTTAGGGTTATGTTGAGGGCTAGGGTTAGAGTTCCGTTTAGGGTTCCGATTGGACCTAGGGTTAGGGTTATGTTGAGGGCTAGGGTTAGATATCCGTTTAGGGTTCCGATTGGACCTAGGGTTAGGGTTATGTTGAGGGCTAGTGTTAGAGATCCGGTGAGGTTTCCGATTGGACCTAGGGTTAGGGTTATGTTGAGGGCTAGGTATACAGATCCGGTTAGGGTTCCGATTGGACCTAGGGTTAGGGTTATGTTGAGGGCTAGGGTTAGAGAACCGGTTAGGTTTCCGATTGGACCTAGGGTTAGGGTTATGTTGAGGTCTATGTATACAGATTCGGTTAGGGTTCCGATTGGACCTAGGGTTAGGGTTATGTTGAGGGCTAGGGTTAGAGATCCGGTTAGGGTCCCGATTGGGCCTAGGGTTAGGGTTATGTTGAGGGCTAGGGTTAGAGATCCGGTTAGGGTTCCGATTGGACCTAGGGTTAGGGTTATGTTGAGGGCTAGGGTTAGAGAACCGGTTAGGTTTCCGATTGGACCTAGGGTTAGGGTTATGTTGAGGTCTATGTATACAGATTCGGTTAGGGTTCCGATTGGACCTAGGGTTAGGGTTATGTTGAGGGCTAGGGTTAGAGATCCGGTTAGGGTCCCGATTGGGCCTAGGGTTAGGGTTATGTTGAGGGCTAGGGTTAGAGATCCGGTTAGGGTTCCGATTGGACTTAGGGTTAGGGTTATTTTGAGGGCTAGGGATAGATATCCGGTTAGGGTTCCGATTGGACCTTGGGTTAGGGTTATTTTGAGGGCTAGGGTTAGAGTTCCGGTTAGGGTTCCGACTGGACCTAGGGTTAGGGTTATGTTGAGGGCTAGTTTTAGAGATCCTGTTAGGGTTCCGATTGGACCTCGGGTTAGGGTTATGTTGAGGGCGAGGGGTAGAGATCCGGTTAGGGTTCGGATTGGTCCTAGGGTTAGGGTTATGTTGAGGGTTAGGGTTAGGGATCCGGTTAGGGTTCTGATTGGACCTAGGCTTAGGGTTATGTTGAGGGCTAGGTATACAGACCCGGTTAGGGTTCCGATTGGACCTAGGGTTAGGGTTATGTTGAGGGCTAGGGTTAGAGATCCGGTTAAGATTCCGATTGGACCTAGGGTTAGGGTTATGTTGAGGGCGAGGTTTAGAGATCGTGTTAGGGTTCCGATTGCACCTAGGGTTAGGGTTATGTTGAGGGCTAGGGTTAGAGATCCGGTTAGGTTTCCGATTGGACCTAGGGTTAGGGTTACGTTGAGGGGAAGGGTTAGATATCCATTTAGAGTTCCGATTGGTCCTAGGGTTAGGGTTATGTTGAGGGCTAGGGTTAGAGATCCGGTTAGGGTTCCGATTGGACCTCGGGTTAGGGTTATGTTGAGGGCTAGGGTTAGAGATCCGGTTAGGGTTCCTATTGGACCTAGGGTTAGGGTTATGTTGAGGGCTAGGTTTAGAGATCCGGTTAGGGTTCCGATTGGACCTAGGGATATGGTTATGTTGAGGGCTAGGGTTAGAGTTCCGTTTAGGGTTCCGATTAGACCTAGGGTTAGGATTATGTTGAGGGCGAGGGGTAGAGATTCGGTTAGGGTTCGGATTGGTCCTAGGGTTAGGGTTATGTTGAGGGCTAGGGTTAGGGATCCGGTTAGGGTTCCGATTGGACCTAGAGTTAGGGTTATGTTGAGGGCTAGGTTTACAGACCCGGTTAGGGTTCCGATTGGACCTAGGGTTAGGGTTATGTTGAGGGCTGGGGTTAGAGTTCCGTTTAGGGTTCCGATTGGACCTAGGGTTAGGGTTATGTTGAGGGCTAGGGTTAGATATCCGTTAAGGGTTCCGATTGGTCCTAGGGTTAGGGTTATGTTGACGGCTCGGGTTAGAGATCCGGTTAGGGTTCCGATTGGACCTAGGGTTATGGTTATGTTGAGGGCTAGGGTTAGAGTTCCGTTTAAGGTTCCGATTGGACCTAGGGTTAGGGTTATGTTGAGGGCTAGGGTTAGATATCCGTTTAGGGTTCCGATTGGACCTAGGGTTAGGGTTATATTGAGGGCGAGGGTTAGAGATCCGGTTAGGGTTCCGATTGGACCTAGGGTTAGGGTTATGTTGAGGGCTAGGGTTAGAGATCCGGTTAGAGTTCCGATTGTACCTAGGGTTAGGGTTATGTTGAGGGCTAGGGTTAGAGAACCTGTTAGGTTTACGATTGGACCTAGGGTTAGGGTTATGTTGAGGTCTATGTATACAGATCCGGTTAGGGTTCCGATTGGACCTAAGGTTAGGGTTATGTTGAGGGCTAGGTTTAGAGGTACGGTTAGGGTTCCGATTGGACCTCGTGTTAGGGTTATGTTGAGGGCTAGGTTTAGAGATCCGGTTAGGGTTCCGATTGGACCTCGGGTTAGGGTTATGTTGAGGGCGAGGGGTAGAGATCCGGTTAGGGTTCGGATTGGTCCTAGGGTTAGGGTTATGTTGAGGGCTAGGGTTAGGGATCCGGTTAGGGTTCCGATTGGACCTAGGGTTAGGGTTATGTTTAGGGCTAGGTTTACAGACCCGGTTAGGGTTCCGATTGGACCTAGGGTTAGGGTTATGTTGAGGGCTAGGGTTAGAGATCCGGTTAGGGTTCCGATTGGACCTAGGGTTAGGGTTATGTTGAGGGCTAGGGTTAGAGTTCCGGTTAGGATTCCGATTGGACCTAGAGATAGGGTTATATTGAGGGATAGGGTTAGATTTCCGTTTAGGGTTCCGATTGGACCTAGGGTTAGGGTTAATTTGAGGGCTAGGTTTAGAGATCCGGTTAGGTTTCCGATTGGTCCTAGGGTTAGGGTTATGTTGAGGGCTATGGTTAGAGTTCCGGTTAGGGTTCCGATTTTACCTAGGGATAGGGTTATGTTGAGGGATAGGGTTAGATTTCCGTTTAGGGTTCCGATTGGACCTAGGGTTAGGGTTAATTTGAGGGCTAGGTTTAGAGATCCGGTTAGGGTTCCGATTGGTCCTAGGGTTAGGGTTATGTTGAGGGCTAGGGTTAGAGATCCGGTTAGGGTTCCGATTGGGCCTAGGGTTAGGGTTATGTTGAGGGCTAGGTTTAGAGGTCCGGTTAGGGTTCCGAATGGACCTCGGGTTAGGGTTATGTTGAGGGCTAGGTTTAGAGATCCGGTTAGGGTTCCGATTGGACCTCGGGTTAGGGTTATGTTGAGGGCGAGGGGTAGAGATCCGGTTAGGGTTCGGATTGGTCATAGGGATAGGGTTATGTTGAGGGCTAGGGTTAGGGATCCGGTTAGGGTTCCGATTGGACCTAGGGTTATGGTTATGTTGAGGGCTAGGGTTAGAGTTCCGTTTAGGGTTCCGATTGGACCTAGGGTTAGGGTTATGTTGAGGGCTAGGGTTAGATATTCGTTTAGGGTTTTGAATGGACCTAGGGTTAGGGTTAAGTTGAGGGCTAGGTATACAGATCCGGTTAGGGTTCCGAGTGGACCTAGGGTTAGGGTTATGTTGAGGGCTAGGTATACAGATCCGGTTAGGGTTCTGATTGGACCTCTGGCTAGGGTTATGTTGAGGGCTAGGGTTAGAGATCCGGTTAGGGTTCCTATTGGACCTAGGGTTAGGGTTATGTTGAGGGCTAGGGTTATGGATCCGGTTAAGGTTCCGATTGGACCTAGGGTTATGGTTATGTTGAGGGCTAGGGTTAGAGTTCCGTTAAGGGTTCCGATTGGACCTAGGGTTAGGGTTATGTTGAGGGCTAGGGTTAGATATCCGTTTAGGTTATCGATTGGACCTAGGGTTAGGGTTATGTTGAGGGTTAGGTATACAGATCCGGTTAGGGTTCCGATTGGACCTAGGGTTCGGGTTATGTTGAGGGCTAGGGTTAGAGATCCGGTTAGGGTTCCGATTGGACCTAGGGTTCGGGTTATGTTGAGGGCTAGGGTTAGAGAACCGGTTAGGTTTCCGATTGGACCTAGGGTTCGGGTTATGTTGAGGGCTAGGGTTAGAGATCCGGTTAGGTTTCCGATTGGACCTAGTGTTAGGGTTATGTTGAGGGCTAGGGTTATGGATCCGGTTAGGGTTCCGATTGGACCTAGGGTTAGGGTTATGTTGAGGGCTAGGGTTAGAGTTCCGTTTAGGGTTCCGATTGGACCTAGGGTTAGGGTTATGTTGAGGGCTAGGGTTAGATATCCGTTTAGGGTTCCGATTGGACCTAGGGTTAGGGTTATGTTGAGGGCTAGTGTTAGAGATCCGGTGAGGTTTCCGATTGGACCTAGGGTTAGGGTTATGTTGAGGGCTAGGTATACAGATCCGGTTAGGGTTCCGATTGGACCTAGGGTTAGGGTTATGTTGAGGGCTAGGGTTAGAAATCCGGTTAGGGTTCCGATTGGACCTAGGGTTAGGGTTATGTTGAGGGCTAGGGTTAGAGAACCGGTTAGGTTTCCGATTGGACCTAGGGTTAGGGTTATGTTGAGGTCTATGTATACAGATTCGGTTAGGGTTCCGATTGGACCTAGGGTTAGGGTTATGTTGAGGGCTAGGGTTAGAGATCCGGTTAGGGTCCCGATTGGGCCTAGGGTTAGGGTTATGTTGAGGGCTAGGGTTAGAGATCCGGTTAGGGTTCCGATTGGACTTAGGGTTAGGGTTATTTTGAGGGCTAGGGATAGATATCCGGTTAGGGTTCCGATTGGACCTTGGGTTAGGGTTATTTTGAGGGCTAGGGTTAGAGTTCCGGTTAGGGTTCCGACTGGACCTAGGGTTAGGGTTATGTTGAGGGCTAGTTTTAGAGATCCTGTTAGGGTTCCGATTGGACCTCGGGTTAGGGTTATGTTGAGGGCGAGGGGTAGAGATCCGGTTAGGGTTCGGATTGGTCCTAGGGTTAGGGTTATGTTGAGGGTTAGGGTTAGGGATCCGGTTAGGGTTCTGATTGGACCTAGGCTTAGGGTTATGTTGAGGGCTAGGTATACAGACCCGGTTAGGGTTCCGATTGGACCTAGGGTTAGGGTTATGTTGAGGGCTAGGGTTAGAGATCCGGTTAAGATTCCGATTGGACCTAGGGTTAGGGTTATGTTGAGGGCGAGGTTTAGAGATCGTGTTAGGGTTCCGATTGCACCTAGGGTTAGGGTTATGTTGAGGGCTAGGGTTAGAGATCCGGTTAGGTTTCCGATTGGACCTAGGGTTAGGGTTACGTTGAGGGGAAGGGTTAGATATCCATTTAGAGTTCCGATTGGTCCTAGGGTTAGGGTTATGTTGAGGGCTAGGGTTAGAGATCCGGTTAGGGTTCCGATTGGACCTCGGGTTAGGGTTATGTTGAGGGCTAGGGTTAGAGATCCGGTTAGGGTTCCTATTGGACCTAGGGTTAGGGTTATGTTGAGGGCTAGGTTTAGAGATCCGGTTAGGGTTCCGATTGGACCTAGGGATATGGTTATGTTGAGGGCTAGGGTTAGAGTTCCGTTTAGGGTTCCGATTAGACCTAGGGTTAGGGTTATGTTGAGGGCGAGGGGTAGAGATTCGGTTAGGGTTCGGATTGGTCCTAGGGTTAGGGTTATGTTGAGGGCTAGGGTTAGGGATCCGGTTAGGGTTCCGATTGGACCTAGAGTTAGGGTTATGTTGAGGGCTAGGTTTACAGACCCGGTTAGGGTTCCGATTGGACCTAGGGTTAGGGTTATGTTGAGGGCTGGGTTTAGAGTTCCGTTTAGGGTTCCGATTGGACCTAGGGTTAGGGTTATGTTGAGGGCTAGGGTTAGATATCCGTTAAGGGTTCCGATTGGTCCTAGGGTTAGGGTTATGTTGACGGCTCGGGTTAGAGATCCGGTTAGGGTTCCGATTGGACCTAGGGTTATGGTTATGTTGAGGGCTAGGGTTAGAGTTCCGTTTAAGGTTCCGATTGGACCTAGGGTTAGGGTTATGTTGAGGGCTAGGGTTAGATATCCGTTTAGGGTTCCGATTGGACCTAGGGTTAGGGTTATATTGAGGGCGAGGGTTAGAGATCCGGTTAGGGTTCCGATTGGACCTAGGGTTAGGGTTATGTTGAGGGCTAGGGTTAGAGATCCGGTTAGAGTTCCGATTGTACCTAGGGTTAGGGTTATGTTGAGGGCTAGGGTTAGAGAACCTGTTAGGTTTACGATTGGACCTAGGGTTAGGGTTATGTTGAGGTCTATGTATACAGATCCGGTTAGGGTTCCGATTGGACCTAAGGTTAGGGTTATGTTGAGGGCTAGGTTTAGAGGTACGGTTAGGGTTCCGATTGGACCTCGGGTTAGGGTTATGTTGAGGGCGAGGGGTAGAGATCCGGTTAGGGTTCGGATTGGTCCTAGGGTTAGGGTTATGTTGAGGGCTAGGGTTAGGGATCCGGTTAGGGTTCCGATTGGACCTAGGGTTAGGGTTATGTTTAGGGCTAGGTTTACAGACCCGGTTAGGGTTCCGATTGGACCTAGGGTTAGGGTTATGTTGAGGGCTAGGGTTAGAGATCCGGTTAGGGTTCCGATTGGACCTAGGGTTAGGTTTATGTTGAGGGCTAGGGTTAGAGTTCCGGTTAGGATTCCGATTGGACCTAGAGATAGGGTTATATTGAGGGATAGGGTTAGATTTCCGTTTAGGGTTCCGATTGGACCTAGGGTTAGGGTTAATTTGAGGGCTAGGTTTAGAGATCCGGTTAGGTTTCCGATTGGTCCTAGGGTTAGGGTTATGTTGAGGGCTATGGTTAGAGTTCCGGTTAGGGTTCCGATTGGACCTAGGGATAGGGTTATGTTGAGGGATAGGGTTAGATTTCCGTTTAGGGTTCCGATTGGACCTAGGGTTAGGGTTAATTTGAGGGCTAGGTTTAGAGATCCGGTTAGGGTTCCGATTGGTCCTAGGGTTAGGGTTATGTTGAGGGCTAGGGTTAGAGATCCGGTTAGGGTTCCGATTGGGCCTAGGGTTAGGGTTATGTTGAGGGCTAGGTTTAGAGGTCCGGTTAGGGTTCCGAATGGACCTCGGGTTAGGGTTATGTTGAGGGCTAGGTTTAGTGATCCGGTTAGGGTTCCGAATGGACCTCGGGTTAGGGTTATGTTGAGGGCGAGGGGTAGAGATCCGGTTAGGGTTTGGATTGGTCATAGGGATAGGGTTATGTTGAGGGCTAGGGTTAGGGATCCGGTTAGGGTTCCGATTGGACCTAGGGTTATGGTTATGTTGAGGGCTAGGGTTAGAGTTCCGTTTAGGGTTCCGATTGGACCTAGGGTTAGGGTTATGTTGAGGGCTAGGGTTAGATATTCGTTTAGGGTTTTGAATGGACCTAGGGTTAGGGTTAAGTTGAGGGCTAGGTATACAGATCCGGTTAGGGTTCCGAGTGGACCTAGGGTTAGGGTTATGTTGAGGGCTAGGTATACAGATCCGGTTAGGGTTCTGATTGGACCTCTGGCTAGGGTTATGTTGAGGGCTAGGGTTAGAGATCCGGTTAGGGTTCCTATTGGACCTAGGGTTAGGGTTGTGTTGAGGGCTAGGGTTATGGATCCGGTTAGGGTTCCGATTGGACCTAGGGTTATGGTTATGTTGAGGGCTAGGGTTAGAGTTCCGTTAAGGGTTCCGATTGGACCTAGGGTTAGGGTTATGTTGAGGGCTAGGGTTAGATATCCGTTTAGGTTATCGATTGGACCTAGGGTTAGGGTTATGTTGAGGGCTAGGGTTAGAGATCCGGTTAGGGTTCCGATTGGACCTAGGGTTAGGGTTATGTTGAGGGCTAGGGTTAGAGATCCGGTGAGGTTAGCGATTGGACCTAGGGTTAGGGTTATGTTGAGGGTTAGGTATACAGATCCGGTTAGGGTTCCGATTGGACCTAGGGTTTGGGTTATGTTGAGGGCTAGGGTTAGAGATCCAGTTAGGGTTCCGATTGGACCTAGGGTTCGGGTTATGTTGAGGGCTAGGGTTAGAGAACCGGTTAGGTTTCCGATTGCATCTAGGGTTAGGGTTATGTTGAGGTCTATGTATACAGATTCGGTTAGGGTTCCGATTGAACATAGGGTTAGGGTTATTTTGAGGGCTAGGGTTAGAGTTCCGGTTAGGGTTCCGACTGGACCTAGGGTTAGGGTTATGTTGAGGGCTAGTTTTAGAGATCCTGTTAGGGTTCCGATTGGATCTCGGGTTAGGGTTATGTTGATGGCGAGGGGTAGAGATCCGGTTAGGGTTCCGATTGGACCTAGGGTTAGGGTTACGTTGAGGGGAAGGGTTAGATATCAATTTAGCGTTCCGATTGGTCCTAGGGTTAGGGTTATGTTGAGGGCTAGGGTTAGAGAGCCGGTTAGGTTTCCGATTCGACCTAGGGTTAGGGTTATGTTGAGGGCTAGGTTTAGAGATCCGGTTAGGGTTCCGATTGGACCTCGGGTTAGGATTATGTTGAGGGCGAGGGGTAGAGATCCGGTTAGGGTTCGGATTGGTCCTAGGGTTAGGGTTATGTTGAGGGCTAGGATTAGGGATCCGGTTAGGTTTCCGATTGGACCTAGAGTTAGGGTTATGTTGAGGGCTAGGTTTACAGACCCGGTTAGGGTTCCGATTGGACCTAGGGTTAGGGCTATGTTGCGGGCTAGGGTTAGAGTTCCGTTTAGGGTTCCGGTTGGACCTAGTGTTAGGGTTATGTTGAGGGCTAGGGTTAGAGATCCGGTTAGGGTTCCGATTGGACCTAGGATTAAGGTTATGTTGAGGGCTAGGTTTAGAGAATCGGTTAGGGTTCCGATTGGACCTAGGGTTAGGGTTATGTTGAGGGCTAGGTATACAGATCCGGTTAGGTTTCCGATTGGACCTAGGGTTAGGGTTATGTTGAGGGCTAGGTATACAGATCCGGTTAGGGTTCCGATTGGACCTCGGGTTAGGGTTATCTTGAGGGCTAGGTATACAGATCCGGTTAGGGTTCCGATTGGACCTAGGGTTAGGGTTATGTTGAGGGCTAGGGTTAGAGTTCCGTTTAGGGTTCCGATTGGACCTAGGGTTAGGGTTATGTTGAGGGCTAGGGTTAGATATCCGTTAAGGGTTCCGATTGGTCCTAGGGTTAGGGTTATGTTGAGGGCTAGGGTTAGAGATCCGGTTAGGGTTCCAATTGGACCTAGGGTTAGGGTTATATTGAGGGCTAGGGTTAGAGACCCGGTTAGGGTTCCGATTGGACCTAGGGTTAGGGTTATGTTGAGGGCTAGGGTTAGAGATCCGGTGAGGTTTCCGATTGGACCTAGGGTTAGGGTTATGTTGAGGGCTAGGTATACAGATCAGGTTAGGGTTCCGATTTGACCTAGGGTTAGGGTTATGTTGAGGGCTAGGGTTATAAATCCGGTTAGGGTTCCGATTGGACCTAGGGTTAGGGTTATGTTGAGGGCTAGGGTTAGAGACCGGTTAGGTTTACGATTGGACCTAGTGTTAGGGTTATGTTGAGGTCTATGTATACAGATCCGGTTAGGGTTCCGATTGGACCTAGGGTTAGGGTTATGTTGAGGGCTAGGGATAGATATCCGGTTAGGGTTCCGATTGGACCTTGGGTTAGGGTTAATTTGAGGGCTAGGTTTAGAGTTCCGGTTAGGGTTCTGACTGGACATAGGGTTAGGGTTATGTTGAGGGCTAGGGTTAGAGATCCGGTTAGGGTTCCGATTGGACCTAGGGATAGGGTTATGTTGAGGGATAGGGTTAGATTTCCGTTTAGGGTTCCGATTGGACCTAGGGTTTGGGTTAATTTGAGGGCTAGGTTTAGAGATAAGGTTAGGTTTCCAATTGGACCTAGGGTTAGGGTTATGTTGAGGGGAAGGATTAGATATCCATTTAGGTTTCCGATTGGTCCTAGGGTTAGGGTTATGTTGAGGGCTAGGGTTAGAGTGCCGGTTAGGGTTCCGATTGGACCTAGGGATAGGGTTATGTTGAGGGATAGGGTTAGAGTTCCGTTTAGGGTTCCGATTGGACCTAGGGTTAGGGTTATGTTGATGGCTAGGGTTAGAGATCCGGTTAGGGTTCCGATTGGTCCTAGGGTTAGGGTTATGTTGAGGGCTAGGGTTAGAGATTCGGTGAGTGTTCCGATTGGACCTAGGGTTAGGGTTATGTTGAGGGCTAGGTTTAGAGGTCCGGTTAGGGTTCCGAATGGACCTCGGCTTAGGGTTATGTTGAAGGCTAGGTTTAGAGATCCGGTTAGGGTTCCGATTGGACCTCGGGTTAGGGTTATGTTGAGGGCGAGGGGTAGAGATCCGGTTAGGGTTCGGATTGGTCCTAGGGTTAGGGTTATGTTGAGGGCTAGGGTTAGGGATCCGGTTAGGGTTCCGATTGGACCTAGGGTTAGGGTTATGTTGAGGGCGAGGGGTAGAGTTCCTGGTAGGGTTCCTATTGGACCTAGGGTTAGGGTTATGTTGAGGGCGAGGGGTAGAGATCCGGTTAGGGTTCGGATTGGTCATAGGGTTAGGGTTATGTTGAGGGCTAGGGTTAGGGATCCGGTTAGGGTTCCGATTGGATCTAGGGTTAGGGTTATGTTGAGGGCGAGGGGTAGAGATCCGGTTAGGGTTCGGATTGGTCATAGGGTTAGGGTTATGATGAGGGCTAGGGTTAGGGATCCGGTTAGGGTTCCGATTGGATCTAGGGTTAGCGTTATGTTGAGGGCGAGGGGTAGAGTTCCTGGTAGGGTTCCTATTGGACCTAGGGTTAGGGTTATGTTGAGGGCTAGGGTTAGATATCCATTTGGTTTTGCAATTGGACCTAGGGTTAGGTTTATGTTGAGGGCTAGCGTTAGAGTTCCGTTTAGGGTTCCGATTGGACCTAGGGTTAGGGTTATGTTGAGGGCTAGGGTTAGATATCCGGTTACGGTTCCGATTGGACCTAGGGTTAGGGTTATATTGAGGGCTAGGGTTAGAGATCCGGTTAGGGTTCCGATTGGAAGTAGGGTAAGGGTTATGTTGAGGGCTAGGGTTGGAGATCCGGTTAGGTTTCCGATTGGACGTAGGGTTAGGGTTATGTTGAGGGCTAGGTATACAGATCCGGTTAGGGTTCCGATTGGACCTAGGGTTAGGGTTATGTTGAGGGCTAGGGTTAGAGATCCGGTTAGGGTTCCGATTGGACCTAGGGTTAGGGTTATGTGGAGGGCAAGGGTTAGAGATCCGGTTAGGTTTCCGATTGGACCTAGGGTTAGGGTTATGTTGAGGGCTAGGTTTAGATATCCATGTAGGGTTCCGATTGGTCCTAGGGTTAGGGTTATGTTGAGGCCTAGGTTTAGAGATCCGGTTAGGGTTCCGATTGGACCTCGGGTTAGGGTTATGTTGAGGACGAGGGTTCGGGATCCGGTTAGGGTTCCGATTGGACCTCGGGTTAGGGTTATGTTGAGGGCGAGGGGTAGAGATCCGGTTAGGGTTCGGATTGTTCCTAGGGTTAGGGTTATGTTGAGGGCTAGGGATAGGGATCCGGTTAGGGTTCCGATTGGACCTAGGGTTAGGGTTATGTTGAGGGCTAGGTTTACAGACCCGGTTAGGGTTCCGATTGGACCTAGGGTTAGGGTTATGTTGAGGGCTAGGGTTAGAGTTCCGTTTAGGGTTCCGATTGGACCTAGGGTTAGGGTAATGTTGAGGGCTATGGTTAGATATCCGTTTAGGGTTCCGATTGGTCCTAGGGTTAGGGTTATGTTGAGGGCTAGGGTTAGAGATCCGGTGAGTGTTCCGATTGGACCTAGGGTTAGGGTTATGTTGAGGGCTAGGTTTAGAGGTCCGGTTAGGGTTCCGAATGGACCTCGGGTTAGGGTTATGTTGAGGGCGAGGGGTAGAGAT
This sequence comes from Miniopterus natalensis, assembly GCF_054644295.1. Classification (NCBI taxonomy): domain Eukaryota; kingdom Metazoa; phylum Chordata; class Mammalia; order Chiroptera; family Miniopteridae; genus Miniopterus; species Miniopterus natalensis. Next base: position 85,200,257 of record NC_142089.1, read on the forward strand.
CCGGTTAGGGTTCGGATTGGTCCTAGGGTTAGGGTTATGTTGAGGGCTAGGGTTAGGGATCCGGTTAGGGGTCCGATTGGACCTAGGGTTAGGGTTATGTTGAGGGCGAGGGGTAGAGTTCCTGGTAGGGTTCCTATTGGACCTAGGGTTAGGGTTATGTTGAGGGCGAGGGGTAGAGATCCGGTTAGGGTTCGGATTGGTCATAGGGTTAGGGTTATGTTGAGGGCTAGGGTTAGGGATCCGGTTAGGGTTCCGATTGGATCTAGGGTTAGGGTTATGTTGAGGGCGAGGGGTAGAGATCCGGTTAGGGTTCGGATTGGTCATAGGGTTAGGGTTATGATGAGGGCTAGGGTTAGGGATCCGGTTAGGGTTCCGATTGGATCTAGGGTTAGGGTTATGTTGAGGGCGAGGGGTAGAGTTCCTGGTAGGGTTCCTATTGGACCTAGGGTTAGGGTTATGTTGAGGGCTAGGGTTAGATATCCATTTGGTTTTGCAATTGGACCTAGGGTTAGGTTTATGTTGAGGGCTAGCGTTAGAGTTCCGTTTAGGGTTCCGATTGGACCTAGGGTTAGGGTTATGTTGAGGGCTAGGGTTAGATATCCGGTTACGGTTCCGATTGGACCTAGGGTTAGGGTTATATTGAGGGCTAGGGTTAGAGATCCGGTTAGGGTTCCGATTGGAAGTAGGGTAAGGGTTATGTTGAGGGCTAGGGTTGGAGATCCGGTTAGGTTTCCGATTGGACCTAGGGTTAGGGTTATGTTGAGGGCTAGGTATACAGATCCGGTTAGGGTTCCGATTGGACCTAGCGTTAGGGTTATGTTGAGGGCTAGGGTTAGAGATCCGGTTAGGGTTCCGATTGGACCTAGGGTTAGGGTTATGTGGAGGGCAAGGGTTAGAGATCCGGTTAGGTTTCCGATTGGACCTAGGGTTAGGGTTATGTTGAGGGCTAGGTTTAGATATCCATGTAGGGTTCCGATTGGTCCTAGGGTTAGGGTTATGTTGAGGCCTAGGTTTAGAGATCCGGTTAGGGTTCCGATTGGACCTCGGGTTAGGGTTATGTTGAGGACGAGGGTTCGGGATCCGGTTAGGGTTCCGATTGGACCTCGGGTTAGGGTTATGTTGAGGGCGAGGGGTAGAGATCCGGTTAGGGTTCGGATTGTTCCTAGGGTTAGGGTTATGTTGAGGGCTAGGGATAGGGATCCGGTTAGGGTTCCGATTGGACCTAGGGTTAGGGTTATGTTGAGGGCTAGGTTTACAGACCCGGTTAGGGTTCCGATTGGACCTAGGGTTAGGGTTATGTTGAGGGCTAGGGTTAGAGTTCCGTTTAGGGTTCCGATTGGACCTAGGGTTAGGGTAATGTTGAGGGCTATGGTTACATATCCGTTTAGGGTTCCGATTGGTCCTAGGGTTAGGGTTATGTTGAGGGCTAGGGTTAGATATCCGGTTAGGGTTCCGATTGGACCTAGGGTTAGGGTTATGTTGAGGGCTAGGTTTAGAGATCCGGTTAGGGTTCCGAATGGACCTCGGGTTAGGGTTATGTTGAGGGCTAGGTTTAGAGATCCAGTTAGGTTCCGATTGGACCTCGGGTTAGGGTTATGTTGAGGGCGAGGGGTAGAGATTCGGTTAGGGTTCGGATTGGTCATAGGGTTAGGGTTATATTGAGGGCTAGGGTTAGGGATCCGGTTAGGGTTCCGATTGGACCTAGGGTTATGGTTATGTTGAGGGCTAGGGTTAGAGTTCCGTTTAGGGTTCCGATTGGACCTAGGGTTAGGGTTATGTTGAGGGCTAGGGTTAGATATCCGTTTAGGGTTCCGATTGTACCTAGGGTTAGGGTTATGTTGAGGGCTAGGGTTAGAGATCCATTTAGGGTTCCGATTGGACCTAGGGTTAGGGTTAATTTGAGGGCTAGGTTTAGAGATCCGGTTAGGTTTCGGATTGGACCTAGGGTTAGGGTTATGTTGAGGGCTAGGGTTAGAGAATCGGTTAGGGTTCCGATTGGACCTAGGGTTACGGTTATGTTGAGGGCTAGGTATACAGATCCAGTTACGGTTCCGATTGGACCTAGGGTTAGGGTTATGTTGAGGGCGAGGGTTAGAGATGCGGTTAGGGTTCCGATTGGACCTAGGGTTAGGGTTATATTGAGGGCTAGGGTTAGAGATCCGGTTAGGTTTCCGTTTGGACCTAGTGTTAGGGTTATGTTGAGGGCTAGGTTTAGAGATCCGGTTAGTGTTCCGATTGGACCTAGGGTTAGGGTTATGTTGAGGGCTAGGGTTAGAGAATCGGTTAGGGTTCCGATTGGACCTAGGGTTAGGGTTATGTTGAGGGCTACGTATACAGATCCGGTTAGGGGTCCGATTGGACCTAGGGTTAGGATTATGTTGACGGCTAGGTATACAGACCCGGTTAGGGTTCCGATTGGACCTAGGGTTAGGGTTATGTTGAGGGCTAGGTTTATAGACCCGGTTAGGGTTCCGATTTGACCTAGGGTTAGGGTTATGTTGAGGGCTAGGGTTAGAGTTCCGTTTAGGGTTCCGATTGGACCTAGGGTTAGGGTTATGTTGAGGGCTATGGTTAGATATCCGTTTAGGGTTCCGATTGGTCCTAGGGTTAGGGTTATGTTGAGGGCTAGGGTTAGATATCCGGTTAGGGTTCCGATTGGACCTAGGGTTAGGGTTATGTTGAGGGCTAGGTTTAGAGATCCGGTTAGGGTTCCGAATGGACCTCGGGTTAGGGTTATGTTGAGGGCTAGGTTTAGAGATCCGGTTAGGTTCCGATTGGACCTCGGGTTAGGGTTATGTTGAGGGCGAGGGGTAGAGATTCGGTTAGGGTTCGGATTGGTCATAGGGTTAGGGTTATGTTGAGGGCTAGGGTTAGGGATCCGGTTAGGGTTCCGATTGGACCTAGGGTTATGGTTATGTTGAGGGCTAGGGTTAGAGTTCCGTTTAGGGTTCCGATTGGACCTACGGTTAGGGTTATGTTGAGGGCTAGGGTTAGATATCCGGTTACGGTTCCGATTGGACCTAGGGTTAGGGTTATATTGAGGGCTAAGGTTAGAGATCCGGTTAGGGTTCCGATTGGAAGTAGGGTAAGGGTTATGTTGAGGGCTAGGGTTGGAGATCCGGTTAGGTTTCCGATTGGACCTAGGGTTAGGGTTATGTTGAGGGCTAGGTATACAGATCCGGTTAGGGTTCCGATTGGACCTAGCGTTAGGGTTATGTTGAGGGCTAGGGTTAGAGATCCGGTTAGGGTTCCGATTGGACCTAGGGTTAGGGTTATGTGGAGGGCAAGGGTTAGAGATCCGGTTAGGTTTCCGATTGGACCTAGGGTTAGGGTTATGTTGAGGGCTAGGTTTAGATATCCATGTAGGGTTCCGATTGGTCCTAGGGTTAGGGTTATGTTGAGGCCTAGGTTTAGAGATCCGGTTAGGGTTCCGATTGGACCTCGGGTTAGGGTTATGTTGAGGACGAGGGTTCGGGATCCGGTTAGGGTTCCGATTGGACCTCGGGTTAGGGTTATGTTGAGGGCGAGGGGTAGAGATCCGGTTAGGGTTCGGATTGTTCCTAGGGTTAGGGTTATTGTGAGGGCTAGGGATAGGGATCCGGTTAGGGTTCCGATTGGACCTAGGGTTAGGGTTATGTTGAGGGCTAGGTTTACAGACCCGGTTAGGGTTCCGATTGGACCTAGGGTTAGGGTTATGTTGAGGGCTAGGGTTAGAGTTCCGTTTAGGGTTCCGATTGGACCTAGGGTTAGGGTAATGTTGAGGGCTATGGTTACATATCCGTTTAGGGTTCCGATTGGTCCTAGGGTTAGGGTTATGTTGAGGGCTAGGGTTAGATATCCGGTTAGGGTTCCGATTGGACCTAGGGTTAGGGTTATGTTGAGGGCTAGGTTTAGAGATCCGGTTAGGGTTCCGAATGGACCTCGGGTTAGGGTTATGTTGAGGGCTAGGTTTAGAGATCCAGTTAGGTTCCGATTGGACCTCGGGTTAGGGTTATGTTGAGGGCGAGGGGTAGAGATTCGGTTAGGGTTCGGATTGGTCATAGGGTTAGGGTTATATTGAGGGCTAGGGTTAGGGATCCGGTTAGGGTTCCGATTGGACCTAGGGTTATGGTTATGTTGAGGGCTAGGGTTAGAGTTCCGTTTAGGGTTCCGATTGGACCTAGGGTTAGGGTTATGTTGAGGGCTAGGGTTAGATATCCGTTTAGGGTTCCGATTGTACCTAGGGTTAGGGTTATGTTGAGGGCTAGGGTTAGAGATCCATTTAGGGTTCCGATTGGACCTAGGGTTAGGGTTAATTTGAGGGCTAGGTTTAGAGATCCGGTTAGGTTTCGGATTGGACCTAGGGTTAGGGTTATGTTGAGGGCTAGGGTTAGAGAATCGGTTAGGGTTCCGATTGGACCTAGGGTTACGGTTATGTTGAGGGCTAGGTATACAGATCCGGTTACGGTTCCGATTGGACCTAGGGTTAGGGTTATGTTGAGGGCGAGGGTTAGAGATGCGGTTAGGGTTCCGATTGGACCTAGGGTTAGGGTTATATTGAGGGCTAGGGTTAGAGATCCGGTTAGGTTTCCGTTTGGACCTAGTGTTAGGGTTATGTTGAGGGCTAGGGTTAGAGATCCGGTTAGTGTTCCGATTGGACCTAGGGTTAGGGTTATGTTGAGGGCTAGGGTTAGAGAATCGGTTAGGGTTCCGATTGGACCTAGGGTTAGGGTTATGTTGAGGGCTACGTATACAGATCCGGTTAGGGGTCCGATTGGACCTAGGGTTAGGATTATGTTGACGGCTAGGTATACAGACCCGGTTAGGGTTCCGATTGGACCTAGGGTTAGGGTTATGTTGAGGGCTAGGTTTATAGACCCGGTTAGGGTTCCGATTGGACCTAGGGTTAGGGTTATGTTGAGGGCTAGGGTTAGAGTTCCGTTTAGGGTTCCGATTGGACCTAGGGTTAGGGTTATGTTGAGGGCTATGGTTAGATATCCGTTTAGGGTTCCGATTGGTCCTAGGGTTAGGGTTATGTTGAGGGCTAGGGTTAGATATCCGGTTAGGGTTCCGATTGGACCTAGGGTTAGGGTTATGTTGAGGGCTAGGTTTAGAGATCCGGTTAGGGTTCCGAATGGACCTCGGGTTAGGGTTATGTTGAGGGCTAGGGTTAGAGATCCGGTTAGGGTTACGATTTGGAGCTAGGGTTAGGGTTATGTTGAGGGCTAGGGTTAGAGAATCGGTTAGGGTTCCGATTGGACCTAGGGTTAGGGTTATGTTGAGGGCTAGGGTTAGAGATCCGGTTAGGGTTCCGATTGGACCTAGGGTTAGGGTTATGTTGAGGGCTAGGGTTAGAGATCCACATAGGGTTCCGAATCGACCTAGGGTTAGGGATATGTTGAGGGTTAGGTTTAGAGATCTGGTTAGGGTTCCGATTGGACCTAGGGTTAGCGTTATGTGTAGGGCTAGGGTTAGAGATCCAGTTAGGGTTCCGAATGGACCTAGGGTTAGGGTTAGGTCGAGGGGTAGGGTAAGGTATCCGTTTAGGGTTCCGATTGGACAAAGGGTTAGGGTTATGTTGAGGGCTAATGTTAGAGATCCGGTTAGGGTTCCGATTGAACCTAGGGTTAGGGTTATGTTGAGGGCTAGGGTTAGAGATCCGGTTAGGGTTCCGATTGGACCTAGGGTGAGGTTTATGTTGAGGGCTATGGTTAGAGATCCGGTTAGGGTTTGGCTTGGACCTAAGGTTAGGGTTATATTGATTGCTAGGGTTAGAGATCCGGTTAGGGTTCCGATTGGACCTAGGGTTAGGGTTATGTTGAGGGCTAGGGTTAGAGATCCGGTTAGGGTTACGATTGGACCTAGGGTTAGGGTTATGTTGAGGGCTAGGGTTAGAGAATCGGTTAGGGTTCCGATTGGACCTAGGGTTAGGGCTATGTTGAGGCCTAGGATTAGAGATCCGGTTAGGGTTCCGATTGGACCTAGGGTTAGGGTTATGTTGAGGGCTAGGGTTAGAGAATCGGTTAGGGTTCCGATTGGACCTAGGGTTAGGGTATTTTGAGGGCTAGGATTAGAGATCCGGTTAGGGTTCCGAATGGACCTAGGGTTAGGGTTATGTTGAGGGCTAGGGTTAGAGATCCGGTTAGGGTTACGATTGGACCTATGGTTAGGGTTATGTTGAGGGCTAGGGTTAGAGATCCGGTTAGGGTAATGATTGGACCTAGGGTTAGGGTTATGTTGAGGGATAGGGTTAGAGATCCGTTTAGGGTTTCGATTGTACTTAGGGTTAGGGTTATGTTGAGGGCTAGGGTTAGATATCCTGTTAGGGTTCCGATTGGACCTAGGGTTCGGGTTATGTGTAGGGCTAGGGTTAGATATCCAGTTTTGGTTCCGATTGGACCTAGGCTTAGGGTTATGTTGAGGGCTAGGATTAGAGATCCGATAGGGTTCTGATTGGACCTAGGGTTAGGTTTATGTTGAGAGCTAGTGTTAGAGATACTCTTAGGGTTACGATTGGACCTAGACTTAGGGTTATGTTGATGGATAGGGTTAGAGATCCGTTTAGGGTTACGATTGGACCTAGGGTTACGGTTATGTTGACGGCTAGGGTTAGAGTTCCGGATAGGGTTCCCATTGGACCTAGGGTTAGGGTTATGTGTAGGGCTAGGATTAGAGATCCGGGTAGGGTTCCGATTGGACCTAGGGTTAGGGTTATGTTGAGGGCTAGGGTTAGAGATCCGGTTAGGGTTACAATTGGACCTAGGATTAGGGTTATGTTGAGAGATAGGGTTAGAGATCCGGTTAGGGTTACGATTGGACCTAGGGTTAGGGTTATGTTGAGGGCTAGTGTTAGAGTTCCGGTTAGGGTTCCCATTGGTCCTAGGGTTAGGGTAAGGTTGAGGGCTAGGTTTAGAGATCCGGTTACGGTTCCGATTGGACCTAGGGTTAGGGTTATGATGAGGGCTAGAGTTAGAGATCCTGATAGGGTTCCGAATGTACCTAGGGTTAGGGTTATGTTGAAGAATAGGGTTTGAGATCCGGTTAGGGTTCCGATTGGACCTAGGGTTAGCGTTATGTTGAGGACTAGGGTTAGAGATCCGGTTAGGGTTCCGATTTGACCTGGGTTAGGGTTATGTTGAGGGCTAGGGTTAGAGATCCGGTTAGGGTTCCGATTGGACCTAGGGTTAGGGTTATGTTGAGGGTTAGGGTTAGAGAATCGGTTAGGGTTCCGATTGGACCTAGGGTTAGGGCTATGTTGAGGGTTAGGATTAGAGATCCGGTTAGGGTTCCGATTGGACCTAGGGTTAGGGTTATGTTGAGGGCTAGGGTTAGAGATCCGGTTAGGGTTCCGATTGGACCTAGGGTTAGGGCTATGTTGAGGGCTAGGATTAGAGATCCGGTTAGGGTAATGATTGGACCTAGGGTTAGGGTTATGTTGAGGGATAGGGTTAGAGATCCATTTAGGGTTGCGATTGTACTTAGGGTTAGGGTTATGTTGAGGGCTAGGGTTAGATATCCTGTTAGGGTTCCGATTGGACCTAGGGTTCGGGTTATGTGTAGGGCTAGGGTTAGATATCCAGTTTTGGTTCCGATTGGACCTAGTCTTAGGGTTATGTTGAGGGCTAGGATTAGAGATCCGATAGGGTTCTGATTATACCTAGGGTTAGGGTTATGTTGAGAGCTAGTGTTAGAGATACTCTTAGGGTTACGATTGGACCTAGACGTAGGGTTATGTTGACGGATAGGGTTAGAGATCCGTTTAGGGTTACGATTGGACCTAGGGTTAGGGTTATGTTGAGGGCTAGGGTTAGAGTTCCTGATAGGGTTCCCATTGGACCTAGGGTTAGGGTTATGTGTAGGGCTAGGATTAGAGATCCGGGTAGGGTTCTGATTGGACCTAGGGATAGGGTTATGTTGAGGGCTAGGGTTAGAGATCCGGTTAGGGTAATGATTGGACCTAGGGTTAGGGTTATGTTGAGGGATAGGGTTAGAGATCCGTTTAGGGTTGCGATTGCACTTAGGGTTAGGGTTATGTTGAGGGCTAGGGTTAGATATCCTCTTAGGGTTCCGATTGGACCTAGGGTTCGGGATAGTGTAGGGCTAGGGTTAGATATCCAGTTTTGGTTCCGATTGGACCTAGGCTTAGGGTTATGTTGAGGGCTAGGATTAGAGATCCGATAGGGTTCTGACTGGACCTAGGGTTAGGGTTATGTTGAGAGCTAGTGTTAGAGATACTCTTAGGGTTACGATTGGACCTAGGGTTAGGGTTATGTTGACGGCTAGGGTTAGAGTTCCAGATAGGTTTCCCATTGGACCTAGGGTTAGGGTTATGTGTAGGGCTAGGATTAGAGATCTGGGTAGGGTTCCGATTGGACCTAGGGTTAGGGTTATGTTGAGAGCTAGTGTTAGAGATACTCTTGAGTAACGATTGGACCTTGACTTCGGGTTATGTTGACGGATAGGGTTAGAGATCCGTTTAGGGTTACGATTGGACCTAGTGTTAGGGTTATGTTGACGGCTAGGGTTAGAGTTCCGGATAGGGTTCCCATTGGACCTAGGGTTAGGGTTATGTGTAGGGCTAGGATTAGAGATCCGGGTAGGGTTCCCATTGGACCTAGGGTTAGGGTTATGTTGAGGGCTAGGGTTAGAGATCCGGTTAGGGTTACAATTGGACCTAGGGTTAGGGTTATGTTGAGGGATAGGGTTAGAGATCCGGTTAGGGTTACGATTGGACCTAGGGTTAGGGTTATGTTGAGGGCTAGAGTTAGAGTTCCGGTTAGGGTTCCCATTGGTCCTAGGTTTAGGGTTAGGTTGAGGGCTAGGTTTAGAGATCCGGTTACGGTTCCGATTGGACCTAGGGTTAGGGTTATGATGAGGGCTAGAGTTAGAGATCCTGATAGGGTTCCGAATGTACCTAGGGTTAGGGTTATGTTGAAGGATAGGGTTTGAGATCCGGTTAGGTTTCCCATTGGACCTAGTGTTAACGTTATGTTGAGGACTAGGGTTAGAGATCCGGTTAGGGTTCCGATTGGACCTAGGGTTAGGGTTATGTTGAGGGCTAGGGTTAGAGATCCGGTTAGGGTTACGATTTGGACCTAGGGTTAAGGTTATGTTGAGGGCTAGGGTTAGAGAATCGGTTAGGGTTCCGATTGGACCTAGGGTTAGGGCTATGTTGAGGGCTAGGATTAGAGATCCGGTTAGGGTTCCGATTGGACCTAGGGTTAGGGCTATGTTGAGGGCTAGGGTTAGAGATCCGGTTAGGGTTCCGATTGGACCTAGGGTTAGGGTTATGTTGAGGGCTAGGGTTAGAGATCTACATAGGGTTCCGAATCGACCTAGGGTTAGGGATATGTTGAGGGTTAGGTTTAGAGATCTGGTTAGGGTTCCGATTGGACCTAGGGTTAGCGTTATGTGTAGGGCTAGGGTTAAGGATCCAGTTAGGGTTCCGATTGGACCTAGGGTTAGGGTTATGTCGAGGGGTAGGGTAAGATATCCGTTTAGGGTTCCGTTTGGACAAAGGGTTAGGGTTATGTTTAGGGCTAATGTTAGAGATCCGGTTAGGGTTCCGATTGAACCTAGGGTTAGGGTTATGTTGAGGGCTAGGGTTAGAGATCCGGTTAGGGTTCCGATTGGACCTAGGGTTAGGGTTATGTTGAGGGCTAGGGTTAGAGATCCGGTTAGGGTTACGATTGGACCTAGGGTTAGGGTTATGTTGAGGGCTAGGGTTAGAGAATCGGTTAGGGTTCCGATTGGACCTAGGGTTAGGGCTATGTTGAGGGCTAGGATTAGAGATCCGGTTAGGGTTCCGATTGGACCTAGGGTTAGGGTTATGTTGAGGGCTAGGGTTAGAGAATCGGTTAGGGTTCCGATTGGACCTAGGGTTAGGGTATTTTGAGGGCTAGGATTAGAGATCCGGTTAGGGTTCCGAATGGACCTAGGGTTAGGGTTATGTTGAGGGCTAGGGTTAGAGATCCGGTTAGGGTTACGATTGGACCTAGGGTTAGGGTTATGTTGAGGGCTAGGGTTAGAGATCCGGTTAGGGTAATGATTGGACCTAGGGTTAGGGTTATGTTGAGGGATAGGGTTAGAGATCCGTTTAGGGTTGCGATTGCACTTAGGGTTAGGGTTATGTTGAGGGCTAGGGTTAGATATCCTCTTAGGGTTCCGATTGGACCTAGGGTTCGGGATAGTGTAGGGCTAGGGTTAGATATCCAGTTTTGGTTCCTATTGGACCTAGGCTTAGGGTTATGTTGAGGGCTAGGATTAGAGATCCGATAGGGTTCTGATTGGACCTAGTGTTAGGGTTATGTTGAGAGCTAGTGTTAGAGATACTCTTAGGGTTACGATTGGACCTAGGGTTAGGGTTATGTTGACGGCTAGGGTTAGAGTTCCGGATAGGGTTCCCATTGGACCTAGGGTTAGGGTTATGTGTATTGCTAGGGTTAGAGATCCGGTTAGGGTTACAATTGGACCTAGGGTTAGGGTTATGTTGAGGGATAGGGTTAGAGATCCGGTTAGGGTTACGATTGGACCTAGGGTTAGGGTTATGTTGAGGGCTAGTGTTAGAGTTCCGGTTAGGGTTCCCATTGGTCCTAGGGTTAGGGTTAGGTTGAGGGCTAGGTTTAGAGATCCGGTTACGGTTCCGATTGGACCTAGGGTTAGGGTTATGATGAGGGCTATAGTTAGAGATCCTGATAGGGTTCCGAATGTACCTAGGGTTAGGGTTATGTTGAAGGATAGGGTTTCAGATTTGGTTAGGTTTCCGATTGGACCTAGTGTTAGCGTTATGTTGAGGACTAGGGTTAGAGATCCGGTTAGGGTTCCGATTGGACCTAGGGTTAGGGTTATGTTGAGGGCTAGGGTTAGAGATCCGGTTAGGGTTACGATTTGGACCTAGGGTTAGGGTTATGTTGAGGGCTAGGGTTAGAGAATCGGTTCGGGTTCCGATTGGACCTAGGGTTAGGGCTATGTTGAGGGCTAGGATTAGAGATCCGGTTAGGGTTTCGATTGGACCTAGGGTTAGGGCTATGTTGAGGGCTAGGGTTAGAGATCCGGTTAGGGTTCCGAATCGACCTAGGGTTAGGGCTATGTTGAGGGCTAGGATTAGAGATCCGGTTAGGGTTCCGATTGGACCTAGGGTTAGGGTTATGTTGAGGGCTAGGGTTAGAGATCCGGTTAGGGTTCCGATTGGACCTAGGGTTAGGGTTATGTTGAGGGCTAGGGTTAGAGAATCGGTTAGGGTTCCGATTGGACCTAGGGTTAGGGCTATGTTGAGGGCTAGGATTAGAGATCCGGTTAGGGTTCCGATTGGACCTAGGGTTAGGGCTATGTTGAGGGCTAGGGTTAGAGATCCGGTTAGGGTTACGATTGGACCTAGGGTTAGGGTTATGTTGAGGGCTAGGGTTAGAGATCCGGTTAGGGTAATGATTGGACCTAGGGTTAGGGTTATGTTGAGGGCTAGGGTTAGATATCCTGTTAGGGTTCCGATTGGACCTAGGGTTCGGGTTATGTGTAGGGCTAGGGTTAGATATCCAGTTTTGGTTCCGATTGGACCTAGGCTTAGGGTTATGTTGAGGGCTAGGATTAGAGATCCGATAGGGTTCTGATTGGACCTAGGGTTAGGGTTATGTTGAGAGCTAGTGTTAGAGATACTCTTAGGGTTACGATTGGACCTAGACTTAGGGTTATGTTGACGGATAGGGTTAGAGATCCGTTTAGGGTTACGATTGGACCTAGGGTTAGGGTTATGTTGAGGGCTAGGGTTAGAGATCCGGTTAGGGTTACAATTGGACCTAGGGTTAGGGTTATGTTGAGGGATAGGGTTAGAGATCCGGTTAGGGTTACGATTGGACCTAGGGTTAGGGTTATGTTGAGGGCTAGGGTTAGAGTTCCGGTTAGGGTTCCCATTAGTCCTAGGGTTAGGGTTAGGTTGAGGGCTAGGTTTAGAGATCCGGTTACGGTTCCGATTGCACCTAGGGTTAGGGTTATGTTGAGGGCTAGAGTTAGAGATCCTGATAGGGTTCCGAATGTACCTAGGGTTAGGGTTATGTTGAAGGATAGGGTTTGAGATCCGGTTAGGGTTCCGATTGGACCTAGGGTTAGCGTTAAATTGAGGACTAGGGTTAGAGATCCGGTTAGGGTTCCGATTGGACCTAGGGTTAGGGTTATGTTGAGGGCTAGGGTTAGAGATCCGGTTAGGGTAATGATTGGACCTAGGGTTAGGGTTATGTTGAGGGATAGGGTTAGAGATCCGTTTAGGGTTGCGATTGCACTTAGGGTTAGGGATATGTTGAGGGCTAGGGTTAGATATCCTCTTAGGGTTCCGATTGGACCTAGGGTTCGGGATAGTGTAGGGCTAGGGTTAGATATCCAGTTTTGGTTCCTATTGGACCTAGGCTTAGGGTTATGTTGAGGGCTAGGATTAGAGATCCGATAGGGTTCTGATTGGACCTAGGGTTAGGGTTATGTTGAGAGCTAGTGTTAGAGATACTCTTAGGGTTACGATTGGACCTAGGGTTAGGGTTATGTTGACGGCTAGGGTTAGAGTTCCGGATAGGGTTCCCATTGGACCTAGGGTTAGGGTTATGTGTATTGCTAGGGTTAGAGATCCGGTTAGGGTTACAATTTGACCTAGGGTTAGGGTTATGTTGAGGGATAGGGTTAGAGATCCGGTTAGGGTTACGATTGGACCTAGGGTTAGGGTTATGTTGAGGGCTAGTGTTAGAGTTCCGGTTAGGGTTCCCATTGGTCCTAGGGTTAGGGTTAGGTTGAGGGCTAGGTTTAGAGATCCGGTTATGGTTCCGATTGGACCTAGGGTTAGGGTTATGATGAGGGCTATAGTTAGAGATCCTGATAGGGTTCCGAATGTACCTAGGGTTAGGGTTATGTTGAAGGATAGGGTTTCAGATTTGGTTAGGTTTCCGATTGGACCTAGTGTTAGCGTTATGTTGAGGACTAGGGTTAGAGATCCGGTTAGGGTTCCGATTGGACCTAGTGTTAGGGTTATGTTGAGGGCTAGGGTTAGAGATCCGGTTAGGGTTACGATTTGGACCTAGGGTTAGGGTTATGTTGAGGGCTAGGGTTAGAGAATCGGTTAGGGTTCCGATTGGACCTAGGGTTAGGGCTATGTTGAGGGCTAGGATTAGAGATCCGGTTAGGGTTTCGATTGGACCTAGGGTTAGGGCTATGTTGAGGGCTAGGGTTAGAGATCCGGTTAGGGTTCCGAATCGACCTAGGGTTAGGGCTATGTTGAGGGCTAGGATTAGAGATCCGGTTAGGGTTCCGATTGGACCTAGGGTTAGGGTTATGTTGAGGGCTAGGGTTAGAGATCCGGTTAGGGTTACGATTGGACCTAGGGTTAGGGTTATGTCGAGGGGTAGGGTAAGAGATCCATTTAGGTTTCCGATTGGACAAAGGGTTAGGGTTATGTTGAGGGCTAATGTTAGAGATCCGGTTAGGGTTCCGATTGGACCTAGGGTTAGGGTTATGTTGAGGGCTAGGGTTAGAGATCCGGTTAGGGTTCCGATTGGACCTAGGGTTAGGTTTATGTTGAGGGCTATGGTTAGAGATCCGGTTAGGGTTTCGCTTGGACCTAAGGTTAGGGTTATATTGATTGCTAGGGTTAGAGATCAGGTTAGGGTTCCGATTGGACCTAGGGTTAGGGTTATGTTGAGGGCTAGGGTTAGAGATCCGGTTAGGGTTACGATTGGACCTAGGGTTAGGGTTATGTTGAGGGCTAGGGTTAGAGAATCGGTTAGGGTTCCGATTGGACCTAGGGTTAGGGCTATGTTGAGGGCTAGGATTAGAGATCCGGTTAGGGTTCCGATTGGACCTAGGGTTAGGGTTATGTTGAGGGCTAGGGTTAGAGAATCGGTTAGGGTTCCGATTGGACCTAGGGTTAGGGTATTTTGAGGGCTAGGATTAGAGATCCGGTTAGGGTTCCGAATGGACCTAGGGTTAGGGTTATGTGGAGGGCTAGGGATAGAGATCCGGTTAGGGTTACGATTGGACCTAGGGTTAGGGTTATGTTGAGGGCTAGGATTAGAGATCCGATAGGGTTCTGATTGGACCTAGGGTTAGGGTTATGTTGAGACCAAGTGTTAGAGATACTCTTAGGGTTACGATTGGACCTAGACTTAGGGTTATGTTGATGGATAGGGTTAGAGATCCGTTTAGGGTTACGATTGGACCTAGGGTTAGGGTTATGTTGAGGGCTAGGGTTAGAGATCCGGTTAGGGTTACAGTTCGACCTAGGGTTAGGGTTATGTTGAGGGCTAGGATTAGAGATCCGGTTAGGGTTACGATTGGACCTAGGGTTACGGTTATGTTGACGGCTAGGGTTAGAGTTACGGATAGGGTTCCCATTGGACCTAGGGTTAGGGTTATGTGTAGGGCTAGGATTAGAGATCCGGGTAGGGTTCCGATTGGACCTAGGGTTAGGGTTATGGTGAGGGCTAGGGTTAGAGATCCGGTTAGGGTTACAATTGGACCTAGGGTTAGGGTTATGTTGAGAGATAGGGTTAGAGATCCGGTTAGGGTTACGATTGGACCTAGGGTTAGGGTTATGTTGAGGGCTAGTGTTAGAGTTCCGGTTAGGGTTCCCATTGGTCCTAGGGTTAGGGTAAGGTTGAGGGCTAGGTTTAGAGATCCGGTTACGGTTCCGATTGGACCTAGGGTTAGGGTTATGATGAGGGCTAGAGTTAGAGATCCTGATAGGGTTCCGAATGTACCTAGGGTTAGGGTTATGTTGAAGAATAGGGTTTGAGATCCGGTTAGGGTTCCGATTGGACCTAGGGTTAGCGTTATGTTGAGGACTAGGGTTAGAGATCCGGTTAGGGTTCCGATTCGACCTAGGGTTAGGGTTATGTTGAGGGCTAGGGTTAGAGAATCGGTTAGGGTTCCGATTGGACCTAGGGTTAGGGCTATGTTAAGGGCTAGGATTAGAGATCCGGTTAGGGTTCCGATTGGACCTAGGGTTAGGGTTATGTTGAGGGCTAGGTTTAGAGATCCGGTTAGGGTTCCGATTGGACCTCGGGTTAGGATTATGTTGAGGGCGAGGGGTAGAGATCCGGTTAGGGTTCGGATTGGTCCTAGGGTTAGGGTTATGTTGAGGGCTAGGATTAGGGATCCGGTTAGGTTTCCGATTGGACCTAGAGTTAGGGTTATGTTGAGGGCTAGGTTTACAGACCCGGTTAGGGTTCCGATTGGACCTAGGGTTAGGGCTATGTTGCGGGCTAGGGTTAGAGTTCCGTTTAGGGTTCCGGTTGGACCTAGTGTTAGGGTTATGTTGAGGGCTAGGGTTAGAGATCCGGTTAGGGTTCCGATTGGACCTAGGATTAAGGTTATGTTGAGGGCTAGGTTTAGAGAATCGGTTAGGGTTCCGATTGGACCTAGGGTTAGGGTTATGTTGAGGGCTAGGTATACAGATCCGGTTAGGTTTCCGATTGGACCTAGGGTTAGGGTTATGTTGAGGGCTAGGTATACAGATCCGGTTAGGGTTCCGATTGGACCTCGGGTTAGGGTTATCTTGAGGGCTAGGTATACAGATCCGGTTAGGGTTCCGATTGGACCTAGGGTTAGGGTTATGTTGAGGGCTAGGGTTAGAGTTCCGTTTAGGGTTCCGATTGGACCTAGGGTTAGGGTTATGTTGAGGGCTAGGGTTAGATATCCGTTAAGGGTTCCGATTGGTCCTAGGGTTAGGGTTATGTTGAGGGCTAGGGTTAGAGATCCGGTTAGGGTTCCAATTGGACCTAGGGTTAGGGTTATATTGAGGGCTAGGGTTAGAGACCCGGTTAGGGTTCCGATTGGACCTAGGGTTAGGGTTATGTTGAGGGCTAGGGTTAGAGATCCGGTGAGGTTTCCGATTGGACCTAGGGTTAGGGTTATGTTGAGGGCTAGGTATACAGATCAGGTTAGGGTTCCGATTTGACCTAGGGTTAGGGTTATGTTGAGGGCTAGGGTTATAAATCCGGTTAGGGTTCCGATTGGACCTAGGGTTAGGGTTATGTTGAGGGCTAGGGTTAGAGACCGGTTAGGTTTACGATTGGACCTAGTGTTAGGGTTATGTTGAGGTCTATGTATACAGATCCGGTTAGGGTTCCGATTGGACCTAGGGTTAGGGTTATGTTGAGGGCTAGGGATAGATATCCGGTTAGGGTTCCGATTGGACCTTGGGTTAGGGTTAATTTGAGGGCTAGGTTTAGAGTTCCGGTTAGGGTTCTGACTGGACATAGGGTTAGGGTTATGTTGAGGGCTAGGGTTAGAGATCCGGTTAGGGTTCCGATTGGACCTAGGGATAGGGTTATGTTGAGGGATAGGGTTAGATTTCCGTTTAGGGTTCCGATTGGACCTAGGGTTTGGGTTAATTTGAGGGCTAGGTTTAGAGATAAGGTTAGGTTTCCAATTGGACCTAGGGTTAGGGTTATGTTGAGGGGAAGGATTAGATATCCATTTAGGTTTCCGATTGGTCCTAGGGTTAGGGTTATGTTGAGGGCTAGGGTTAGAGTGCCGGTTAGGGTTCCGATTGGACCTAGGGATAGGGTTATGTTGAGGGATAGGGTTAGAGTTCCGTTTAGGGTTCCGATTGGACCTAGGGTTAGGGTTATGTTGATGGCTAGGGTTAGAGATCCGGTTAGGGTTCCGATTGGTCCTAGGGTTAGGGTTATGTTGAGGGCTAGGGTTAGAGATTCGGTGAGTGTTCCGATTGGACCTAGGGTTAGGGTTATGTTGAGGGCTAGGTTTAGAGGTCCGGTTAGGGTTCCGAATGGACCTCGGCTTAGGGTTATGTTGAAGGCTAGCTTTAGAGATCCGGTTAGGGTTCCGATTGGACCTCGGGTTAGGGTTATGTTGAGGGCGAGGGGTAGAGATCCGGTTAGGGTTCGGATTGGTCCTAGGGTTAGGGTTATGTTGAGGGCTAGGGTTAGGGATCCGGTTAGGGTTCCGATTGGACCTAGGGTTAGGGTTATGTTGAGGGCGAGGGGTAGAGTTCCTGGTAGGGTTCCTATTGGACCTAGGGTTAGGGTTATGTTGAGGGCGAGGGGTAGAGATCCGGTTAGGGTTCGGATTGGTCATAGGGTTAGGGTTATGTTGAGGGCTAGGGTTAGGGATCCGGTTAGGGTTCCGATTGGATCTAGGGTTAGGGTTATGTTGAGGGCGAGGGGTAGAGATCCGGTTAGGGTTCGGATTGGTCATAGGGTTAGGGTTATGATGAGGGCTAGGGTTAGGGATCCGGTTAGGGTTCCGATTGGATCTAGGGTTAGCGTTATGTTGAGGGCGAGGGGTAGAGTTCCTGGTAGGGTTCCTATTGGACCTAGGGTTAGGGTTATGTTGAGGGCTAGGGTTAGATATCCATTTGGTTTTGCAATTGGACCTAGGGTTAGGTTTATGTTGAGGGCTAGCGTTAGAGTTCCGTTTAGGGTTCCGATTGGACCTAGGGTTAGGGTTATGTTGAGGGCTAGGGTTAGATATCCGGTTACGGTTCCGATTGGACCTAGGGTTAGGGTTATATTGAGGGCTAGGGTTAGAGATCCGGTTAGGGTTCCGATTGGAAGTAGGGTAAGGGTTATGTTGAGGGCTAGGGTTGGAGATCCGGTTAGGTTTCCGATTGGACGTAGGGTTAGGGTTATGTTGAGGGCTAGGTATACAGATCCGGTTAGGGTTCCGATTGGACCTAGGGTTAGGGTTATGTTGAGGGCTAGGGTTAGAGATCCGGTTAGGGTTCCGATTGGACCTAGGGTTAGGGTTATGTGGAGGGCAAGGGTTAGAGATCCGGTTAGGTTTCCGATTGGACCTAGGGTTAGGGTTATGTTGAGGGCTAGGTTTAGATATCCATGTAGGGTTCCGATTGGTCCTAGGGTTAGGGTTATGTTGAGGCCTAGGTTTAGAGATCCGGTTAGGGTTCCGATTGGACCTCGGGTTAGGGTTATGTTGAGGACGAGGGTTCGGGATCCGGTTAGGGTTCCGATTGGACCTCGGGTTAGGGTTATGTTGAGGGCGAGGGGTAGAGATCCGGTTAGGGTTCGGATTGTTCCTAGGGTTAGGGTTATGTTGAGGGCTAGGGATAGGGATCCGGTTAGGGTTCCGATTGGACCTAGGGTTAGGGTTATGTTGAGGGCTAGGTTTACAGACCCGGTTAGGGTTCCGATTGGACCTAGGGTTAGGGTTATGTTGAGGGCTAGGGTTAGAGTTCCGTTTAGGGTTCCGATTGGACCTAGGGTTAGGGTAATGTTGAGGGCTATGGTTAGATATCCGTTTAGGGTTCCGATTGGTCCTAGGGTTAGGGTTATGTTGAGGGCTAGGGTTAGAGATCCGGTGAGTGTTCCGATTGGACCTAGGGTTAGGGTTATGTTGAGGGCTAGGTTTAGAGGTCCGGTTAGGGTTCCGAATGGACCTCGGGTTAGGGTTATGTTGAGGGCGAGGGGTAGAGATCCGGTTAGGGTTCGGATTGGTCCTAGGGTTAGGGTTATGTTGAGGGCTAGGGTTAGGGATCCGGTTAGGGGTCCGATTGGACCTAGGGTTAGGGTTATGTTGAGGGCGAGGGGTAGAGTTCCTGGTAGGGTTCCTATTGGACCTAGGGTTAGGGTTATGTTGAGGGCGAGGGGTAGAGATCCGGTTAGGGTTCGGATTGGTCATAGGGTTAGGGTTATGTTGAGGGCTAGGGTTAGGGATCCGGTTAGGGTTCCGATTGGATCTAGGGTTAGGGTTATGTTGAGGGCGAGGGGTAGAGATCCGGTTAGGGTTCGGATTGGTCATAGGGTTAGGGTTATGATGAGGGCTAGGGTTAGGGATCCGGTTAGGGTTCCGATTGGATCTAGGGTTAGGGTTATGTTGAGGGCGAGGGGTAGAGTTCCTGGTAGGGTTCCTATTGGACCTAGGGTTAGGGTTATGTTGAGGGCTAGGGTTAGATATCCATTTGGTTTTGCAATTGGACCTAGGGTTAGGTTTATGTTGAGGGCTAGCGTTAGAGTTCCGTTTAGGGTTCCGATTGGACCTAGGGTTAGGGTTATGTTGAGGGCTAGGGTTAGATATCCGGTTACGGTTCCGATTGGACCTAGGGTTAGGGTTATATTGAGGGCTAGGGTTAGAGATCCGGTTAGGGTTCCGATTGGAAGTAGGGTAAGGGTTATGTTGAGGGCTAGGGTTGGAGATCCGGTTAGGTTTCCGATTGGACCTAGGGTTAGGGTTATGTTGAGGGCTAGGTATACAGATCCGGTTAGGGTTCCGATTGGACCTAGCGTTAGGGTTATGTTGAGGGCTAGGGTTAGAGATCCGGTTAGGGTTCCGATTGGACCTAGGGTTAGGGTTATGTGGAGGGCAAGGGTTAGAGATCCGGTTAGGTTTCCGATTGGACCTAGGGTTAGGGTTATGTTGAGGGCTAGGTTTAGATATCCATGTAGGGTTCCGATTGGTCCTAGGGTTAGGGTTATGTTGAGGCCTAGGTTTAGAGATCCGGTTAGGGTTCCGATTGGACCTCGGGTTAGGGTTATGTTGAGGACGAGGGTTCGGGATCCGGTTAGGGTTCCGATTGGACCTCGGGTTAGGGTTATGTTGAGGGCGAGGGGTAGAGATCCGGTTAGGGTTCGGATTGTTCCTAGGGTTAGGGTTATGTTGAGGGCTAGGGATAGGGATCCGGTTAGGGTTCCGATTGGACCTAGGGTTAGGGTTATGTTGAGGGCTAGGTTTACAGACCCGGTTAGGGTTCCGATTGGACCTAGGGTTAGGGTTATGTTGAGGGCTAGGGTTAGAGTTCCGTTTAGGGTTCCGATTGGACCTAGGGTTAGGGTAATGTTGAGGGCTATGGTTACATATCCGTTTAGGGTTCCGATTGGTCCTAGGGTTAGGGTTATGTTGAGGGCTAGGGTTAGATATCCGGTTAGGGTTCCGATTGGACCTAGGGTTAGGGTTATGTTGAGGGCTAGGTTTAGAGATCCGGTTAGGGTTCCGAATGGACCTCGGGTTAGGGTTATGTTGAGGGCTAGGTTTAGAGATCCAGTTAGGTTCCGATTGGACCTCGGGTTAGGGTTATGTTGAGGGCGAGGGGTAGAGATTCGGTTAGGGTTCGGATTGGTCATAGGGTTAGGGTTATATTGAGGGCTAGGGTTAGGGATCCGGTTAGGGTTCCGATTGGACCTAGGGTTATGGTTATGTTGAGGGCTAGGGTTAGAGTTCCGTTTAGGGTTCCGATTGGACCTAGGGTTAGGGTTATGTTGAGGGCTAGGGTTAGATATCCGTTTAGGGTTCCGATTGTACCTAGGGTTAGGGTTATGTTGAGGGCTAGGGTTAGAGATCCATTTAGGGTTCCGATTGGACCTAGGGTTAGGGTTAATTTGAGGGCTAGGTTTAGAGATCCGGTTAGGTTTCGGATTGGACCTAGGGTTAGGGTTATGTTGAGGGCTA